>NC_064642.1:460814166-461121219 GCF_023864345.2 Schistocerca serialis cubense
CTGAAAACATCTGCACACTTACTCGCTGCACCGTACTCTGACATGCACCAACACACCTCTGCACATGTGGTCTGCTGCCAGCGCCACCGAGCGACGACCGCAAGTCAAATGCAGCGCATGGTCATACCCCGAGGTGATTTAAACCAGCAAACCGCCCTTCAGAGCATTGTTTCATCAGCATTATCCTTAATTTATGAACATGACTGTAGATTAAGAAGTGTGTAAGCAGTTTGGTCCCATAAGATCTTACCACAAATTTCCAATTTACTAACGTCCCGCCCCGCCCCCACGCTGTCCATCTTCTCCCTACCCTATCTCTGCCCATAACCTCTTTCCCCTCACCCTGTCCATCTCCTACTTCCCTCTACGTCCATTACCCCCCTCCCCCCCCCCCCCCCCCTCCGTCTCAGACCATCTATTCTCTCCCTTTCTCCGACCTTGACCTTTCACATTGTTAATGCCAACGAAACCTTGATGGGAACTGATGTCGCTTAAAATAAATGGGTAATTCGGTTTTGAGCATCGGTATATGGATTGTGAAAGACTCCTCCTGCTGCTGGACCTGCAAGGATATTAGCTTCAGTGACAATATTTTGTTTAGTTTTAATCTAATATTTCCGACAACTAAGGTTCCCTAGTAGTATTTGACTCGTAAGCCGATACACCACAAATACAACGTCCCTGCTTTCTGTTCAAAGCGACTGCGACGAAGAAAACAAGGCAGCACATAGTTGTGTACATAAATTTTGTTTGAAATTTGAGTATAAGGAAATAAGAACTCGTATACATGGGATGAACAAGTTAAATGCCCTACCATTGTAGCTGATTGCGAGAAAGGAAATGAAACCACGCTTCTTCACAACACAGCATAGCACAGCGTTCTCTGTTTCGCAGTCTTTTGTGACAGAAAAACTGTATAGCATTGTTTAAAAAATACATATAGCGGCCGGCCGGAGTGGCCGTGCGGTTCTAGGCGCTACAGTCTGGAACCGCGAGACTGCTACGGTCGCAGGTTCGAATCCTGCCTCGGGCATGGATGTGTGTGATGTCCTTAGGTTAGTTAGGTTTAAGTAGTTCTAAGTTCTAGGGGACTGATGACCTCAGAAGTTGAGTCCCATAGTGCTCAGAGCCATTTGAACCATTTGAACATATAGCGTATGCGCACCTGAATATTAAGTAGAGTATCGTGTATAAAGAAGTAAGTCGTTCGACAACTTTTCGAGATTCTCAATAACGACTTTTCTATATACGTACTAGGTACGTCTGAGTGTTTATTAGAACATTCCGTAAAAATTTTAAATAAATCTGTCAAGAATTGTTCTAGACGTTTGCTAACAACATTTCCCCTTTATACTTCAAATTATATGTGAATATTTATACTCCATATTTATCAATAAATATCATTTCATCCCCATCGATGTGGAAGTCGCCGAAGTGGCGTCAAATCGAGAATTGCACCCGGCAAACGGTCTACCCGACGGGAAGCCCTAGTCACATGACATTTACATTTATTTAGTAAATATGTAGTCTATACCTGCATTTATTAGAGGATCTCGTAATGGTCTGTAGTAAATTGTTCAAGAACTTTTCAAGACTTTTGCTAACAACCATACACATATGCTCAAATGTGTGAGAATTCTTAAGGGACCAAACTGCTGAGTTCATCGGTCCATAGACTTATACACTATTTAAACTAACTTAAACTAACTTATGCTAGGAACAACACACACCGGTGTCCGAGGGACAACTCGAACCTCCAGCAGGAGGGGCCGCGCAATCCGTGACATGGCGCCTCAAACCGAGCGGCCAACCTTAAACAACGACTTGTCTTCGTACAGTAGTATAGATTGTAGCAAGAACACGTGATTAGGTGCGAAATTTGGACACTGATCTGCCACATCTGACAGCAAGAATAGCGTTAACATGGCAGGTCATCGAGTCAAAGAATCTAGGATGACCGGTGCGGATACGTAATCCCATGCTGCTCAGAACTCTATGCCAGAGGTCATCAGTCGCAGTGATGGCTTCCGGGAGTCCCAACAATCCTTTACCGGATGATTGTCGTGGGTGAGATATCTTTAGCACGTGATGGCCAGTGCTCCGTACCTTCCAAGGCCAGGGCAGTATAGGCAATATCGATTGTGAACTGTCTTGTGGAAACAAGCGTCACGGGGACCTTGAAGACAGCGCAGAGGCGTAGGCCTTAACACGCCAAAAGTGTAAAGATTGTAGTCCGATGGTACGTCGTATCACCACTCCAGGGGCCCGTTTGATGAACGGAATCTGGCGGTGTACGTTCTCCGCGGAGCTCTCACAAAGGTTGCTTCTTAGATTTTCCTCTACACTGAATCGGGATTTGTCTGGAAAGAAACTCCTGTGTCCAGTGTCCTCGATTGGTGTTCCGCTGTCGGTTCCTCGATGTTTTCTCTCGTCAAGGGAAGCCGCAGCAGTGATCGCCCTGCTGATACTCCGTGGTACGACAGACGTTGCCACACCGTCCGTGGGGGTACTTGTCTTGCCACAAACAACCCATTTCAAATGGTTCCAATGGCTCTGAGCACTATGGGACTTAACATCTCAGGTCATCAGTCCCCTAGAACTTAGAACTACTTAAACCTAACTAACCTAAAGACATCACACACATCCATGCCCGAGGCAGGATTCGAACCTGCGACCGTAGCGGTCGCGCAGTTCTAGACTGAAGCGCCTAGAACCGCTCGGCCACCAGCAGCCGGCCAACCCTTTTCCTGGCCCAGTGTCCGGCACTTAAAGTTTCAGAGTAACCAACTATCAAGACTGTTAGACGGTGTCTCCTAGTGCTCAGTTCGCAGGCAATCGTAATTTGGATGTATTCCGCGAGTATACAGTCAATTATTCAGTAAGTTTATGGTCCATGTTATTTGTGTGTTTCTAAGATTGGAGTTGTGTTGTGAACATAGTTCCGCGTAGTCAGCGTGTACACAACTTTCCCAATAGAGCGCGCCCCGCTAAGCACAACAGTGCAGGTGCAGCGATCGTCCGTCTCCACACTACGAGATGGCGCTGTCTTAGAGACGGACCAAATTCTGCTTCCGCCGATCCGCGTATTGATATGTAACGCAGCCAATGAGATTGCTGCTAACGTTGAACCTTTTCTCCTCGTGGATCACACTCGCGCAGTGATACCTGAGCGCTCGAGGTGTTATAACGAGTGTACAGACTTCCTATTAGGCAGTCTGCATTAGTCTGTATTAGTCTGCATTTGTCTGTACCAGTCTATAGTCAAGTTTCAGTCTGCGCATAATAAGATTATCATATTCCTGTACATAGCCATGAAGATAAATGAATAGACACTTAGTCAAGTATCAGAGATATGTGAGAATAAGATTAACATACCAAGACCAAAGGAACTTCAGATTGTCAATTGTAAACAGCATCCAGAATCAAGTTAAGTAATTTCTATGCTTTTTATTATTTTAATAAATGTGTGTGAACATTAATCAAGTTCTGTTTAAAGTTGGTCACCGTCAATCTGCTACTCTAAGCGTGCAAGTGGCATTTCTATCGTTTGACCTAGCAACAGAAGATAAACACGCCACGATAAGACCACGAGACATATTGCTGACACTCGCCTACTTCGTTAGAGCGACAAGTCAAATAATCTGATGGTGTGTGTACCGAAGGTCTTACCGTACGCACACCACAAGTTGTGTATTTAAACGGATTGTTTTCTGTATGTTTCATGTCTTGGGAGAGAGCAGTGACACGACGATGGCAGGATCTTCGTCACAAGCCGCTAAGCGGAGAGCTGACCGCTGTTTTCCACCAGGCAAAGGCCATTGCGCAGAAGAAGAGCATGTCGGCGTGTTATTATCCTTTGATTTAAATGAAATAAATGTTTTCACTGTATTTAACAAACGAAAAATGGCTGATCAATGTTGTAAAGGGAAATGTAACCGTGTAGTTCAGATCTTGTTCATGTCTTGACCACACACGTTCAACATCGAGATTATTGTGAAGACTACGTTCAGATATAAAGTATCGTTGAAAGTGAGAAGTGATTTATTTGTCAATGAACCTGAAGTGAACAATGTTTAGTTAGTAGCATCTTTGGAAAGAACGCACACCAAGTTTCAGCCATATTGATCTACACTCCTGGAAATTGAAATAAGAACACCGTGAATTCATTGTCCCAGGAAGGGGAAACTTTATTGACATATTCCTGGGGTCAGATACATCACATGATCACACTGACAGAACCACAGGCACATAGACACAGGCAACAGAGCATGCACAATGTCGGCACTAGTACAGTGTATATCCACCTTTCGCAGCAATGCAGGCTGCTATTCTCCCATGGAGACGATCGTAGAGATGCTGGATGTAGTCCTGTGGAACGGCTTGCCATGCCATTTCCACCTGGCGCCTCAGTTGGACCAGCGTTCGTGCTGGACGTGCAGACCGCGTGAGACGACGCTTCATCCAGTCCCAAACATGCTCAATGGGGGACAGATCCGGAGATCTTGCTGGCCAGGGTAGTTGACTTACACCTTCTAGAGCACGTTGGGTGGCACGGGATACATGCGGACGTGCATTGTCCTGTTGGAACAGCAAGTTCCCTTGCCGGTCTAGGAATGGTAGAACGATGGGTTCGATGACGGTTTGGATGTACCATGCACTATTCAGTGTCCCCTCGACGATCACCAGTGGTGTACGGCCAGTGTAGGAGATCGCTCCCCACACCATGATGCCGGGTGTTGGCCCTGTGTGCCTCGGTCGTATGCAGTCCTGATTGTGGCGCTCACCTGCACGGCGCCAAACACGCATACGACCATCATAGGCACCAAGGGAGAAGCGACTCTCATCGCTGAAGACGACACGTCTCCATTCGTCCCTCCATTCACGCCTGTCGCGACACCACTGGAGGCGGGCTGCACGATGTTGGGGCGTGAGCGGAAGACGGCCTAACGGTGTGCGGGACCGTAGCCCAGCTTCATGGAGACGGTTGCGAATGGTCCTCGCCGATACCCCAGGAGCAACAGTGTCCCTAATTTGCTGGGAAGTGGCGGTGCGGTCCCCTACGGCACTGTGTAGGATCCTACGGTCTTGGCGTGCATCCGTGCATCGCTGCGGTCCGGTCCCAGGTCGACGGGCACGTGCACCTACCGCCGACCACTGGCGACAACATCGATGTACTGTGGAGACCTCACGCCTCACGTGTTGAGCAATTCGGCGGTACGTCCACCCGGCCTCCCGCATGCCCACTATACGCCCTCGCTCAAAGTCCGTCAACTGCACATACGGTTCACGTCCACGCTGTCGCGGCATGCTACCAGTGTTAAAGACTGCGATGGAGCTCCGTATGCCACGGCAAACTGGCTGACACTGACGGCGGCGGTGCACAAATGCTGCGCAGCTAGCGCCATTCGACGGCCAACACCGCGGTTCCTGGTGTGTCCGCTGTGCCGTGCGTGTGATCATTGCTTGTACAGCCCTCTCGCAGTGTGCGGAGCAAGTATGGTGGGTCTGACACACCGGTGTCAATGTGTTCTTTTTTCCATTTCCAGGAGTGTATTTGTGTTTGGCATTCGTGTGAATCAAGGAAGTCGAGTGATGGTCAAAAAATGGACGAAAAAGAATTTCGTGTGGTGATTCAACATTACTTCATGAAAGGCAAAACGCCCCAGGAGACTAAAGAGAAGAACCTTCGATTAGAACAGTTTGTAAGTGATTTCAAAATTTTCGGAGTGGCTCCTGCTTGATCAAAAGCGGAATCGTGGGAAGTGTTGTAAGGATTGTTTGCCGCTGTTCAGGAAGAATCCGCAAGACTTTAAGCGTCGTTTCGTCACTGTGGATGAAACGTGGATACATTACTATACTCCTGAGACCAAACAACAATCTAAACAATGGGTTACCAAGGGAGAATCTGCATCAAAAAAGGCGGAGACCATTTCTTCGGCCGGAAAGGTTATGGTGACTGTCTTTGGGATTCGCAAGGGATAATCCTCACCGACTATCTCGAAAAGGGTAAATCTATTACAGGTGCATATTATTCATCGTTACTGGATCGTTTGAAAACCGACTACAGGAAAAACGCCTTCGATTGGCCCCAAAAAAGTCCTTTGCCATCACGACAATGCACCAGCACACACCTCATCAGTTGTGGTCGCAAAATTAATGGAAATAGGATTCCAACTCGTTTCACATCCCCAGAATTCTCCAGACTTGCCTCACTCAGACTACTATTTGTTCCCCAACTAGAAGAAATGGCTGGCGGGAAAAAGATTTTATTCAAACGGGGAGGTGATTGCAGCAACTAATAGCTATTTTGCAACTTGGACAATTCCTATTAATCGGAAAGGATCAAAAAATTAGAACAGTGTTGGACGAAGTGTATAAGTCTAAAAGGAGATTATGTTGAAAAATATAAAAGGTTTATCCTAAACACGTAAGTAGTTTTTATTTTTGCACGGACTTTTCAAACACCCCTCGTATACGTGAGGAAGGTATTTGGTTTTAGATCTGATATTAGAAGAAGATCGATTTTTCTTCGTGATTGCGTTTTACTGAAATTACTACAGCTATTGAAGTTCGAAGTGAATTGATATTTAAAAGTAGAGATAATACGCAAAGTGTTAATATTTGAGAAGTTACGGAACTTTTACGAAGTTGATAATACGCAAATGACAGAATTTTTGCCCCTCTCTACTTCCGAGCCTGTAGGAAGTTAACCAATCCACTGAAGTAATTCACATTCTTTGTGGTGCCCTCACTGGAAAGGAAGTCTGAAATGGCCAATCTGATTTATTATACGTACCTGATTGAAAGAGTTCGTCAAATGGATGTTAGGTATGATGTCTACTGATGTTTTTCGTGTGTTCATCCTACTGATCGAATGTTTGAGGGACTTCGGCCGTTCACTTATGTATTGAAATGGAACACCACAGCCGTCCCTTTTCAATGATATTTGTTACATATCTACCAGTTTCCGTTACTCAATAAACCGTCTTCAGGTCTGTATGGGTAAACGATAATGGTAGTATCATCATCCTAATTCCTATGCAAATACAAAGACTGATTAGAAACAGTATAAGAAGTGTGTTTTCATTTGCCTCGGACCGCAGTCGTGTGTGTGAGTTGCTTTGCGTGTGTGAGTGTGTGCATGTTTGTGATTATTGCTGACAAAGGCCATTGGCCGAAAGCTTTAGGTGTGAAAATCCTTTTGTTGTGTCTATCTGCGACTCCGCTTCTTCGCTACGTCGTGAGTAGCATCTACATCTACATCTACATACATACTCCGCAAGCCACCCGACGGTACGTGGCGGAGGGTACCTTGAGTACCTCTATCGGTTCTCCCTTCTATTCCAGTCTCGTATTGTTCGTGGAAAGAAGGATTGTCGGTATGCCTCAGTGTGGGGTCTAATCTCTCTGATTTTATCCTCATGGTCTCTTCGCGAGGTATACGTAGGAGGGAGCAATATACTGCTTGACTCCTCGGTGAAGTTATGTTCTCGAAACTTCAAGAAATGCCAGTACCGAGCTACTGAGAGTATCTCTTGGAGAGTCTTCCAATGGAGTTTATCTATCATCTCCGTAACGCTTTCGCGATTACTAAATGATCCTGTAACGAAGCGCGCTGCTCTCCGTTGGATCTTGTCTATCTCTTCTATCAACCCTATCTGGTACAGATCCCACACTGCTGAGCAGTATTCAAGCAGTGGGCGAACAAGCGTACTGTAACCGACTTCCTTTCTTTTCGGATGGCATTTCCTTGGGATTCTTCCAGTGAATCTCAGTTTGGCATCTGCTTTACCAACGATCAACTTTATATGATCATTCCATTTTAAATCACTCCTAATGTGTACTCCCAGATAATCTATGGAATTCACTGCTTCCTGTTGCTGACCTGCTATATTGTAGCTAAATGATAAGGGATCTATCTTTCTATGTATTCGCAGCACATTACACTTGTCTACATTAAGATTCAATTGCCATTCCCTGAACAATGCGTCAATTCGCTGGAGATCCTCCTGCATTTCAGTACAATTTTCCATTGTTACAACCTCTCGATACACCACAGCATCATCCGCAAAAAGCCTCAGTGAACTTCCGATGTCATTCACAAGGTCATTTATGTATATTGTGAATAGCAACGGTCCTACGACACTCCCCTGCGGCACACCTGAAATCATTCTTACTTCGGAAGACTTCTCTCCATTGAGAATGACATGCAGCGTTCTGTTATCTAGGAACTCTTCAATCCAATCACACAATTGGTCTGATAGTCCATATACTCTTACTTTGTTCATTAAACGACTATGGGGAACTGTATCGAACGCCTTGCGGAAGTCAAGAAACACGGTATCTACCTGGGAACCAGTGCCTATAGCCCTCTGAGTCTCGTGGACGAATAGCGCGAGCTGGGTTTCACACGATCGTCTTTTTCGAAACCCGTGCTGATTCCTGCAGAGTAGATTTCTAGTCTCCAGAAAAGTCATTATACTCGAACATAATACATGTTCCAAAATTCTACAACTGATCGACGTTAGAAATATAGGTCTATAGTTCTGCGCATCAGTTCGACGCCCCTTCTAGAAAACGGGGATGACCTGTGCTCTTTTCCAATGCTTTGGAACGCTACGCTCTTCTAGAGACCTACGGTACACCGCTGCAAGAAGGGGGGCAAGTTCCTTCGCGTACTCTGTGTAAAATCGAACTGGTATCCCATCAGGTCCAGCGGCCTTTCCTCTTTTGAGCGATTTTAATTGTTTCTCTGTCCCTCTGTCGTTTATTTCGCGATCTACCATTTTGTCATCAGTGCGACAGTCTAGAGAAGGAACTACAGTGCAGTCTTCCTCTGTGAAACAGCTTTGGAAAAAGACATTTAGTATTTCGGCCTTTAGTCTGTCATCCTCTGTTTCAATACCGTTTTAGTCACAGAGTGTCTGGACATTTTGTTTTGATCCACCTACCGCTTTGACATAAGACCAAAATCTCTCAGGATTTTCTGCTAAGTCAGTACATAGAACATTACTTTCAAATTCATTGAACGCCTCTCGCATAGCCCTCCTCACACTACATTTCGCTTCGCGTAATTTTTGTTTGTCTGCAAGGCTATGGCTATGTTTATGTATGCTGTGAAGTTCCCTTTGATTCCGCAGCAGTTTTCTAACTCGGTTGTTGTACCACGGTGGCTCTTTTCCATCTCTTACGATCTTGCTTGCCACATACTCATCTAGCGCATGTTGTACGATGGTTTTGAACTTTGTCCCCTGATCCTCAACACTATCTGTACTTGAGAAAAAACTTTTGTGTTGAGCCGTCAGGTACTCTGAAATCTGCTTTTTGTCACTTTCGCTAAACAGAAAAATCTTCCTACCTTTCTTAATATTTCTATTTACGGCTGAAATCATCGATGCAGTAACCGCTTTATGATCGCTTATTCCCTGTTCTGCGTTAACTGTTTGTCACCAGAAGGTCTAATATGTTATCGCCACGAGTCGGTTCTCTGTTTAACTGTTCAAGGTAGTTTTCAGATGAAGCACTTAAAAAATTTCACTGGATTCCTTGTCCCTGCCACCCGTTATGAACATTTGAGTCTCCCAGTCTATATCCGGCAAATTAAAATCTCCACCCAGAACTATAACATGGTGGGGAAATCTACTCGAAATATTTTCCAAATTATCCTTCAGGTGCTCAGCCACAACAGCTGCTGAGCCAGGGGGCTTATAGAGACATCCAATTACTATGTCTGAGCCTGCTTTAACCGTGACCTTCACCCAAATTATTTCACATTTCGGATCTCCGTCAATTTCCTTCGATACTATTGCACTTCTTATCGCTATATTCACGCTTTCCTTCTCATAATATTGTTACATTCCATCCTGGACTTTTGATTGTTTGATTATTATATGAATGTATGGCTTCTGCCCTTTCTGTCGTGTCATATAATAGATTCGCCATGATATGCACTGCGTTCGATCTCCAGCGTGAATCTAAAATTAGCGAACATGGAGCACATGGACGCAGACTGCAGTTGGGAGTGTGAGCCGGCCGGAGAGCCTGCCGAGGTAGTCCGCACATTTCTGATAAACACTGTGTCTGGATGGCGTAGTGTTAACGCAACTGCCTAACAAGAAGGAGATCCCGTGTACGAGTCCAGGTCTATCTGATTCCACACAAAGTCCCGATGTAGCTGATATCATCAGTTCCTTCCCTTTTCATTCTTTTTTCTTTCTCCCCCATTCCATTTATATACTTTGTAATCAGTTTTAATGTCGATGTTAACTGAGGAGGTTCAGTGTATGTAAAAACAAATCAGATGTCAGTGTACTTGTTTCTTTCCATTTTCTCCTTGTTACTTTTGCAATTGTGCTGTCACAGATAAATTCGTGTACGTTTCACTCCAACACGACCATTATTTTGTGTTGTGTGAAAAGATTCACGACAAATGCAGCAGCGCCTCCAGCACACGGTACAGATCAATTTTCACCGAATCTGCCTTTTCTGTGTTCAGAGGTCAAGGTTTTTGCATTTAAGTAAGGTTCATTGTTGTCGGACTATGCAAACTGCATAAAATACCTCCATTGAACCAAAGATCATCCATAAGGCGAATTCCACTACATTCAGAGCTTCGTAGTCCTTGTACTCCCCTTAGTTGCATTCATTCACCTAGCAGTGCTGAATTATTGTTTCTTTCTCAGATAAATGAATCTGTTTTCGATTTCGGTTGCGAAGACTAACACTTGTCGACACTTAGTTTATAGTCAGAAGCGGTTTTTTACTAGGGCCTACTGAATAGACGGTAAAACTTTATTGAAAAACCAGCAGTAAAACAAGCACGTCTTTCTCATCGTGTTGTTGAAATATTGACGACGATGTAGGCCCCTGTCAGCGGAGGGACATTAGTCGTGCCACTCCTCACGTCATGAGAGGCGCTTCTTGCTGCCAGAGATTTTATGAACCAGGTCACTTTTGGCCCACTTTTCAATAATAACTCACTTCTCATCAGGAAATAGTCAGTAGAGAGAAGTATAATGTATGAAGACCTACTCCTCACTTTTCTGTTAAAAAAGAGAAGTCGAAAGAGTAGGAAAATGAGAAAACATCCTATATGCATTTCTCGACTGAACAGAGGATTCAATTACACGTTGTTTAATCTCGCCTCGGGCATGGATGTGTGTGATATCCTTAGGTTAGTTAGGTTTAAGTAGTTCTAAGTTCTAGGGGACTGATGACCACAGATGTTAAGTCCCATAGTGCTCAGAGCCATTTTTTGAACACGTTGTTTGACGGTTTAAGCGTAGAATACAGTGAATTTTTAAGTTATTTTCTAATTGTCGTTTCACGAGTTGCTTGGCTATATTAATAGATATAACTGGAATCGACACGAAAGAAAACAAGTGTTTTTCAGCAGAAGAAGCCGACCGCTGTGGCCGAGCGGTTTTAGGCTCTTCAGTCCGGAACCGCGCTGCTGCTACGGTCGCAGGTTCGAATCCTACCTCGGGCATGGATGTGTGTGATGTCCTTCGGTTAGTTAGGCTTAAGTTGTTCTAAGTCTAGAGGACTGATGACCTCAGATGTTAAGTCCCATAGTGCTTAGTGCAATTTGAACCGTCAGCAGAAGAGAAACTGGTCCTCACCATAAGGTAAGTAATGCTGTAGTCGATACTTTATTTCTCATAATATACCTTCAGCAGTTTTCTATAACTTTGAAAAAAAAACTTTTTGTGATTATAAATAACATAAAACTTATGGTAAATAAGGCAGGGGGAAATATACAACTAAGTGAGCCTTTGAACATTGGGAGAAAATCAAGAAACAGTAAACGTTTATAAGCTAACAATCCCACTGTAAATGAACGTAGATACGTTTTTGTGATAGGTTCGTATACGACAGATACTGTGTCAGTGGGTGCACCTGCAAGGGGGGGGGGGGGGGGGGTTCCTTGATGAGAAGCGGAAAGAGAAAATTATGTGAGGTAATGAAATGTAATTTCAGTTTTCTTTCAGGAGGTACTTCGCGAATTTCTGTCTGAAAGGACAGAACGAAGTGACTGTCTTCGTCATTAACTTCCTACTTGGAACGTGCAACCTGAAACTCTCGGGTCCAACTTCTGTGTGATTGTCTTCGCAGTCATGGCTACTGTCGTCTTCTTCAGTACTATTTGTTGTTTTTTTGGAAAGAGTTTCCAAGAGGCAGAGTTGGTGAAAATATGCCTATTGCTTTTGGTTAAAAGCTTCTTTATATTTTTCTCCTTTTGAAGCTCCCAAGCAAGAAAAAACAGATATCCGTTATTTCTGTGGGACTGTCGCTGAAAAAAAAAAATTGCACGGCATGGAGAGAGTTGGAACACAGAATGTTGTAAGGCACCGTAAGAAACACGATGTTCAGTGTATTGTACAAACAAGTTACTGAAGGACTGTGGGACTGACAGCACATGCTCGAGTGACGCATCTTACAAATTCGAAGGCCCATCGGCAGGAAAGTGGGGCCTCTCGTGTCCCTCGGCTGAAATTCAACGATTAAACGATAGTGTGGCATTGCTTGATTGTCTCCATCTGGGGAAGTTCGGCCGCCCGAGTTGCAAGTCTTTTCAGTCGACGTCACATCCGGCGACTTGCGTGTCAATGATGATGAAGACAACACAACACCCAGACCCCAAACAAGAGGGAAAAAAAGGAAAGAAATTAGGAGAACTTGCTGCACCACGCCCCTCTTTGGCGCGCCATCAGAACAACGTCCATTCTATCGCCGACCATTGGATGTGGAACGTGGAATCGTCCAGTCTTGGCTGGCACGTTTCGTTGAGATTCCAGCTCCCAGGCGGATTGGCTAAAATGTTCTGTAAATAGTTCGCGAAAGTGGCCCGATAGTGTCGATGTTGGCGAAGGGTGTGGTGGTGTGGCGGCGTGTCTAAAAGTCCGCCGGATCGACGACGTCGTCCAGGAAGAGGTAGTTGACAGCCATGCCACTGATCCATGTGATGGCGTGCCACTTAGAAGATGGAAAGCAGGTCGTGTCAGGATATATTACCATGTTAGGGGTGACGTGATGTGGGGGTACTTGGAGGTAGAAAGCCATAATCTTCTGTATGAGGGTCCAGACACCTGCTGCTGGCCCACACTCAAAACGATGTAAGTTTGTATCTTCGACATTGCACTTGAGGCACAGGGGTGAGTCTACTAGCGCGATGCGATGCAGTTTCTGTCTTGTAGTATATTTGCCGTTGACGAGAAGGTACCACGTCGCGGTTGTGTCAGTGGTATAGTTTGGTTGGTGTATCGTTTTTCAAACTGTAGGTCATGAAACCAGGAGGTGGCATGCTTCGACGGGGTTTCGGGGCGGGTACTTCTGGAGAAGGCGGTAGATGTCGCGGCTGGTCGTCTTCCTGGTCCTGGGGAGCTCGGGGAATATGTAACTAAATTCCAAAAAGAAACGGCCGATGTGCGACATCGGAGGTGGGATGTACGCCAAAGACGTCGGGGGGCGTCTCGAAACAGGTGTGAGTTCTGTGATTAACATTCCAGTAAAAGTAGCATTTTGGATTTTCCACAACCGGAGCATAGTATCGGTGTAAGGTGCCGTAGTCCTGGCTCTCACCAGATCGAGGCCACCATCCCTCTCTGGTAAAGTGAGAGCATCATCCTGGACTTGGAAGATGTGTCCTGAGCATATGAAATATCCGAAAACCCCTATAGTCTGGCTGCCATTGTCTCAATGATGAGCACAATTTGCGCCATGTGGGATATCCGGGCTGCCAGTGGGGTGACTCTCTGGCACATGTTCAGCGGGAGTAGTAGGTGAGTTTGTATTTGCCCATGTGCGTTGCAGTAGTGCCAGAAAATTTATCGCCGAGGTGCGCCGAATGTCTAGCGTGTACACCAATCCGAGACAGCGAAGGGTGTCCACCAGTTAAAAGGGGACTACGCTGTCTGCGGGAAGGCCGCGGCCGATCTTCATAGCGCATGATATTGCGACGTTCATAGCGCTCCCTGCCCCTGCACTGTAACGTGTAATCCACTGCATAGCATCTTGTACGTCGGGCGCTGAACGTACGACGAGGGCCAAGTCGTCCGCGTAAGCTCAGCAGCGGAACACACGATCCCTGAGCGTCGCCGTAATTCGCAAATGAATGGTTCCATCGCAATGGCATAAAGCACCGTCGACAGTGGACAACCCTGCCGTACTGAGCTTTCAATCCGTGTAAGTTCTGTAAGTCTGCCGTTGACGAGAAACCTGGACGTTGCCCCACGTAGGAGCCGCATAATCACTTGCGTGAACGTCCGTGGAATCACCATCCGGTCCATTACTGCGTTGAGGAATGCATGATTGACGCGGTCGAACGCTTCATTGAAGTCGATGGAGATTAAAGCGCCTGGCACTAGTGAGTGTGTCGCCACAGCGATCACATCTCGATATTCACTGGGGGCTGTCCGTATATTATTATCGCCGCCTAAGGGTGTTTCTTCGTGGGAAACAATTTCTCATAATAGATTTTTGAGTCGCACACCTAAAAGGCAAGTGAAAATCTTTAAGTCGGAATTGAGTAACGTGATCGGCCGGTAACTATAGTGTTCCTCCTGTAGGTTTCGGGATTGGTATGAGGGGGTTGTTTTGGGGAGGGAGACCAAACAGCGAGGTCATCGGTCTCATCGGACTAGGGAAGGACGGGGAAGGAAGTCGGCCGTGCCCTTTGAAAGGAACCATCCCGGCATTTGCCTGGAGCGATTTAGGGAAATCACGGAAAACCTAAATCTGGTTGGTCGGACGCGGGATTGAACCGTCGTCCTCCCGAATGCGAGTCCAGTGTCTAACCACTGCGCCACCTCGCTCGGTGATTGGTATGAGTGAGCCTTATATGAACATTGGTGGTGGGAATGCAGAGGCGGACGAAAGTTCCCAGTACATGTCTCTCCATCACGGTAACATCAAATCTTGTAACGTTCTGTAAAATTCGAGCGGTAAACCGTCCGGGCCGGGAGACCGATTCAGTGGTCCCTTGGCCACAGCGCTAAGGACGTCGTTGTTGGTCACTTCCGCAGTCACGAGGGTTGCAGCCGCGGCGTTTAGTGTAAAATGCAACTCGTGGGCAATCTCAGCAATGGCCAGAAATGGCCGGCAGGTACTTCTTGATAGAGAAGTCTGTAGTGCGTTGTGAAGGCATAAGCAATGGGAGCTTGCGAAGTCAGCCGTCGTCCATCAGATAGTTCTAAAGTTGTCATTAATGCCTGTCGGCGAAGACGAACATTTTGAACAATATGATACATAGAAGGTTCTTCATCGTTAATCCTACCTTTCCTGCCTGCTCGTACAATAGCTCCTTCTAGACGACACCTGATCAAAGTTAAAATCTTTGCCTTGATGCGTTGAGCTTCCTTTAGAGGATCCATGAGCTCACGCTATGGTAGAAATCTGTTGTGTGCTGATTCCACGTGGCTTTGGTTCTGCCATAGTGTGTCATGGTGCGTCTGATGGCCGATTCGGCGCACAGTAACGACCATTGCAGTGTGGTCTAGTAACGCATTATGTGTTGAACACAAGGGTGTCACGTGTCAGTGACCTGTTGTCGACATTCAGGGTCCCGCAGTAGCGTGACACTGAGTTACCAAGGTCCTGTACTGCGCCATATAGATTGCCTGCGTAGGTTCATGGTACAGATGTATAGATGCCATGATCCGAAAAGGCAGACGGCCAACATTCCGCGTCGAGGAGAACGGGTTTTAGAGCATCAGAGATATTGGTATTCTATCGAGTCGGCTGGCGGAGTGGCTCATGAGATGTGTATACCCCGGGCGGTCGCCGTGTACCACTCTAAGTGTCGAGGAGACGAAGGCGGCGGGCGAGGAAGCGAAGTTCCAGACTTGTGGTGAAATGAGGGTATTGCCTGTACGCTCGAGAACACAGTTGAAATCTCCACCTACGATGAGATGATAGTATCTGCCGAGGAATAAAGACGTGGTATCTTCCGCGTAGAACTGGGAGCAATCCCTCCGTTTATCAGGGGCATAGAGAGTTATAATGTTATGATTTTGATTCCTTCAATTGTTATGGCCACCTATCGCGCCGTTGGAAGATACGCGACATCGGAAACTGCAGTCCTTTCTCGGAGGAGGGTGGCTTCGCCTGTGTTCCATAGTCGGCAGGGCGGCATACCGTATCCATAACACTCGGACCACGTTCCTCGGTTCTTGTAGCAGGGCGATATCGATGCCCGTTGCTATTAGCGTGTCACGGAACAGTTGAATTTTAACGTTGGAGCTAATATTATCGGTGTTGATGGTAGCTATTCGGTATGCCTGATGGGGGATCCATGCTGTCGATAGGTTCGTAGCTGGTGACGATTGTCGAGGTGGATTCTGGCAGTACATAGTAGTCGCAGGTGTCGTCGTAGAAACATCCCCCATTTTAGTGTTGGTCTAACGGAGGAACAGATCTCTTTTCCGCATCGGGTGGAGGTGGGATGTAAATCCGTGTCATCCACCCATGAAAAATGTCCGTCAGTTTCAACAATGGTGAGAGGTGGCAGCACTGGCAGAGTCGGCTCAGTTGCGTCATTGACGACGGGCGTGCTATGTTCCATGGCTTCTGGGCGCGGGGCTTGCTTGCTCACGATCTCCGTTGGACGGCTCACCGTCTTGTGGATGACGCGTCTCCGTGGCAGAGGAAAGGAGTTATCGTGTACTCCGTCAGATCTATGTTCCATCTCTTCCTCCTGCGGAGGGGGCTCAGTGATCGATTCTGATGTCTTCCGGCGTTTTTTCGTCGTTTGGGCTACTTTTCCTTCCGGCAATGTGTTTCGGTGTCTGTGGAAGGAAGTGATTCGCGTCGTTCCCGTACAAAAGCCGTGGGTGTTATGATGCGGTTTTCTATCTCATCTCGCTGGTATCCTTGTGATCTTCTAGCGTGGTTGTGTCTGGCTGTACGTCATGTTCGAGGGCGGCACTGCAGGTTGCAAGGTGCTGTGACGCCTCCGGATGCAGGATGCATCAGTCCAGAGAGACGCTCATGAACTGCTTCGTGGACGGCTGGATATGCAGTGTCGACGCATATGTGACTGGAAGGGCTGTTGTGGCTCGGTCGGCGTTCATATCGTCGTGTGATGCGGCGTTGCAGGCATTCAATACGGACTTGGCCTTGTTTGCCTCGACCGGAACATGTCCGAGGTTGTTCGTCGTTAATGACCACCGCATGGCAACCGCCGATATATATGTACGATGGGATGTGCCGTTTGAGATCTATTCGGACTTGTCTCACACAATTAAGCACGGAATACGTCTTAAACTGTGCCCATGTCTCGGTTACGTGACTCTGTACTTTTCTGTATGCCCTTAGCGCCGCGATGACTTCTCACCTTCATTCACCTCGAAAGGCATTTCGTACACACGGATCGTTCGAAAGCCAAGTCCATGTGGCGTCCGTTGAATAATCTCGTTGCAGGCAGCGTCGGAAGTCATCTTAACATAAACGATCAATGATCAATAGGTGTACGCCGTTGAGATCGTCACGGGGGATCTTCATACCTTCGCCTAGGAAGCGTTCGACGGCCGGTGCTTTGGGTCGTGCGTAATCATTTCAAAAGGCGAACTTAAGAGTGTTCTTCCTGTATGATTTGGCCATTATAGCTTGTTCAACTGAGAAGCGCGGTGACAGGGAAGTAAACAACACTCAGCGCGCAGCGGCGAGGACGGTCGAGCACGATTCGCACTGCTCCGCTGCCGAAGGCAGACTCACTCGAACCTGGGCCGGCTGCGTGACATTCACAAGCGCTGACCACTCTGGTAAGGATACGGACAGTCGCTCTGCTAATAAGCTCCATTCAACGCACTACCCCGTACCAGCCTCCGGCAAATCCAACTGAAAAAGAGCTGTTGGTATCTCCGGCAGCTAGTGGATCAGTGGTGGCGCTAGTTACCGTCTATTCAGCGCCTCCTGCGCATAAAAAATAATGCACCGAACTCTTTGGCAGCTATCGGTGAGACTCATCACGAGTGGCGCCATTAGTATCGCTCGGCTGATAGGGGCCGGAGACTCCAACCAATATACAGTCATGGCCAGAATGCAGACTTTTTTTTCTTTAACAATACTCCACCCACTTTTTTTGTAACTTCACCAGTTCTTACCAGCAATAAAGATGAGAACCAAATAAACAACTACATTGTATTTAGTCATTCTCGTGCGCTTTCTCTCGGGCTCGACGTTACGTCGTAATTAACATACACAGTATTAGCAATGTCAAAATATTGACATAGCTCCATTTTCGGTCTGTTTTTCATCAACTGGCTTGAACGGATCCTTCATT
This sequence comes from Schistocerca serialis cubense, assembly GCF_023864345.2. Lineage (NCBI taxonomy): Eukaryota > Metazoa > Arthropoda > Insecta > Orthoptera > Acrididae > Schistocerca > Schistocerca serialis. The sequence goes on from NC_064642.1 coordinate 460,832,447, forward strand.
TAGAGCAAAATAGCGATTTGTTTTCGACCGCATTACTCTGTCACTAAATTTGAAATCTATGTTTATACACTATTGGCCATTAAAATTGCTACACCACGAAGATGACTTGCTACAGACACGAAATTTAACCTACAGGAAGAAGATGCTGCGATATACAGATGATTAACTTCTCAGAGCATTCACACAAGGCTGGCGCCGGTGGCGACACCTACTACGTGCTGCCATGAGGAACGTTTCCAACCGATATCTCATACACAAACAGCAGTTGACTGGCGTTTCCTGGTGAAACGTTGTTGTGATGCCTCCGGTAAGGAGGAGAAATGAGTACCATCACGTTTCCGACTTTGATAAAGGTCGGATTGTAGCCTATCGAGATTGCGGTTTATCGTATCGCGACATTGCTGCTCGCGTTGGTCGAGATCCAATGACTGTTAGCAGAATATGGACTCGGTGGGTTCAGGAGGGTAATACGGAATGCCGTTCTGGATCCCAACAGCCTCGTATCACTAGCAGTCGAGATGACAGGCATCTTATCAGCACGGCTGTAACGGATCGTGCAGCCACGTCTCGATGCCTGAGTCAACAGATGGAGACGTTTGCAAGACAACAACCATCTGCACGAACAGTTCGACGATGTTTGCAGCACCATGAACTGTCAGCTCGGAGACCGTGGCTGCGGTTACCCTTGACGCTGCAACTAAGACTGGAGCGCCTGCGATGGTGTAGTCAAAGACGAACCTAGATGCACTAATAGCAAAACGTCATTTTTTCGGATGAATCCAGATTCTGTTTACATCATCATGATGGTGAATCCGTGTTTGCCGACATCGCGGTGAACGCACGTTGGAAGCGTGTACTCGTCGTAGCCATACTGGCGTATCACCCGGCGTGATGGCAATGGGGTGCCATTGGTTACACGTCTCGGTCACCTCTTGTCCGCATTGACGGCACTTTGAACAGTGGACGTTACATTTCAGATGTGTTACGACCCGTGTCTCTACCCTTCATTCGATCCCTGCGAAACCCTACATTTCAGCAGGATAATGCACAACCGCATGTTGCAGGTCCTGTACGGGCCTTTCTCGATACAGAAAACGTTCGATTGCTGCCATGGCCAGCACATTCTCCAGATCTCTCAGCAATTGAAAACGTCTGGTCAATGGTGGCCGAGCAACTGGTTCGCCACAATAAGCCAGTCACTACTCTTGATGAACTGTGGTATCGTGTTGAAGCTGCATGGGCAACTGTACCTGTACACGTCATCCAAGCTCTGTTGGACTCAATGCCCAGGCGTATCAAGGTCGTTATTACGGCCAGAGGTCGTTGTTCCGGGTACTGATAGTTCAAAATGGCTCTGAGCACTATGGGACTTAACATCTGAGGTCATCAGTCCCCTAGAACTTAGAACTACTTAAACCTAACTAACCTAAGGGCACCACACACATCCATGCCAGAGGCAGGATTCGAACCTGCGACCGTAGCTCTGGGTACTGATTTCTCAGGTTCTGTGCACCCAAATTGCGTGAAAATGTAATCACATGTCAGTTTTAGTATAATATATTTGTCCACAGAATACCCGTTTATCATCTGCATTTCTTCTTGGTGTAGCAATTGTAATGGCTAGTAGTGTAGTATCTGTATTAAAAAACAAAAAACGTGAAACGCGTTTTAGAGAAAAGTCGGTTTACCGATTTCGACATACCCATTGACGACTTCGAAAATGGTAGGGAGCTTAACTGATTAAAATGTTTTGACAGTGGCAGTGCCCAAAGACAAGTGGGTAAAATAGCAGGATCGGCAGTAACCGTTTACTTTAGCCAGTCAAAAAAAAAAAAGGTCAAAAAATCAAGATGCCGTGGTAACTGTAGAAAGAAGGTGTATTTGTTCATCCGAGAAGCGAAATCATTTCGTGTTAACCGACTTTTCATACGTGTCACAAGAAGGAAAATCACACGATATGTTATTGGGACCACAGTGGTATTTCCGCCGTATAAGTGATCACCGTAGTGGATATGGTTTTCCTGACGCGCATGACGTGTAGTTGATCCGAGAGTAGAGACTACTCTGCAGGATACACTGTTTGTCCCTGTAGCCACAGGTGAAGCGGCACGACGCCGCGACCCGGCGCTGCTTGCAGAACGCATGGCCTGATGTAACAGACCGGATCCGTTTCCGTGAGACGGCGAAATCGCCGCCAGTGAAACCTAGCAGCAGCGGCCCACAAGCTGAAGAGCTGCTCGCTGGCACGCATTGCGTGATGCGTTCGGCCCGTGCCGGCTCTCACCGAGCGCCTCCCTCTCCAACCGAGTGTCAAGTCTCCACCGGTACCTTAATTGAGTCGCTCATGACGAAGACGCAAGTGACTGCGTCTAAATTTTGTTCTACAGGAAGAATAACAAACAACGAACTTTTACTTATTGTATGTGTATACAGCGGTCTAGAAGGAGATTTGTGGGTTATTTGGGGGCTTCGGGGCCCTATATTTACTTACTATTTTGTACATAGGGTAGCCACAGCTATAAGAGTACATTGATAATATGCAAGAATCTCTAAAGCCGTAATGAACTTCCGGCCGGAGTGGCCGTGCGTTTCTAGGCGCTACAGTCTGGAACCGAGCGACCGCTACGTTCTAAGTTCTAGGGGACTGATGACCTCAGAAGTTAAGTCCAATAGTGCTCAGAGCCGTTTGAACCATTTGTTTGAAAACGAAAATACAGATCCATTATAGGCAATAGTGGAATTGGCCTTAATCACCAGTAGGTGAACGTCAAACTGAACACAAGGGTTGATAAGATCAGCAAGAAATGTGAGAATGGCGACTGTTTGTTGTGCCACTGCCACGAACTGGTAACTGGTGGTGTTGTCCTAGAAGCTCAGATTGACGAACATTCGTCCAGAGTTTGATATGAATCGTGTGATTCCCAAGACTTTTCTTGCAGAGAAGCTTTAATAATAAGTATGAAATAAGCAAAAGCATGCTATAGTACGTGTCTGCTCCTGCAGACGTTGAAACACTACGGGAAATATCCGCAGCATAGTCGCATGGTGCGTGCGTTGGACTGGGTTTTGAGGAATTGACTACAGCCTATAATGCATCAGCATTTTCGATTTGTTACTAACTGAACTGTGGGGTATCTTAGCTTCCAGATTGTTTGAGGGCTAATCATTGCATCACCTTAGGATGCATCTTTACCGGTGTGAAATCGGTAGTGTTCCTAATAAGGAATTACATAACAGCTAAATCGGCTTGAAGAGTCTTTTTATGTGCTCTAAGAAATTTAAGTTTTCATACACACTTACATGCTTTTATCTATACGGTAAAGTGGTATGGAAGCATAAGGATACCAATGTTTATTGTTTAATCATGTTTGGAAGTATTTCGTTGAATCGACATAGATGTGATTGCTATCCGAGATACATTTGATGATCGGAAGTGTGTCCGCTCCCCAGTAGCTGTGTGGTCAGCACGACAGTTTGTCAATCCTAAGAGCCCGGGTTCGATTCCCGGCTGGATCGGAGATTTTCTCCATTCAGGGACTGGATGTTGTGTTGTCCTAATCATCATCATTTCATCCCCATCGACGCGCAAACCGCCGAGGTGGCGTCAAATCGAAAGACCTGCACCAGGCGAACGGTCTACCCGACAGGAGGCCCTAGTCACACGACATTTATTTATCGATAGTGTATTCTGGAGTCGACATCAATAAAGTGCCGTCTGAGGAAGTGTGTAATCTACCACATAACAGAATCTGATTTAGATTACTCCGTAAATGACTGGCCTCGAAGATGCCAAATTAATTATAAAACCTATTTTTTATTCTACCATAAATAAAATAAGGGAATAGTAACAGTTAATATAATATCCTTTTACACATGCCTCATACACTGATCTAAACCTGCAGCTAGCCGCAGAATTCCTCTTATTTTCCAACTACTGATATGGAATTCCTTTTCCTTAATTACATCACATTATTCTCCTTGAAAGAACGTAATCTTATAAGAGTCTTGTGTGTTTTTTGGTCTTCATTTCGAAGGCTCGTTTGATGTAGCTCTGCATGCTACTCTATCCTGTGTAACCCTCTTCATCTCCGAATAACTACTACAATCTACATCTTTTTGAACCTGCTTACTGTATTCATATCTTGGTCTCCCTCTCCTATTTTTACCCCTTTCTCTCCCCTACGCTTCCTTCCAGTGCTAAATTCGTTATTCCTTGGCATCTCAGAATGTGTCCTACCATTCGATTCCTTCTTCTTGTCAGGTTGTTCCACAATTTTTTTTTTCTTCCCAATTCTTTTCACTACCTCCTCATTAACTACGTGATCTACCCAACTAATCAGCATTCATCTGAAGCGTCACATTTCAAAAGCTTTCATTCTCTTCCAGTCTAAACTCCTTATGATCCGTGTTTCACTTCCATACATAGCTACCCTCCCCACAAATACTTTCAGAAAAAAACTTCCTAACATTTAAAATCCATGCTCGATGTTAACAAATTTATCTTCCCTAGAAACGCATAACTTGTCATTGGGAGTCAACTTTTGATATTCTATCTACTTCGGCTATCATCAGTTATTTTGCTGCCCAAATAGCAGAACTAATCTACTACTGGAAGTGTCTCGTTTCCTAATCTAATCCTTGCAGCATCACCTGACTTAATTCAGATATATTCCATTATCCTTGTTGGTTTTTGTTGTTATAGTATTACATACAAGAAGGCGTTTTTGTGGGACATGCAGTGTTCTGTCTGCTCCATCTAGTTATTTTGTGATATTAATGCACTTTACTTTGTGTGAAATAATCAAGAAACCAAGAAGGACTTTCAGATAAATATTTTTACAAGTACTATAAATATTCCTACAACGCCAACCATTACTTTCTCAATACCCATTCGGATAACAGTAAATAGCAGAAGCAGATAGGTTGAATACATCTGTCTTGTACACATTGTTAAGTAATGTCACTCAGCAAATAATTCTGGAACCAAAACGGAGCTAAAGCTTAGTTGACATTACTGGCACTTGGCTTGAACCACTTTGCTGAAGAGTGTGTCTCTCCGAGAAGTGCTGTCCCAACACGCTTCGACAAGCACACTAGCATCGGCAGCAAACCATCGGCATAGCCACCTGTACCAGCTTCGTCGTCATTCCACTGTTGTCCTCGTGACCCTGCCAGCGACTTTCTCCTCTAGTTTCCAAAACCTGCTCTTTCAGAGTTAAAGGTCGCTCCCACATTTGTTACGTCTCCGGCATACCGTAACTTCCTGCACGTCTTCCGTGAATGCTTAACAGAATACTGATATTAGCTTTCCTTCGGACAATGCAATGCAATGCGGTTTCCTTGACGTCCCGACATAAAATGTAATCGCTGTTGCATTCAGACGCTTTCCTTCCGGTTATTTCTGATCCATCAACTTGGGGCAGTAATGTGAAACGAGAAAAGTGTAGTTAAATTGTTATGTTGATCTGCTCACACTTAAATCCCTCAAATCTGTATCCAGAAAAGCACTTAAACAGGTGCCAGGATGCTTATCTTGGTAAATATTTCAATACGGTCGTGAGATCTTCCCATCATTGACTCAAAGGAGTTAATATGCCATTGCAGTCAAGGCAGTAAGTTCGGAACGAAAATCATGCAGGGAATTAATGAACTGGAGTCAATAAATGTAGGGATATATTCCTCACACGAAAAAAACGTACGATACCTTTTGTGAACCAAATCTGAAAATTTTAATTAGGGAGTTACATGGATTTATTACTACTGCTACATGTGATACATTTAGTAACATACATTTAAAAAATTTCTAGAAGTGACCTGTTGCTTCGATGCATTTTCTGGAGCTGCTTTCCGCGCTTTGACATACAATGATGAAAGTTACTGAAGTGCGTCGTATTTGGTTAAATCCATTTTGGATTCGCTCTTTCGAAACAATGAAAGTAGGTATAGGAGTTGAATATACAAAGAATTTTGCTAGTCCCCATAGAATCAATTGGTCTTAAATCTGACGATAGTGAAGCCACGTAATGGATATTCCTTAACCAATCAATCGTTTTGCAAATGGCTAGCGAGCCACTGGCAAACTTAGAGCAAAGTGAGGTGGAGCACTACTGTGCATAAACCACATCCATTGGACGAACGAAATGTAGAGGTATCTTTTAGAGTAAACGAATGACCTCACTTCTGAGAAGCCGTAGGTACATTTTCCGGTAAGATATTGTGAGATGAAATAGGGAGCAATAGATTACCATTAATTCAAAAGACAAACCAGAAACAAATGCCAAGACCATCGGCAAAGGAAAACGTAAGCGAAAATGCACGCTCGAGGTGCGCTGGTTAATCAAAGGTCACTACAGGGAATTCAGTTCACAACTCTCTTGCGAAGGATTTGAATGTTCGCATTAACATTTTCTAATATTTTGGTGTCAGGAACACGCCAGTTTATGAACGCACTACTTACAGATGCTAATCTACCATGTACAGATCCCTTGCGAGGGAACATTTTTTGTGTTGCGTAGGTGCCTGACAAGAAAAAATTTCAAAATTAAAATCCTAAGTCGGTGAAAGTGAAATCCAACGTTTCCCCTGAATCGACGTCCAGCCTAAATCATTGTCCATAGAAATATGAAATTCGGTGGGAGTATGCAGGCAACTACGAGAAACCACTCGAAATACATCCAGAACAAAAAAAATATATAGTGGTGCAGTTTCCGTGAAGTTGTAGTGGACAATATGGCGAATTTCCTGACTTTCGTAAGTAATTTTTTGTCATTTATAGTCACCGAACTATGACGCCAGCTTTGTTTCATTTTGTAATGGAATTACATATACTTCTTTTTGTGCTATCTGAAAGAAACTTCTAAGAGAACTTCAACGACGTAGCATATATGGGGCTTGATCAAATAGTATCAAGATAACAGTGCCACAAACTACTGCCCCGTCGTCAGGAGAAGAGGTCGCACATTCATACCAAAAGTAAGTAACACGTGTGGTTGTTGTGTTTACCTGTGCGCTTGAATCCTATCAGTCTCTGTTTTGCTGTTGTAGCAATCAGATAACTTCCTCTTGAAGCTATTGAGGCATTTGTAAAGCATACGAAAGCCGAAAAATTGAATATCGTTTATGACGAATGTCGCCAAACTATTAGAGCAGTGGTGTGGTTGTATGTTGAGGAGTATCCAGATCAAGTCAGCACTCACGACGTGTCTCTGCAGACATTATTAAAAAAAATTTCCTAGATAATGTAGGTGTGGAAAATAGGACACGCCACGATAAAAGAAGAGCACCTGATGAAGGAAATGATACTTAACATTTTAGCAACAGTAACACAGAATGCACATGTCACTAAGAGGCGTCTCGTAAGTACTATCAACCAAAAGAATCTGCTGCGACTACTACATTCCATCGCACCTTCACATTTCCCTGAATCTACAGCTTCATGGCAATGACTTTCTAAATTGGTCACAGTTCTCCGAATGTTATCCACTAAAAGCCCGAAGTGACGTGGCGTATAACGTAAAATTTTGTGTACGGAATAAGCATCGTTTAGAAACCATGGACAAATAAATCTCCGCTGTACGCACTGATCGTCAGTTGAAAATCAACGCTCACTCAAATACTCGATAACACCAACGCTCTTCGTCTATCAATATTTGGTGCGTGTTTTTCAAGACCTGCATCATTAGCCACTGTGGAATGGATGGAAATCTAAATAGACACAAGTACCTCGAGTTCTTAGATATGCTTTTGCCGCAGCTGTTGTAAGACATCCCAGTGGATATATGGCATTAGTGTGGTACCAACATACGGATGTCCCTCCCTTTCCACACATGTAACGATAGACCCTCTTAACAGAATACACTAAATTCAGTTCTGTACAACAAATAGAATCGTCAGGAGTCAATAAATAGGATCGAATGCTTCAAATTTTTGGGTGTATACATTGACGTAAACGGGAACTTTTTTTTTTTTATGTCGTCAGTCTGCTGACTGGTTTGATGCGGCCCGCCACGAATTCCTTTCCTGTGCTAACCTCTTCATCTCAGAGTAGCACTTGCAACCTACGTCCTCAATTATTTGCTTGACGTATTCCAATCTCTGTCTTCCTCTACAGTTTTTGCCCTCTACAGCTCCCTCTAGTACCATAGAAGTCATTCCCTCATGTCTTAGCAGATGTCCTATCATCCTGTCCCTTCTCCTTATCAGTGTTTTCCACATATTCCTTTCCTCTCCGATTCTGCGTAGAACCTCCTCATTCCTTACCTTATCAGTCCACCTAATTTTCAACATTCGTCTATAGCACCACATCTCAAATGCTTCGATTCTCTTCTGTTCCGGTTTTCCCACAGTCCATGTTTCACTACCATACAATGCTGTACTCCAGACGCACATCTTCAGAAATTTCTTCCTCAAATTAAGGCCGGTTTTTGATATTAGTAGACTTCTCTTGGCCAGAAATGCCTTTTTTGCCATAGCGAGTCTGCTTTTGATGTCCTCCTTGCTCCGTCCGTCATTGGTTATTTTACTGCCTAGGTAGCAGAATTCCTTAACTTCATTGACTTCGAGACCATCAATCCTGATGTTAAGTTTCTTGCTGTTCTCATTTCTACTACTTCTCATTACCTTCGTCTTTCTCCGATTTACTCTCAAACCATACTGTGTACTCATTAGACTGTTCATTCCGTTCAGCAGATCATTTAATTCTTCTTCACTTTCACTCAGGATAGCAAAGTCATCAGCGAATCGTATCATTGATATCCTTTCACCTCGTATTTTAATTCCACTCCTGACCTTTTCTTTTATTTCCATCATTGCTTCCTCGATGTACAGATTGAAGAGTAGGGGTGAAAGGCTACAGCCTTGTCTTACACCCTTCTTAATACGAGCACTTCGTTCTTGGTCGTCCACTCTTATTATTCCCTCTTGGTTGTTGTACATATTGTATATGACCCGTCTCTCCCTATAGATTACCCCTACTTTTTTCAGAATCTCGAATAGTTTGCACCATTTTATATTGTCGAACGCATTTTCAAGGTCGACAAATCCTATGAAAGTGTCTTGATTTTTCTTTAGCCTTGCTTCCATTACTAGCCGTAACGTCAGAATTGCCTCTCTCGTCCCTTTACTTTTCCTAAAGCCAAACTGATAGTCACCTAGCGCAATCTCAATTTTCTTTTCCACTCTTCTGTATATTACTCTTGTAAGCAGCTTCGATGCATGAGCTGTTAAGCTGATTGTGCGATAATTCTCGAACTTGACAGCTCTTGCCGTCTTCGGAATTGTGTGGATGATGCTTTTCAGAAAGTCAGAGGGTATGTCGTCAGACTCATATATTCTACACACCAACGTGAATAGTCGTTTTGTTGCCACTTCCCCCAATGATTTTAGAAATTCTGATGGAATGTTATCTATCCCTTCTGCCTTATTTGACCGTAAGTCCTCCAAAGCTCTTTTAAATTCCGATTCTAATACTGGATCCCCTATCTCTTCTAAATCGACTCCTGTTTCGTCTTCTATCACATCAGACAAATCTTCACCCTCATAGAGGCTTTCAATGTATTCTTTCCACCTATCTGCTCTCTCCTCTGCATTTAACAGCGGAATTCCCGTTGCACTCTTAATGTTACCACCGTTGCTCTAATGTCACCAAAGGTTATTTTGACTTTCCTGTATGCTAAGTCTGTTCTTCCGACAATCATATCTTTCTCGATGTCTTCACATTTTTCCTGCAGCCATTTCGTCTTAGCTTCCCTGCACTTCCAATTTATTTCATTCCTCAGCGACTTGTATTTCTGTATTCCTGATTTTCCCGGAACATGTTTGTACTTCCTCCTTTCATCAATCAACTGAAGTATTTCGCAGCTACCCTCTTTGTACCTATGATTTCCTTCCCAACTTCTGTGATGGCCCTTTTTAGAGATGTCGATTCCTCTTCAACTGTACTGCCTGCTGCGCTATTCCTTAGCGTTAGAGAACTTCAAACGTATCTCGTCATTCCTTAGTACTTCAGTATCCCACATCTTTACGTATTGATTCTTCTGACTAATGTCTTGAACTTCAGCCTACTCTTCATCACTACTATATTGTGATCTGAGTCTATATCTGCTCCTGGGTACGCCTTACAATCCAGTATCTGATTTCGGAATCTCTGTCTGACCATGATGTAATGTAATTGAAATCTTCCCGTATCTCCCGGCCTTTTCCAAGTATACCTCCTCGTCTTGTGATTCTTGAACAGGGTATTCGCTATTACTAGCTGAAACTTGTTACAGAACTCAATTAGTCTTTCTCCTCTTTCATTCCTTGTACCAAGCCCATATTCTCCCGTAACCTTTTCTTCTACTCCTTCCCCTACAACTGGATTCCAGTCGCCCATGACTATTAGATTTTCGTCCCCCTTCACATACTGCATTACCCTTTCAATATCCTCATACACTTTCTCTATCTGTTCATCTTCAAATTGCGAGTTAGAAGAAACATATTAGTGAACTGCTGCAACAATTAAATTTATCTACTCTATCTGTTCATCTTCAGCTTGCGAACTAGAAGAAACATATTAGTGAGCTGCTGCAACAATTAAATTTATTTTCTGTTGTTGGTCGTATAATTGCCAGTCTTGGAGACAAACGAATCAGGCTCCTGGCATATTCTGCATATTTGCACTCGATAATATTTCTGGAATAATTTTATGGTGTGAACCATCACTTAGAAAGCAATTAACTGATTACACCAAAGTCAGAATATCATGTGGTGTTCACCTGCAGTCATCTTGCATACACGTCTTCAAGCAGTTAGGCTTTGTAACTCAGCCTTCGTAACACGTATATTTACTTTGAAATTTATGATAAATAATCCATCATATTTTGGGAATAGTTATGTCCATAAATACAACACTAGAAGAAAAAATTATCCTTATACGCATTACTAACGATGTCGGCGGCTCAGAAACGACTTCAGTATGCGACGCAAAAGCTTTTGATCACTTACCCAATAATATAACAAGTCTGACAGATAACAGGGTAAGTTTAAAATCTGACATAAAATCAGTTCTGTTGATATTCTCACAAAAATGCAGTGGACCACCCCTTTCAATACAGAACAACGCCTGGGGTACGTAGCACTGAATTCGTCACGTACTTACACAAAAAACTGCAAACGTGCAGCATTTCATGTCGAAAAGTACTGTACATACCACAACCAGTGCAGTTACCTTCGGTAACGCCACAGTGTAGACCATCAACACACAGCAGTACTGCAATGCAAACAGCTCACTTGTTTCAGATCGCACAAATGAAAAGCGGAAGACCTTGACGGCATGACAACAAACGGAACGCTCTTGAATGAGAAGGAGTTCTACGTACTCGTAAACAGTACATCAGCTCTGTTGAACTTACTGAGCACGTGCATTGATTGTCTTGTTGTTCCCGACATTGCAAAGATTTCACTGGGTCACGATTATTTCCAAGACCATAATTTCTTGGTCCAAAGCTGCTGTGCTTCGACGCCTCTATCAGCTCCTTCATTTAAGGGCGCAAAATTACATACCTGGATTAAGCATGGTATGCGGTATCAAATGAGCTCTAATTCCGACAGATAAATTCTAATTGTATTCGCACAAGGGAGCAGAACTCCAATTACACGAACAGGTATTTGACAAAATCCTAGACAGTCCCTTTCTATCACTACAGATCGTTTTTGTCCAATGTGCAAAAATTGTAAAATGTCTTGTATCATTAATATCCTGATCGCCGGCCAGAGTGGCCGAGCGGGTCTAGGCGCGACAGTCTGGAACCGCGCGACCGCTACGGTCGCTGGTTAGAATCCTAGCTCGGGCATGGATGTGTGTGATGTCCTTAGGTTAGTTAGCTTTAAGTAGTTCTAAGTGCTAGGGGACTGATGACCTCAGCAGCTAAGTCCCATAGTGCTCAGAGCCATTTTAACCAATATCTTGATCCTGAAAATTCATCTGTTCTTATTCTATCATAGTAAATAGATTTTTTGCAATACATGAATATGTGTAGGTAACTGAGTTGTTTGTAAAAATCCCAGCATCACAAACAATAAAAAATCGTCGAATATTTTAACGAAAACGAAACGATGATTTACTTTCAGCGTTTGGAAAGACTAAAATTCCATTAGTACTGTTGATAAGGAAAAAAGGAACTGGGGCACAATAACAAAGTCATCTTATTTGTTGGAAGTTGTACGCTGTCGAGACAGGACTAAAATCTCAGTACACTAACGAAGCCATTAACAGAACCACTTCACTAGAACAGAGTGGATTCAGACCATAACGATGCAGGGACCTACTGGTTCTCTCAAACATACAGTCTGTACGGCGGCAAGCCTGCAGGATTTGGCATCTGGTGTAGTATTAATACAGCCCTGAAGCTCAGTACAATGTGTGACATAGTGGATGGCACATCGAAACTCTATCAGTGTTTTCGTGGCAGGAAACATGTTGTCAGCATACTGTAGCAGAGGCATAGACGCATATACAGTGTTTTCCTAATAATTTAATCAATGACAATATTTACCGCTTATAAATCCTAGATTACAAATAGGATCCGAATATCGCGCAAAACTAAGAGAGGACGCTACTTAACATCAATAAATATTGTTAATTGTGGATCTTATCACATTATAAATCATAACTCAAGAAACTAAATATAATATCACAATTAAGTATTTTCAAAATAAAATTATTTCCGTTAACAAAAGAGGAAATCTCTTGAAAGATAGATACTGAACTAATCACAGGTAATACTCCAAACTGCAGACACTTTTCACAAATTCTCTGTTGGTACTGAATAACTCAGTATAACACGTTTAGTTAGTCAATACGCCACAATTTCTTAGAAGAGCACTCCAAAACAAGCTTAATAACATTCAGCTACACCTCTCTTATAGGACCTGTCCATCCAAGAGGAGGAGGTGCAGGAGGAGGATATTAGTGTTCAGCATCCCATCGGCAACGAGGTCATTAGACACGGAGCACAAGCTCAGATTAGGGAAGGGTGGAGAAGAAGATCGGCATTGCCCTTTCAAAGGAACCATCCCGGCATTTGCCTGAAGCGTTTTAGGGAAATCATAGATAACCTAAACCAGGATGGTCAGACACAGGTTTGAACCGGCGTCCTCCCAAATTCTAGTCCAATGTCTTAACCACTGTGCCAGTTCGCTCAGTATTTCCTCATTCATGTCCATGATAAAAATAGCACGTCGCTTACTTATTTCAAAACCAATAATAACTTACAACGATCATCGCGACAAACATCCTGTAAAGCGTTTCCATATTCAGAATCAGTTAGCTTCAAAATTAGTTGCAGAAACTAATCAATATTTTACTGTGCCCAAATAGGAACAGCCATTGACACATGTGTCACACAAGATACTGACAATGTGCCACAGTAAACCTTCGCCCTTTACAGTACATTCAGAGGAGTCAAAACAGAAAATGCACAGCAATAATTACCCACTACAGCTTATGAGCAAAATATATAAAGGGAAATAACTAGACTACTGGCGAAGTAGAAACGTACAACCATCTTACAGACCAGTCCGATAAATTTTTAAATGACTTGAAACAGTTATATAATAAGGATCTCCTCAACAATTTTGTACTAATTCTATTAAGTCAATTCTCGCAGGATCTTAGAGTTAGACAGCGTTGTCATACACAAGCAAATACAAATGCAGTTCAGATAACTATGATAGTATCTTAATCATAAAATGTTTTTGTTTTCATATTTTAGCATAAAATATTATCATATTTTATCATTTTATTCTAATTGAACTCTATATTATACACTGCTATAGCTGAAATTCCATTCAAGTTACCCACTGCTCCTAGCCCAGTAGAAACACCACAACACAGGTAGACAAATGTCAGGACACAAGTATATCGTATTTGTGAATATTCAGTGTATCGTTGGCACAAGTTCTTTGTAATAACATATTTCGCCAACTTGAAAATATTTTCTATCGCTGATATTTTGTGATCGAATAACTAACAAATGTGCCTATTTGTCTTTGCACCTAGCATAACTTAGTAATTGCTATTAAATTTAACTAAGGAAATGATGTACCAAAAATGCAATATTATCGTATAAAAAGCCTTTCACCAAGGAACTTGAAAATGACCTAAGCGTGAATTATACGTATGTTACTTTTGTAATGAGTATCAAATTTGTGACATTTCCAAAGGTATATGCTGTAATCCAACTGCTCCACAAAAAGAAAATCAAGCAATAGTAATACACTAGGAAGCCTTCTCATTGGTGACAAGATTTTCATAAACATTTGAGAAGGCAGATACAAAAGGATTTATAAACATTTAGAACAGGAAAAGTAAAAGGAATTTTTAAAATTGCTTTCAACTACACAGGCTATATTCTTTTGAAAGTTGGTGCATTGGAATCAGTAAACCAATACTTATTACCATCAAGAACACGCTGTGAGTTAGCGAAGGTTGCTAAGTGTATTAATTATGATACTTTATAACATAAAATGTTTTTCTTCAGATTTTTATATTTTTTCTACTAGAAATAGTTGTGTGAGCTACGTGTGCATCGCATAGAACTAGACTCCCTGATTTCGAAGCAATGAGATGTGTCGTTATACAGGCTTGTTTTTAGGCTATTTTATTGATTCTAATAGACATAAATGAACTATTTAAAGTGTCAGGAGATGCAAAATTTGTCCTTTTTGCAGGTGATACTAATACCGGTATGAAGAGTATTAATCCTCTTATGGAAATGACAAAATATATGTTTTCCATAAATGTTTCAAACCAACAAGATACTCATTAAATTCTGACCATAGAATTCAATGACTATAATTTCTCCAAATGATGAAAAACGTAACTACAAATTAGTACCTGAAACAGAAGAAATACTCACGATTGCCTTGTAGAACTACATTCGGTACAGACATGATTACAGCTGTAAGTGACTGAAAATTGAAGAAACTAGTTTATATTGTATTATTCAACATAGTATTACAGATCAATGTTTTGCAAAACTTAACTTACACACGTAAGATTTCCAATGTACAGAAGAATATTATAAGAATCAAATGTGGTGTCTGTCCTAGAAAAACGTGTGAAGCAGTTTTTAAAAACATAATATTCTGACTGTTGTTCCATAATTTGTATACTGCTTAATGCCATTTGCTATTAGTATCTTTTTCCTCCTCCAAAAGCATCATACACCGAATGATTAATTATTACATTAGAACCAAAATTAATCTCTAGCAAGATTTCTAAGCAATTCAACATTAGTATGGACTTGAGGAGCATATGTAGGTACACATACATTCAATGACAGACACAGCATATTAAATGTATTGTTGGTAGTGTAGCTGAGTTTAAGAGTTAATCCAATGACTTTATGTTGATTAATTTCTTCTACTCCATCTAAAATTTTTTAAACTGATTTATTAAGCTACATTTAAGTTTATATCATCAATAAAATATTGTATTTTATAAATTTAACTGATATTATTGTATCATTTAGAATAAAATGTACCCTTTTGACTTCTTTTCACATTTCAACACATATTTCTATGGGAACCGTGGAATACGGATAATGCACTGCAACATTCTCTTAAGTGAACGCTTCAAATTTGTAGACATGTTACTAAGCTATAAATTGATATTAATACCACATTGCCTCACGGTTCAGTAGTGGAAAGGACTTGGCGAGCGAGAAGTAAAGACAATTTTAAAAATTATCTTAACTATTGCTAAGGTGACATTCATATTAGAGCCTGCACTAGTTATGTATGATTATCATGGGTATGTGTTGTAAAGCCCAAGTACTATTGTCCTCTCTGTTTGATCCATCACTTTTTAAATTGCTGCTAGAATTTTTCTCTTCATTCTTTTAATCCCTCTGTGTGAACAGCGTATAGAAATGCTTGTTCCCACTACAGAAATATCCTTTCTGACTCACTCCACAACACCATCCTCTTTTTAAAAATTGTCTCCATCCAGGCCCCTAATCTGCATCAATCAGACGTAAATCATCGGAATTATTACATACCACCAGAGCTCCAGTACACAGTAACTCACCTAACACCCATTACAATTGTTACCTGCTCCAGATTCATACCTAAGCCTCACTACACCTTGACAGTTTCTACAATCGTTCTCACCATCTCCTGCGCCATCTACTGAAACTGGCTGTCTCCTCTTCTTCATCAGTTGCTATAATTATCATTTCAACATTAAGGAAGACTGGCACTAGTTGTTACAATTTTTTGGGAAATATTACTCACAAAGGTTTTAGAGCTATTTTACTGCCAAATACCTTACAATGTAGCACCATTATTACAGATTGACCCTACTGTTTTTCCCTATTCTTTTCTATCAGCAGTATTACTAACTTGATATTATTTTCAGTCACCATCATAATGGTTTATCACACAGTCGAGCATGTTGTTATAGTGAGTGGTGTAAGTTGTTAGATGTAGAGTAGCCCATTAAGTATTGATGAAAAATGTTATAGCTTTGTATTATTTATAGCTGTTTTTCTCTTACTTATCTGTATTATAAAAACCTGTTTTGTTTTTACAAATTACTGGAATTGTTAGTAACCTGAGATTACTTCTTCTGCTGCTTTGCTATATGTTTCTTTTTGAGTTATGCCTCTGTTTGTCATTTTTTTGTAGTTTCTCATGTTACATGCAGAAGGAAAATATTTATCAACAAATTATACTTGACGTAGAGCAGTTGTTACACCATGACAACTAGCCCCAAACGAAGTTCAACAAACTGCCCCATATATCGCTATCTCTTGTTCAATTACAGGTAAGCATTATTTTTCAATTGTAGAGAGGTTTTAAACATTTTATCACGCAACTGAACTAAAGATTTTCATATGTTATGACACTTTCACTGATATACAGAAAGGTTACATTGCTATTAAAGAAAAAATTCTCTGAGAAGGAAAGATTACAAACAGAACGTTTCCTCTTGCAGTCTGCCTTACACTGCAGTGAGTGTCAGAAGAACCATACAATCAGGTGCTACCATCTACTGGAAGGAAAGTGCGTTGCTACCTGTGGTTAATTCAAAATTGACATGTAACAAATTACCACATGTAAAAACTAGTGCCTGTCTCCCCTACCTACTTTTCCATTATTAGGGTTAGCAAAGACTCAGAATTCATTAATAATGTTGTTGTTACAGTTATTGTTATTTTAAACACTTCAGCTATTATTCCTAATACAAATTTTCACTATTATTATTTATGTTTTAAAATTACGGCAATTGTTAATGTTGCATGGAAGGTCATAAACTGGATGGGTTAAATAAATCAATAAATAAATAAGAAAATGCTAAACTATACACTCAGACGACCTCAGCTGACTATAGCCATAGTCACTGATGTGTATGTAACCCAACGTATAGACGATTCATTGACTTCACCTTACAAATCTGTTCACTCTTGTAAATATTTCACTAACTAAATGACATCTGGCTGACCCACCTGCGTTGAACAAAAAAGTACTAAATCTCTTAAATCAAACCGTAAGTATCCTCATGTTCAAGCCCAAAATGATCTTTCGTAAAGAAATATTCCCAGTTATGATTTGTTTGTGTAGGTTAGTTTTTAGTACTGATTGTAAATCTTTTGTTCAAACTTCATGCTTACAATGCCAATATAATAGTTATTTCACCTATACTTCTCTAGCCTCAGAGGGTTTTGATTCAGATGATTAATTTACTGCCAAATAATCATTTTATTCGTATGTAACATAACCCCACCGTCGTCTAGGAGTAGCGTCTTTGATCAGTAATCAAAGCCTCATCGGTTCTGGGTCCGAAATCCGCCACCGCTTACATTTTGATTGTTAATCAGCCTTCGTAGCCGAAGGCTTCCGGCATAAGAAACCACTCTCATTCTGCCAAGGGCCTTGTCAATGAGGGCGGAGGAACGGACAGAGTTTCAGGGCACTCTCTTGTCCTTGAGGTAGGGAACTGCCCCTAAAGGAGGAAGACTCAGCAATAATCAACAGGATGAGGAAGTACAAGGAGATGAAAACCACTGCATTAAAGACACGTGACGTGTTTCCGCAGGACATATGCCCTGTAACTGAAAAACTGTCATGATGATCTCTCCTTTAACAATATATGGTCCTCTATTCGGATCTCTGGGCGGGGACTGCCAAGGGGGAGGTGACCATGAGAAAAAGATAGGAGATAATCCGAATAGCCCTATTAGACTGTTTGTAGATGATGCTGTTATTTACCGTCTTGTTAAGTCATCAGATGACCAAAACGAATTGCAAAGTGATTTAGTTAAGATATCTGTATGGTGCAAAAAGTGCCAATTGACTCTGAATAAAGAAAAGTGTGAAGTTATTCACATGAGTACTAAAAGAATTCCCCTAAATTTCGATTACGCGGTAAGTCACACAAATCTGAAGGCTGTAAATTAAACTAAATACTTAGAGATTACAATTACGTAAATTGGAACGATTACACAGATAATATTGTGGGTAGAGCAAACCAAAGACTGTGATTCATTGGCAGAACACTTACAAGGTGGAAGAAGTCTACTAAAGAGATTGTCTACACCATGCTTGTCCTTCCCATTCTTGAGTATTACTATGCGGTGTGAGATCCGCATCAGGTGAGACTGACGGATGACATCGAAAAAGTTCAAAGAAGGGCGGCTCGTTTTGTACTATCGTAAGCTAGGGGAGATATGGCACAGACATGATACGTGAGTTGGAGTGGCAATCATTAAAACAAAGGCGTTTTTCGTTGCGACGGGATCTTCTCATGAAATTTTAATCACTAGTTTTCTCCTGTGATACTTACATAGGGAGAAATGATTATCACGGTAAAATAAGAGAAATCAAGGCTCGCACAGAAAAATTGAAGTGTTCGTTTCTCCCGCGCGCCGTTCGAGAATGGAACGGTAGAGAGGCAGCTTGAAGGTGGTTCATTGAACACTCTGACAGGTACTTCATTGTGAATAGCACAGTAATCACGTAGATGTAGATGTAGACAACGATAGTTCAGGTATACATGCCGACGTCGCAAGCTCTAGATGAAGAGATAGAGAAAGAGTATGTAGATATTGGAAGGGTAATACAACACATAAAGAGAGATGAAACTCTAATAGTCATGCGGAGCAGCTGAAGGAGTAGAAGAAAAGGTTACATCGGAAGAAGTTTGGCTTGGTACAAGGAATGAGAGAGGAGACAGACGAGTTCTGTAATAAACTTCAGCTGGTAATAGCGAATACTCTGTTCAAGAATCACAAGAGCAGGAGGCATACTTCGAAAAGGTTGGCTGATATGGGAAAACTTCAGTTAGATTGCATCATGGTAAGACAGAGAGTTTTAAATCAGATACTGAATTGTAAGGCTTACCAAGGATCAGATATAGACTCAGATCACAATGTAGTAGTGACGAAGAGTAGGCTGCAGTTAAAGAGATTAGTCAGGAAGAATCAATACGCAAAGAAGTGGGATACGGAAGTACTAAGGAATGACGAGATACGCTTGAAGCTCTCTCAGGCTATAGACACAGCAATAAGGAATATCTCAGTAGGCAGTATAGCTGAAGAGAAAGGGACTTCTCTAAAAAGGGCAATCAGTGAATTTGGAAAGAGAGACATAGGTACAAATAAGGAACTGCGAAGAAACCGTGCGTAACAGGAGAAATACTTCAGCTGACCGACGAAAGAAGAAAGTACAAAAATGTTCAGGGATATCCAGGAATACTGAAATACAGTTCGCTGAGGAATGTGCAGGGAAGATAAGACGAAATGGCTGCATGAAAAATGTGAAGAAATCGAATAAGAAATGATTGTGGAAAGGACAGACTCAGCATACAGGAAAGTCAAAACAAACTTCGGTGAGATTAAAATCAAGGTTGGTAATATTACGAGTACAACGGGAATTCCGGCGTTAAATGCAGAGGAGAGAGCGGATAGGTGGAAGGCCTCTGTAAGTGGAAAGATTTCTCTGATGTGATAGAACAGGAAACAGGAGCTGATTTAGAAGATATAGAGGATCCAGTATTAAAATCAGCATTTAAGAGAGCTTTGGAGGACTTAAGATCGAATAAGGGAGAATGGATAGACAACATTCCCTCAGAATTTCTAAAATCATTGGGGAAACTGGCCACACACCGACTATTCAAAGAGTGCAGAGTGTATGAATCTGGCAACATACCATCTGACTTTCGGAAAAATATCATCCACACAGTTCCGAAGATTGTAAGAGCTGTCATGAGAGAATTATCACACAATCAACTTAACAGCTCATACATTAAAATTGCACACAAGAAAAATACACAAAATTGACGACGTGTAAGATGACGATGAGTTTGCTTTTAGAAAAGGTGAAGGCATCATAGAGGCAATTCTGACGTTGCGGCTGATAATGGGAGCAAGACTAAAGAAAAATCAAGACTCGTTCAAAGTATTTGTCGACCTGGAAAACGCGTTCGACAATGTAAAGTGGTGCAAAATGTGAAAAATAGGGGTAAGCTATAGGGAGAGAAGGATTATATACAATATATACAAGAGCCAAGAGGAAATAATGAGAATGGACGACCAAGAACGAAGTGCTTGTATTAAAAATGTGTAGGACAGGGATATAGTCTTTCGTCCCGATTGTTCAGTCTGCACATCGGAGAAGCAACGATGGAAATAAAAGAAAGGCTCAGGAGTGGAATTAAAATTCAAGGTGAAAGGATATCAATGATACGATTAGCTGATGGCATTTCTATCCTGAGTGAAAGTGAAGAAGAATTACATGATGAATGGAATGAGCATTCTAATGAGTACAGAATATGGATTGAGAGTAAGTCGAAGAAATATTAAAGTAACGAGAAGTAGCTGAAATGAGAACAGTGTGAAACTTAACATCAGGGTTGACGGTCACAAAGTAGATGAAGTTAAGGAATTCGACTACCTAGGCAGCAAAATAACCAATGACGGACGGAGCAAGGAGGACATCAAAAGCAGACTAGCAGTGGTTTGAGGAAGAAATTTCTTAGAACGTACGTTTGGAGCCCAACATTGTGTGGCAGCGAAACATGGACTGTGGGAAAATCAGAACAGTAGAGAATCGAAGCATTTGAGATGTGTTGATACAGGCGAATGTTGAAAATTAGGTGGACTGATAAAGTACGGAATGAGGAGATTCTGCGCAGAATCGGAGAGGAAAAGTGGTTCAAATGGCTCTGAGCACTATAGGACTTAACTTCTGAGGTCATCAGTCCTCCAGAACTTAGAACTACTTAAACCTAACTAACCTAAGGACATCACACACATCCATGCCCGAGGCAGGATTCGATCCTGCGACTGTAGCGGTCGAGCGGTTCCAGACTGTAGTACCTAGAACCGCTCGGCCATAATGTCCGGCTCGGAGAGGAAAGACATACGTATGAAACACTGACAAGGAAAATGGGCAGGATGATAGGACTTGTGTTAAAGACATCAGGGAATGACTACCATGGTACTAGAAGGAGCTTTAGAGGGCAAAAGCTGAAGAGGAAGACAGAGACTGGAATACATCCAGCAGATAATTGAGGACTTCGGTTGCAATTGCTGCTCTGAGATGAAGAGACTGGCACAGGAGAGGAATTCGTGGGTGGCCACATCAAACCAGTCAGAAGACTGATGATCTATATGCTATTACTCTGCTGCTCTTACCATATTCTTTTACGTTTCTGGTTAAATCCTATATCAGTGCATTCTTCTGGTCTTCCTGTTTCCTTTTCTTACTGTTTCCTTTTATATTATTGTTTTCAGTATAATCTCTCTTTTATTACTACTGCACATACTATCACATACTTCTCATCTTGTCACCATGTTTCATCGATGTTTGTAAAACTCAAGTAACTTCAGACTTTACGCCCTGTGTCGGACAAGTATACTTGTCCTTGAACATCCCACTTCCTCTCGCCTCTTTCTCCCACTTCCTAATTCCCTTTACAGCTCTACTCACCTTACTCCTCCTTTGCCTAATGCATTCCTGAGTTATTAGTGAGTCTGGGCAGCTGTCGCTCGTACCTGCCGTCTAATAGCAGAAACGACTCCTGCCAGCTCTACTCTGCAACAAGCTCACAGAAATGTGCACTCCTTATCAGCCCCCCTGACTGAGTTCCGCTACGTGTTTCACGACTTCAGCATTCGTGTCATACTCCTGTCAGAGACATAGCGCAGACTGAGTATCCGTTCTAGTTCTGCGAGCCCTTACAGCTACGTTTTACTGAGACATTACTACGGATGTAACAGACTAAAAGACCGTGTCGCAGCATATGCACGTTCAAATTTGTTCACCAAGGTCATGATCAAGTCTAAAATGGGTGCAAACAACATGAACACATGTTTAATGAGATTAAGAGCTCAGAATAAACGCTCAATATAAAATATATCGCGTGAGCAATATACAATCCGCTTGAAGTTGGTCAGCTCTCTAGCTTTGAATCTACACGCTCAAATCATGACTCTTTGTATGGATACTTAGTTTTAACCGGAAATAGCAACATAAATCTTACAAACAACAGTTCTGTATCAAACTTCACGGGCGTACTTTCCTGCTCAAACTTTACACTGATTTGAGCCTATTCAACATGCATCAGACACTCGTGCGATTATCAAAAAAAATGGCTCTGAGCACTATGGGACTTAACTACTGTGGTCATCAGTCCCCTAGAACTTAGAACTACTTAAACCTAACTAACCTAAGGACATGACACACATTCATGCCCGAGGTAGGATTCGAACCTGCGACTGTAGCAGTCACGCGGTTCCAGACTGTAGCACTTGGAACCGCTCGTCCACTCCGGCCGGCGCAGTTTGCGATTCTTAGAGACTTTAAGCACATAAATATGTCTTAACTTACAGCTGATGCCTATGATGTTTCTCGGTAGACAAAACCAGCAAAGAACTCGGACATAAATAACGAAGTATCTAACTTCACTAAAAGGCTCAATAATTTATACGATACACACGTTCCTTTAAACCAGTAAAAGCAAGGAGGAAACCTGCACCATGCATTACAGACCACCACAAATACCTTACAAGTGCCAGAGAGGCAGCACACAGGACATACAAACGACACTCTGATAATCATCTCACTTACACGTAAATACGTAACTGAGTTAGTCAATCCGTGAATGATGCAAATTTCAGCTATGCCCACTCGCTAACTGAGTACTTTCACAGACCAGCAGTCCTGTGACTGCAAGGTCTAGTAATAGGCAAACCAAAATCTGCAGGTGAACCCCTAGTTCTTATTGAGGATCTGAAGTATTTCGCAACATCAATATCTTTACTTGACGAACGCATAAGGGCGCAAACTATTGATTCGTTTAAAGTATCAGTGACCGGTCCAAACGGAAATTTTTTCTGCAGCCGGTAATCCCTAATAGAGTCAGGAAATCAAGTGCGCGAATTCTTTCGGGAGCTACGGGTCGCGATAATGCAACAATGATCAATTTTCTTGTCGAGCCACTACTGCCTAAACGAGCATCTTCCCAACAGCGTAGAAGCAGAGACCCATAAAACCATTACCCAAGAAGGAATCTGGTAAAAAATCTTCTGACAACAGGAGCATTTGCATAATGCCATAATTATCCAAGGCGAATGTCACTTATATTAAAGTACCTATATTAAACTCGTGTCTAGAATATTCCGTATTATGTCGTTAGTGAACTATCTTACAGCTGTCAGCGTTTTGATTAGATGGTAAATGAGGTAATACACTCCTGGAAATGGAAAAAAGAATACATTGACACCGGTGTGTCAGACCCACCATACTTGCTCTGGACACTGCGAGAGGGCTGTACAAGCAATGATCACACGCACGGCACAGCGGACACACCAGGAACCGCGGTGTTGGCCGCCGAATGGCGCTAGCTGCGCAGCATTTGTGCACCGCCGCCGTCAGTGTCAGCCAGTTTGCCGTGGCATACGGAGCTCCATCGCAGTCTTTAACACTGGTAGCATGCCGCGACAGCGTGGACGTGAACCGTATGTGCAGTTGACGGACTTTGAGCGAGGGCGTATAGTGGGCATGCGGGAGGCCGGGTGGACGTACCGCCGAATTGCTCAACACGTGGGGCGTGAGTTCTCCACAGTACATCGATGTTGTCGCCAGTGGTCGGCGGAAGGTGCACGTGCCCGTCGACCTGGGACCGGACCGCAGCGACGCACGGATGCACGCCAAGACCGTAGGATCCTACGCAGTGCCGTAGGGGACCGTACCGCCACTTCCCAGCAAATTAGGGACACTGTTGCTCCTGGGGTATCGGCGAGGACCATTCGCAACCGTCTCCATGAAGCTGGGCTACGGTCCCGCACACCGTTAGGCCGTCTTCCGCTCACGCCCCAACATCGTGCAGCCCGCCTCCAGTGGTGTCGCGACAGGCGTGAATGGAGGGACGAATGGAGACGTGTCGTCTTCAGCGATGAGAGTCGCTTCTGCCTTGGTGGCAATGATGGTCGTATGCGTGTTTGGCGCCGTGCAGGTGAGCGCCACAATCAGGACTGCATACGACCGAAGCACACAGGGCCAACACCCGGCATCATGGTGTGGGGAGCGATCTCCTACACTGGCCGTACACCACTGGTGATCGTCGAGGGGACACTGAATAGTGCACGGTACATCCAAACCGTCATCGAACCCATCGTTCTACCATTCCTAGACCGGCAAGGGAACTTGCTGTTCCAACAGGACAATGCACGTCCGCATGTATCCCGTGCCACCCAACGTGCTCTAGAAGGTGTAAGTCAACTACCCTGGCCAGCAAGATCTCCGGATCTGTCCCCCATTGAGCATGTTTGGGACTGGATGAAGCGTCGTCTCACGCGGTCTGCACGTCCAGCACGAACGCTGGTCCAACTGAGGCGCCAGGTGGAAATGGCATGGCATGCCGTTCCACAGGACTACATCCAGCATCTCTACGATCGTCTCCATGGGAGAACAGCAGCCTGCATTGCTGCGAAAGGTGGATATACACTGTACTAGTGTCGACATTGTGCATGCTCTGTTGCCTGTGTCTATGTGCTTGTGGTTCAGTCAGTGTGATCATGTGATGTATCTGACCCCAGGAATGTGTCAATAAAGTTTCCCCTTCCTGGGACAATGAATTCACGGTGTTCTTATTTCAGTTTCCAGGAGTGTATATTGAAAATAATGTGTTCATTATGGTTTGACAATAGGCTGACAGCTCTGCTCTTACGACGCTTTTTGTTTGCAAAGATTATTCAGATGAACAGCAATATTATTTTACTGATTAAATTTTGTCACGATTATCTTTGCTTATTGCAAATGTTATTTCTGTTTTATCCTTTTTCGTGTTCTACTAGTTGAATGAAATATTTGACGTACTATTTGTGTGTAAATTCTGCAGGTATTTCTTGTGGGTATTTTCTCGTGTGTATACAGATTTCCATTACTTCAAGAATGTTCATTGCAAGACCACTTGGTATTCTGTGCCAGATCTGGAATGTATTTTCGATTGTTTCAGCAGTGTGGATTTGATTTTTCAAATGCAGAAAGAAGCTCGACTGATTATTCTCGCTGTTTCTAATGCGTTCTTTACGTCTGACGTTAAAATTTCTTCCTGTTTGGCCAATTTAAAAGTTATCACTGTTGCTAGATGTGATTATATATATGACTGGTGTATCATATTCGGATGTTCTATTAATGGCAGAGCGTTATGTTATCTAAAGGTTGTTATTGGTTCGAAAGACCTCAATAATTAAATTAATTTTGCTCGAGATTCTAACACGGTGGACAGATGGTACGTACATTGTTTTTATTGTTAAGATGATGTTTCTCGGATTAGGCGTAGCTCTTTATGTATTGTGTTCCGCTTTGGTGTTTTACATTTTTAGTGTGATTTTTGTGATGACGTTGGCGTCAATGTCATTTGTATAAGTTATGTAACGAAGTGTGATAAGTCCTTTTTGAAGTGTTGGCTTTTCTAATGGTAGGTTATCTAATCTATTAGTCATTGAATGTAGGAAGGATAGTTTACACGACACTGGATACAGGAATTGGCATTTACGATGTTGTCAGAGGTAGTATTCCTTCTATGTACATCAAATGCTTGGTGATTATTATTTTTCCCGATCATGAGGTCTAGATAGTTAATGGTATTGTCTTTCTCGATTCCCATAGTGAAATTAATTTTAGGGTGTAGCTGGTCGAGTTTTTGGTGTACATTTTGAATATCTGCGTGGTTGCCATCTACCAACATGAGGATTTCATCTACATACCTAAAATAGTATACAGTTTGGTTAAGAGTAGACCAGTTTGACTTAAAGAATTTCTTCTACTAAACATAGTTTCAAATGTGCTAAGCTAATCTATATCAATCTAAATGTCCTTTATTATTATTATTCTTATTATTATTATTAGTATTATTATTTTTGTTGTTGTTGTTACTGAGAATGTTTTGTAATATCTTGTTCCTAGTCAGACGTAAAAGAAGACCTTAGGCCCTAATCTGGTAGGGCTAAATAAGCAATAAATAAATAAATAAATATTGTAGAAGCACTAACACGGTGAAATCATTTCTGGAGAAAATGTGGATCGAAGGTGTAACGTTTAAGCAGACATAGTATTCCACGTGACATTGTACTGCTTTAACTGTTGATGCGCTCATAAATTTTAGATTCAAGTATTTCAGCAAGTATCCTCCTCTATTCGTCAAGTAAAAATACCGCTGGAAAATGAGCAATTAACACACGCAGTTTGCAAAAGGAACTGTGCTGTGCCTACTTCACTGTAGTTCTTATCAGGGGTGCTTGTCGAATATTCAAAATTTCTGAAGGTGTCTAGAAGGGAGTTAATGGCAGTTTTGAGCCTTAGATCTGGCCGTAATGCATCGTCGGATGACTCAGTTGATAGAGCGGTGCTCGTGAAAGCAAAAATTTCGAGTTGATAAGTAAGTCTTGTTCGTACATCTTTTTTCTTTATTTTTTCAAGAGACGAAATGTTACGGGCCGGTAATCGTTTACAACTTCGGATGGTGTTCTGTTTTTAGCTGTTGGAAGACTAGTTTTGATTTTCCTCCTCATACAATTTTAGTGCTAGTTACAGAATGAGCTGCTGAGATGATACCCTAAGCATTCTTCATATGATGTGTTTCACTACTTTGGTTTCATTTTACTTCCATATATTACGTCTTAAGCTTTAAATTTCTGTCGTTTCACCCTCCGGTACGTAAAATATTAGCTTAAATATAGCCGTTATTGAAATCAACGAAATAAGCTCTCACCATTCTATTGAGGTCACCTTGTCATTAAAAGTACAGTGCTTCTAGTGAGAACATTTTTTGCATTTGGTGTCTCCGTTTCGGTTTCTGCAGTGAACATTTTTTTCTTGAAGTACATATGGTATAAATGTCTTATTTTCTATTCACAGTCAAGAAATATTAGAACCAAAGAGTTTTTTCTGAAGTAGGATGGCAGCAGCAAAATTATCACGGGAAGTATTTCCCTGAGAAACACTCGAGAAAGAAAAACGCGTCCGAAGTGAGGCTAAGAGAATACACCTCTGGAGACGTTGGTGACTGCAGATCAACGTGGTGAAACTTTCCGCGATGGCGTGTTATGGCTGAGAAAGTACTTTCAAGCAGGGAAAAAAAGGAACAAGAGCACACGGAACGGCGCCACGCGTTCTGACCAAGATAACGAACGCCAGTTAGCTTTTTCCTTAGAGCTAGGGCACGAAAAGTGTCGAGATAACGGAGTGCTGCTTCCTTAACAGGGCATCGCAGAAATCGCCTCTTCTTTTACGATCTTTCGTGAAACACATCGTTGTTCGCTGGTAGACACCGAGCAGAAACCTGGATCAAACAGTACCGAAGCATCAGTTTTGTCTCACGGAACGAAAAGTGGATCACTTACTAATAAACAAATAAAAAATTAAAAACAGAAATTCTCATAGTGAATCATCTGCACCAACGATCTTGGACTACTTACAAGGGAAGGATGCTATTATCCAAATACTAAGCTATCACAACAGGATTCATACTTAGGCCGGCCGGAGTGACCGAGCGGTTAAAGGCGCTACAGTCTGGAACCGCACGACCGCTACGGTCGCAGGTTCGAATCCTGCCTCGGGCATGGATGTGTGTGATGTTCTTAGGTCAGTTAGGTTTAAGTAGTTCTAAGTTCCAGGGAACTTATGACCACAGCAGTTGAGTCCCATAGTGCTCAGAGCCATTTGAACCATTCAAACTTACTGGCTGCTGAAAAACGTACAGAAACGTGAATCAATAATATTAACATGTAACTCGACGGAGAATTCTAGTTGACAGACTTCTGTACTGCGTTTCCAGAGGGGAGACTTCGAACGATAAATAGGACTGGGTTGTAGCATCACCGTTAATATTCGTGTTATGCAGTGTGTCCACGATGTGCTCAACATGAAGCCGCAGTTACAACTATCATTGCAGTTCCAATTCCACTACCGTTCGAATATATAAAAACGGATCTGAAACTACTAATTCTTTGGCCAAAAGCTCACTATATTTCGCTCTAATTTTTACGGTTAAGATACGAGAGCGAATACTGATAAGCCTGTACGTATGTAACGTTTCATGATCTATCAACTGACAGTAAAAGAAAATGTACGTTGTCTAATGGAAATGGAATCATATTGATACAACCTAGACATTAGCTGTAATACTAAGATTGTCTTTTTCTCTAACGTTCTTTCGCTATAGTGCGCATTGAGCCACTCTAATATCTTTGATGTGGTCTGCAAAGATTGGTTTGATGTAGATTTCCATGCTAGTCTGCCCTGTGAAACCTCTTCCTCTCTGAGAAACTATTGTAACCGACATGTATTTCAACCCGCTTACACGAATTCGTCTCCCTCTTCAATTTTTATCCCGCATACCTCCACATTTTCCACCTGTACCGCAATGACGATTCCTTGATGCCTTAACATGTGCCCTATCAACCGATCCCTTCTTCTGCTCAAGCTGTGTCATAAATTATATTTCACTGCAGTTCTATACCGTGCAACTTCATTTTATTCGATCGACATGTCTAATGTTCAGCTCTCATCTATAGGGTGATCAGAAACATTCTGAAATCCTGAAGATCTTGTAAGGGCGATGCAGGGTTCGTTTTGCTGAGAAATAATTATTAAGAAAAAAATTGATACGTTGCTTCGTTCCCAAGTTAATTACCGTTGAAGTTAGACAATCAGGTCGTTGCATGCGCAAATTCAAGTGGCCCACTAGAGACAGTGTCGCCAAATGCATTCTTCGTTTTATTTCCTGAAAACGAACAAGAAAGCGATGCAGAAATTGGGCACCTACATCTACATCTACATATATACTCCGATAGCCATCAAGCAGTGTCTGGTGGAGGGCACAATTCGTGCCAAAGTCTTATTTCCCCCTCTCTGTTCCACTCGCGGATCGCGAGAGGATAAAACGACTGTCTGAACGCCTCAGTACGAGCTCTAATTCCCCTTATCTTTGAATGGTGATCATTGCGCGATTTGAAAGTTGGTGGTAATAATATATGCTCTGCATCCTCGGCGAACATCGGATTTTGGAATTTAGTGAGCAGCCCCTTCCGTTTAGCGTGTCGTCTATCTGAAAGTGTGTCCCACTTCAAACTTTCTATGAGATTCGTAACGCTCTCGCGATGACTAAATGTACCAGTCACGAATCTTGCCGCTCTTCTTTGGACTTTCTCAATCGCTTGAATCAGACCCAACTGGTAACGGTCCCATACAGACGAACAATACTACAAGCCTGGACGAAGTAGAGTATTGTAAGCACTTTGCTTTGTTGAAGGACTGCATTGCTTCAGCTTTCTACCAATAAACCGCAACCTAGAGTTCGCCTTACCCGTTACTTGTGTAATCTCATCGTTCCATTTGAGATAATTTCGAACACTCACACGCAGGTACTTGACCGGTGTTACCGTTTCCAGAGACTGGGCGTTTATATTGTACTCGTCCATTAACTGGGATTTTCGCTTTGTTATACGCAGTAGGTTACACTTCCTAATGTTGAGAGATAACTGCCAGTCATTACACCACGCATTTATTTTCTGCCAGTCCTCATTGATTTGTTCACAACTTTCGTGTGATACTACTTTCCTGTAGACTGCAGCAATCGGCAAACAGTCAAATGCCGCTGTCAATACCATCAACCAGATCGTTTATGTAAATCGTAAAAAGCATTGGTCCTATTACGCTGCCCTGGGGCACACTTGATGTTACGCTTATTTCTGTTGAAGTCTCCCCATTCAGGACGACATATTGTTCTCTGCCTGTTAAAAAACTTTCTATCCAAACGAATATGTCATCGGATAGACCGTAAGCCCGCACGTTTTGGAGCAAGCGGCAGTGCGGAACTGAGTCGAACGCCTTTCGAAAGTCGAGGATATGGCTACAACCTGGAAGCCGGTATCTAGAGCCTGTTGTATATCATGTACAAAGATGCCCAGCTGTGTTTCGCATGACCGCTGTTTCATAAAACCGTGCTGGTTTCTGCAGATGAGCTTCTCAGAGTCTAGAAAGGTCATTATGCCTCAACACAAAATATGTTTCATGATTCTACAACAAATGGATGTCAGTGAAATTGGCCGGTAATTATGTGCATCCGATTTTCTACCCTTGTCATAGATTGCTATGATCTGGGCCTTCTTCCAGTCCCGTGGAACTTTCAGCTGTTCCATTGAACTCTGATAGATGATGGGCAAGAATGGTGACGGTAGTTAGGATGGAACCCGAGCCGAAGGCTGAGGAGTGTCGTCCGATATCATCTACGCTACGACCACAACTGACGCTAATGGTATCTCGCGTGCTGCTTTAAGTTGTGCGCGCAACGACTTGACTGACCAACTTCAACGCTAATTGACTCGAAAACGGCACAACCTTTCGAATTTTTTTCTTAACAATTTCTTCTCAGCACAACCTACTTTGTAACACTCTTACAAGCTTTTTAGACTGTTTCGAACCATCCTGTGTAGCACCACATTTCATAAGATTCCACTTTCTTCTTGTCTGAGCTGCTTATCGTTCATGTTTCACTTCCGTAAAAGGCTACAGTCGAGACAAAATCCTTCACAAAAGACTTCCTAATACTTGAATTTATATTAGATATTAATAAATTCCTCTTCTTCGGAAACTCTTTTCCTTCTGTTGCAATTCTGCACTTTATATCTTCCTAACTTTGACCAACATCAGTTATTTAACAGTTAAAATAGCAAAACTGATATACTACTCGCAGTGCGCCACTTTCTAGACTAATTCCCTCAGTATCGTCTGATTTACCGCGGTTGCATTCCATTGCCCTTGTTTTACTTCTTTCTTTTTCAGGGCATTACCGATTCAGTTCAACTGATCATCCTGCTCTTCTTGCCGTCTCTGACAGAATTACAGTGTTACTAGCAAATTTCAAAGTTTTTATTTATTTTCTTTGAACTTACGTCAAATATACCATACTTCTCTTCGTATCATTCAAGCCTAATGAATTGCTGAACACTCGTTACATCGAAAATAATGCCGTCAGTAGTTTGCCTTTAACATAAGCTATACATAGTCATCATAGTGCATAAGTAACTTAATTTTTTCTTGTAAATGATATTATAGTGTAATCAGACATGCTGAAGAAATGATCTACTTAATGCTCCCTGAATATCTCTTGCTGGTCTATATCAGCTCACGCAACAAAAGGGATAAGTATGTCACGAAATATTTTATTCTTGAATATGATAGTTTTTAAAGACTTAAGCATGGTTTCCATCGCGCTGCTCTCTCCAGAGCTGTTACATCAACGAAAATTGTGAATTGTCTTCAGCCGTAGTTGCCGACTAAAATGAGAGCAAACGATGCGTTGCAAATGCGTACAGTTTTAACAGTGTTTACACCAGCGCGTGTATAAATCTATGCAATATGAGCTTTAATAGAGAACGTAAACCATCGACGACAAAATTAAAGTAAGGATATGAAAACTACAATTTAGGTATTAATATAAAACGGCGTGGTTGAAGATGCAGTTATTTCGTACAAAACAGCTGCTGAATTCAAAATGGCATCACGGCATGTATCTAACAGCATCAACTAACGAGGAAATGGGCGAGCGCTGGAAATTCGACTTCATAAATTAAACACGCCACGAGCCGTCTGATTACAGCAATACTTCAAGTGATATAATCCATAACTGGGGTACTCTACCACTAGTGTTGTGGATAAAATATTGTTAGTAGTTATTCCATTATTTTGATAGGTAAAAGAAGTGCATTGATCGTGTAGTAAAATACTCAGCTGATTGTGTAAAGTCCCTTGCAGAAAAACGCTGGCTCAATACCATGGAGTGTTGAAGGAATACTAGCGTTTCGTCAGACAAGCTACTTATAAATGACTTGGTTGATAATGCCAGTAGCTTCTATGACTGTGTGTGGTTAACACTGTTATAAGCAGGTGATGTAGGCTGCATAGAAAATTGTTATAAAATAGGTTAATATCGTGCATTAACTGTGTTAACAGCGCTTGCTCCAAAGATTTTCACACTAAACATAAGTAAATGAAATGTGCAACCAAATAATAAATAAAGTAAAAGAATTCCACAATCACTGTATCATGGCTAGAAATAACGATGGGATTGTGATGTTTACATACGGACAATAATATTTCCTAAGGTATATGAATAATTATATTTATTATTATTTTCCATTCAAATTACTACTTCTAACTAGTCTTAAATGATTTTTAAATTGCAAATGTCATGAGTATATTGACACTTCTGTCTTTATCTTCCACGTCTATCTTGCATTAAAGCGCGACCTTCTACATAAAGAACTTCTCTCACTGCAGATTACCATATTTCTCTATTCTTTATATATATATTTACAGTTGTCATCGTATTATTACGATCTTAAGAATGTGGCTAGAAAGATATTTATCTGCACAGCTGCGAAAAATAACCAAAACAAAAATAAAAATTTAACGACTCTGGGATATTATATTACAAATGAAATATGGCTGCCGGCCGAAGTGGCCGTGCGGTTAAAGGCGCTGCAGTCTGGAACCGCAAGACCGCTACGGTCGCAGGTTCGAATCCTGCCTCGGGCATGGATGTTTGTGATGTCCTTAGGTTAGTTAGGTTTAACTAGTTCTAAGTTCTAGGGGACTAATGACCTCAGCAGTTGAGTCCCATAGTGCTCAGAGCCATTTGAAATATGGCTCTTTTTTTGGGTTGTCAGGCTTCTGACTTATTTGTTGTCATCGGTGCCGAATTCTCGTCCTGCGTCAACCTCTTCACCTCAGTGCATTTAACGCCCTCAGTGATTTGTTGAATATATTCCAGTCCCTTTAATCACCTACAGTTTTTACTCTCTTCATCTCAATCTAGTACTACGGTAGTTATTTCTAATTGCCTTAACAGATGTCCTGTCATCCTGTTATGCTACAATTAAGGAAATAAAATGATAAATTGCAAAAGACTATTTTGTAATACCTATTACGCGAAGGAAAGCACTGCGATTTATACGAATAATGTTCTGATATTAAACCAGGAGGCGGATTAAACGGAATGTGGAAATACACGATCAAGGAAGAGTGCTGTTTTAATTCTCAGGCATGAGGATGACATGGAAGGAAGGTTAAAATTTAACATCTGTCTTCATCGTTAGTACGTGAGACGGAGCACTAGCTGTACTGAGAAGGATGAGGCATAAAGTCATTCGTGGCTATGTTGGTGAAGACTTTTGCATTGTACTCAAGTGATTTAGAGAAACCACGAAGTACTAAAATCAAGACAACTAAGCGGCAGTTTGAGCCTCTGTTCTCCATAGTACTAGACCAGAGCGTTAATCATCTTACTGTGTGGCTATAGGCACAAAGTTGGAGCGTCCCGCTGGCCAGAAAGAGGACGCAGTCGTTGGTTCCAAACGCTGACCTCTACCCCGCTGAAACGTCAGACACGGCATCTGACCGCGCTTTCGTGGTCCGCACGTCAAAAAACTTTCTCCGGACCAGTCTTAATCATGAGCAGGACTGTGTCCTTCATATGCGTAACATATCGACTTTCACCGGTTACGAAACTCGTGTCGTCCGTTCTGCGCGGTGGGTCCACCGGAAACCGGAATCGGGAGGACTGGCCACTTGCCGAACGACTTTCAGTTTGTTCGCTCCCAGCGGCGTTAACCGACGTGCTGGCGGCGGAAGCTTCCTTCCGCGAGATTCTCACGCGTCTATCAGACAGCTCACCACTACGTACAAGTGCTTTGTCAGTTGGACTGCCGCTATGCGCAAAGTGAAACAAAAGTCCGTTAATATTTGAAAATCCAGTACTTCGCGGAATAATGTAGGTAGAGAGGTAAAAACTGACTGACACGCTTTAAGTGACATGGGGTTTTATTGAAACCAAGAAAATAGCACAAAATAACCAACAGATGGTGTTCATTATGACACAAAAGCAACAATTAGCATACCAACTGATTGTTAACGAATGATTGACATGCTGGTCGTCATTCATAAACAATACCTGTAGTCGAGGGACAATGTTGTGAACAGCACTGTACAGCATATCAGTAGATATGGTTCAAATCGGATGTTCTCTTTGAGCATCCCTGACGATGTCGGACGATTGCTCCTGTAAGTAGCCCCACAATCAGTAATCACCCGGATTGAGATCTCGGGTCCTGGGAGGCCAAGCATGACGGAATTGGTGCCTGAGCATGCGATCCTCACAAAACGATGTGCGCGAGATATCTTACAGGCATGTAGCACTCTCGGGCGGAGCGCCATATTGCATAAAAGTTGTACCTTCTAGCAGGTGTTTATCAACCAGGTTAGGGATGATGCAATTCTGTAACGTATCGGCACATTTCGCATCCGTCACTCTGACAGCTTGGAAAGCAGGACCCGGCATTTTCTCGAACAAAAACTATCCGATCAATATTGATGTTGTAAATCCACACCTCACCTTGACATCCTCGTCATCCAGTGGAGTTTTCACGACAGTTAGAAGAACTTGGGTGCCCAAAGTCTGAAGTAATGGGTGGTAACGGACCCTCAGGGTCTGACGCTCGACAACACATTAGACAACCAGTCGTCATCCTCTCCCATTTCTTAAAGTGCCCACACCGCAAATGCTCTCCACTTCACAAAATCCGTGGCTGGATTTTTTACGGATAACATTGGTGAGTGTGACATAGAGTTTTCTAAATAGTAATGCATGAAACGCCGGTGCGACTTGAGACGTCGCGATCACTGACTTCATCGTGCTAAGATGAAACAACTTAAATCTCCATTTCTTCCCGAACTGCCCCAGTGGCAGTAGTACTTGTGTCTTGTCGCCCAGTATGGGGCCGCCCGCCTAAACAACCCGTGGCTTCGATCTTCGTGATGAATTTCTTCACAGCGACACTTATCACACGACCTTTACCCTTTCGAATGTTCTTCTAATGGCAACACTAACCGTAAGGTTGCAGTCGCGGATTCCCAATCTGATAGTAGAGTTTCACTAACTGGGCCTTTTCTGGCAAAGTCAACGTGCCGCATCTCTAGACAAACATACATTATTCATTGAATTAGTGCAATCCCAAATGTTCTACATCTACTACATCTACATTTATACTCCGCAAGCCACCCAACGGTGTGTGGCGGAGGGCACTTTACGTGCCACTGTCAGAACCTCCCTTTTCTGTTCCAGTCGCGTATGGTTCGCGGGAAGAGCGACTGTCTGAAAGCCTCCGTGCGCGCTCGAATCTCTCTAATTTTACATTCGTGACCTCCTCGGGAGGTATAAGTAGGGGGAAGCAATATATTCGATACCTCATCCAGAAACGAACCCTCTCGAAACCTGGCGAGCAAGCTACACCGCGAGCAGAGCGCCTCTCTTGCAGAGTCTGCCACTTGAGTTTGCTAAACATCTCCGTAACGCTATCACGGTTACTAAATAACCCTGTGACGAAACGCGCCGCTCTTCTTTGGATCTTCTCTATCTCCTCCGTCAACCCAACCTGGTACGGATCCCACACTGATGAGCAATACTCAAGTATAGGTCGAACGAGTGTTTTGTAAGCCACCTCCTTTGTTGATGGACTACATTTTCTAAGGACTCTCCCAATGAATCTCAACCTGGCGCCTTACCAACAATTGCTTTTATATGATCATTCCACTTCAAATCGTTCCGCACGCATACTCCCAGATATTTTACAGAAGTAACTGCTACCAGTGTTTGTTCCGCTATCATATAATCATACAATAAAGGATCCTTCTTTCTATGTATTCGCAATACATTACATTTGTCTTTGTTAAGGGTCATTTGCCACTCCCTGCACCAAGTGCCTATCCGCTGCAGATCTTCCTGCATTTCGCTACAATTTTCTAATGCAGCAACTTCTCTGTATACTACAGCATCATCCGCGAAAAGCCGCATGGAACTTCCGACACTATCTACTAGGTCATTTATGTATATTGTGAAAAGCAATGGTCCCATAACACTCCCCTGTGGCACGCCAGAGGTTACTTCTGTAGACGTCTCTCCATTGATAACAACATGCTGTGTTCTTTTTGCTAAAAACTCTTCAATCCAGCCACACATGTTAACGGACTTTTGGGTCACTCTGTAATTTTACCTGCCTGGGAAATTATATTAGTCAGCAAAAGGAGAGCACATAGCACTGAACAGTTGCTGGTATTGGCAGATAATGGATCGTCTTCATCGGAATCTTTGTGAGGCAAAGATAGGGCCATACAGCCTAAAGAAAATAATTGTAACTCTTTTGTATTGTGGCACAAGTTGTGCCCTGACAGCGAAAGAAGATACAGGACGTCACATTCTTTCCTCTTATCGATGGCCTTACCAAGTGTCATTCAAAGAGTGGCATGCTAATCTGGATTTGGCATTTTTAGTTGTAGAGGGTTGCCGGTTCGTCTGAATATGTGAGATCGTTTTCGAAATGTTTACGCATCGTGTAATTGAGGTAGGACGTCAGTACCAGCGCGGTATTCAGCGAGCTGGGGGTAGCAAACCGCCCAAAAACCACACCAGATCTTGTCGTTATGTCACTAGGTGGATTAGATCCAGAGTCGGCACGTCTCTCCGAATGCCGAAAGTGGTGTACTAACGCGTGCGCCTAACGGGTCGGGACCAAAAATATACGATGTATCACAACCAAAAGCGAAAACTGACACAGTTGATAGTATTTGATCATGGAGGCAAACCGACTCAATACACTTAGGTACATTAGCGAACGTTTTGTGAGATAACTGAGAATGTTTTGTTACGAACTGCCAGGAACTTTAGTATGAAATATTGTCTTAGTTAGTAGCAATGTGTTTGGCTTCTGAACTTTTCTATTAAGTCCCCATCTAGCTCGCCTTAAATTTCACCCACGGTCCATGCTTTGGGAGGGTACATGCATGACGGGACACCAACACATTTTGCTGCTGATGTTTAGCGCCAGTATCGTCCACGACGAAGAAGTCGAGAAGGAATTGTGCCTTGACCTCAAGATAATCTAACCTTAATAATCAAGTTTTTTATGGGGATCATTTCAGAAGTGAAATGTACAGTACTGCGGATGATATGGTGAAGAACTGAATCAGAGAGACGCACCGTCTTGTCAAGATTCTTGAGCTGATACTTGGTTGTTTGAAAGACTTTCTATCTCGCTGTGGTGACAAATGGAGTATTGAATCCAAATGTTAGGATGAAGCATGGATTGACTCCTTAACCAATCATGAGTGTACAGTAAAATATAAAATTTAACGTGTTAAGTAGTACTGTATTTCATTTTTAGGTTGAGCATGGGTTAAGTTTGGAAGCAATGAGATGAGAAGTTAATCTAAAAGTGTAGATTTCAGATTAGTTTGTATAAGTAACACAATATTTCATGCTGAAGTCAGCAGCCACTCGCAACTACACATTTCCAATCACCTCGCAGTTTGTGGATCCATGTTTGCTGAAGCTTTTTGCTTCTACAAGGGACAGTCAAATGAAAATGGAACACCCAGCACAACGAGACCATGGAACGGTTCCTTTTAATAGTAATCTCCAAAAGCGTTAAGACATTTGTCCCTACGGGAGACGAGACGATCAATGCCTGTTTAATAGAACACGGGCGGCCTCTGACGGATCCACAACTGCATTCACTCCTGCATTTCGTTGTCCGACTGAAACTGACGTCCACGCACGTCTTTCTTCAGGTAGCCAAAGAGGCGAAAGCTATAGGGTGAAAGATTCAGGCTGTACGGAGGATGTTGTAGTGCTTCCCTAAAAAATGGTTCAAATGGCTCTGAGCACTATGGGACTTAACATCTGAGGTCATCAGTCCCCTAGAACTTAGAACTACTTAAACCTAACTAACCTAAGGACATCACACACATCCATGCCCGAGGCAGGATTCGAACCTGCGACCGCAGCAGCCGCTTGGTTCCGAACTGAAGCGCCTAGAACCTCTCGGCCACCGTGGCCGGCCAGTGCTTCCCTACCAAACAGTTAGGCAGAGTAGGGTTGGGAGCTATCGTGCAACAGGATGATTCAGTCCGACAGTATTCCGACAATGTGAGGCAAATGGCAAACACAACAGTGGAAACATCCCACACCTTCCCTGGCAAAGAATTCCAGAACAGTTCATACAAGTTCCAGTAAGATCATCATGACCTTCTCCATCAAATGCTGAGGCCTTCTGCTCGTCCATTGCCTTTAGAGTAGAACCACATTCAATGCACAGCACTATGAAGACACTCTGCAGAAACTGCAAGGCCTCATAAAATCAAAACGTCCATGAAAGATGTCGGACGGAATCATTCTGTTGCACGATAACGTCTGCCCCCACACTGCCAATCGGACGAAGGCCACACTTCAGCGATTTGTCTGGCAAACACAGCAGCATCCTCTATGCACTCCGAATCTTTCACGGTTTGGTTTTCACATCTTTGGCGACCAGAGGAAAGACATACGTGGACGCTGGTTTCAGTTAGAGGAGATCGACTCTTCTCCAAGTGGCAATGAAACCATTCTAGGGTCATATCGTGGCGGATGTTTGGTTCTCGTTTGACTGCCCCTCGCATTTGTGTCAGATTCGGTTAGTAACTGTGGTACACGCCGTATAATGCGAGATACAGTCTAGTAAATAGTCACGAAAATGTGTATGTATTATATGGTAACTATTGTTCTTAACGTCTAGATATAAAGTCAGGTGTTTCATGGCACTAATACTGTTGATTTACATTGCTGGCCATTGCAATCCCAGCACCACGAAGATGGTATGAAGTAAACGTCAAACTAACACTTGATGTGCAAAATGATTAGCGTTCAAATGCAATCGCATATAGTATGTGGTATGTAGGAGTAACGTCATCAACATTCTGTATACAAGGAAAAGTTACGCTGCGTGTTTCTAATATACAGTGTGTAACGGGTGCAGATATTTCTATAGGTGACTGAGGACGGTGTACTGAATAATATTACGTCAGTATTTACGTCATTGCTTTTAGGTTGGGTAGTACCTCGAAGCACATTTGCGTATTTTTCCCCTGGACAGGTCAGACGTTGAGGTGTGGATGTGTGGGCGTAAAATGGTTACTCTATACTGATAGAGGTAATCCACTTTGTGGTCCAGTTACGATCGTGCCGAAAACAGCAGGTAGTAAATAATAAGGCGTTTTTGCGGGAAGACTGATAAACACAGAGAAAAGCAGCCAAACACACTAATACTGTATGTGTATATATTAAGGTGTCGCATGTTAAAATATCTTCACTTATACCCGTTGCATCCTGTATAAAAAAAAACATCTGAATGTTAGCTGCTTGTGAGAAGTGTGTGTTTTGCCCCGTGTAAAGAGGGGAAACGTCTACTAACGAGCTCCATATATCGATGGCGGCAAGGGCGTTATCTATCGAGATAGCAATTTATCGTTTGCTCATTGCTACTTGCAAAGTTCGAGTTCCCATGACTGCCATGCGAATACGGAGTCAACGGGTTTATGCAGGCCATACTCAAAGGCAAGCAGGAACCCAAGATGATTAGCGTCGGAGAGGACAGATATATTCTACATAAAAGTTTCCTCGGTATAATACCGCGTCATATTGTATGAACTACTGCTGGAGAAAATTAACGTTTCGGCCACAGTTGCAATGGCCTTCTTCTGGGTCTACATCTACATCTATACTCCGCGAGCCACCTTACGGTGTGTGGCGGAGGGTACTTATTGTACCACTATCTGATCCCCCCTTCCCTGTTCCATTCACGAATTGTGCGTGGGAAGAACGACTGCTTGTAACTCTCCGTATTTGCTCTAATTTCTCGGATCTTTTCGTTGTGATCATTACGCGAGATATATGTGGGCTTTAGTAATATGTTGCCCATCTCTTCCCGGAATGTGCTCTCTCGTAATTTCGATAATAAACCTCTCCGTATTGCGTAACGCCTTTCTTGAAGTGTCCGCCACTGGAGCTTGTTCAGCATCTCCGTAACGCTCTCGCGCTGACTAAATGTCCCCATGACGAATCGCGCTGCTTTTCGCTGGATCATGTCTATCTCTTCTATTAATCCAACCTGGTAAGGGTCCCATACTGATGAGCAATACTCAAGAATCGGACGAACAAGCGTTTTGTAAGCTACTTCTTTCGTCGATGAGTCACATTTTCTTAGAATTCTTCCTATGAATCTCAACCTGGCGCCTGCTTTTCCCACTATTTGTTTTATGTGATCATTCCACTTCAGATCGCTCCGGATAGTAACTCCTAAGTATTTTACGGTCGTTACCGCTTCCAATGATTTACCACCTATGGCATAATCGTACTGGAATGGATTTCTGCCCCTATGTATGCGCATTATATTACATTTATCTGCGTTTAGGGAAAGCTGCCAGCTGTCGCACCATGCATTAATCCTCTGCAGGTCCTCCTGGAGTACGTACGAGTCTTCTGATGTTGCTACTTTCTTGTAGACAACCGCGTCATCTGCAAATAGCCTCACGGAGCTACCGATGTCGTCAACTAAGTCATTTATGTATATTGTAAACAATAAAGGTCCTATCACGCTTCCCTGCGGTACTCCCGAAATTACCTCTATATCTGCAGATTTTGAACCGTTAAGAATGACATGTTGTGTTCTTTCTTCTAGGAAATACTGAATCCAATCACAAACCTGGTCCGATATTCCGTAAGCTCGTATTTTTTTCACTAAACGTAAGTGCGGAACCGTATCAAATGCCTTCCTGAAGTCCAGGAATACGGCATCAATCTGCTCGCCAGTGTCTACGGCACTGTGAATTTCTTGGGCAAATAGGGCGAGCTGAGTTTCACATGATCTCTGTTTGCGGAATCCATGTTGGTTATGACGAAGGAGATTTGTGTTATCTAAGAACGTCATAATACGAGAACACAAAACATGTTCCATTATTCTACAACAGATTGACGTAAGCGAAATAGGCCTATAATTATTCGCATCTGATTTATGACCCTTCTTGAAAATGGGAACGACCTGCGCTTTCTTCCAGTCGCTAGGTACTTTACGTTCTTCCAGCGATCTACGATAAATTGCTGATAGAAAGGGGGCAAGTTCTTTAGCATAATCACTGTAGAATCTTAAGGGTATCTCGTCTGGTCCGGACGCTTTTCCGCTACTAAGTGATAGCAGTTGTTTTTCAATTCCGATATCGTTTATTTCAATATTTTCCATTTTGGCGTCCGTGCGACGGCTGAAGTCAGGGACCGTGTTACGATTTTCCGCAGTGAAACAGTTTCGGAACACTGAATTCAGTATTTCTGCCTTTCTTCGGTCGTCCTCTGTTTCGGTGCCATCGTGGTCAACGAGTGACTGAATAGGGGATTTAGATCCGCTTACCGATTTTACATATGACCAAAACTTTTTAGGGTTCTTGTTTAGATTGTTTGCCAATGTTTTATGTTCGAATTCGTTGAATGCTTCTCTCATTGCTCTCTTTACGCTCTTTTTCGCTTCGTTCAGCTTTTCCTTATCAGCTATGATTCGACTACTCTTAAACCTATGATGAAG
Organism: Schistocerca serialis cubense; assembly: GCF_023864345.2. Taxonomy (NCBI): domain Eukaryota; kingdom Metazoa; phylum Arthropoda; class Insecta; order Orthoptera; family Acrididae; genus Schistocerca; species Schistocerca serialis. The sequence goes on from NC_064642.1 coordinate 460,874,437, forward strand.
CTTTCTTTGTTTCCGTAGTACCTTTCGTACATGATTGTTATACCACGGTGGATCTTTCCCCTCGCTTTGGACCTTAGTCGGTACGAACTTATCTAAGGCGTACTGGACGATGTTTCTGAATTTTTTCCATTTTTGTTCCACATCCTCTTCCTCAGAAATGAACGTTTGATGGTGGTCACTTAGATATTCTGCGATTTGTGCCCTATCACTCTTGTTAAGCAAATATATTTTCCTTCCTTTCTTGGCATTTCTTATTACACTTGTAGTCATTGATGCAACCACTGACTTATGATCACTGATACCCTCTTCTACATTCACGGAGTCGAAAAGTTCCGGTCTATTTGTTGCTATGAGGTCTAAAACGTTAGCTTCACGAGTTGGTTCTCTAACTATCTGCTCGAAGTAATTCTCGGACAAGGCAGTCAGGATAATGTCACAAGAGTCTCTGTCCCTGGCTCCAGTTCTGATTGTGTGACTATCCCATTCTGTACTTGGTAGATTGAAGTCTCCCCCTATTACAATAGTATGATCACGAAACTTCTTCACGACGTTCTGCAGGTTCTCTCTGAGGCGCTCAACTACTACGGTTGCTGATGCAGGTGGTCTATAGAAGCATCCGACTATCATATCTGACCCACCTTTGATACTTAACTTAACCCAGATTATTTCACATTCGCATTCGCTAATAACTTCACTGGATATTATTGAATTCTTTACTGCTATAAATACTCCTCCACCATTGGCGTTTATCCTATCCTTGCGGTATATATTCCATTCTGTGTCTAGGATTTCGTTACTGTTCACTTCCGGTTTTAACCAACTTTCCGTTCCTAATACTATATGCGCACTATTTCCTTCAATAAGAGATACTAATTCAGGAACCTTGCCCTGGATACTCCTGCAGTTTACCAATATTACGTTAACTTTTCCTGTTTTTGGTCTCTGAGGACGGACGTTCTTTATCAACGATGATAATGTCCTCTCTGGTAAGCCGTCAGGTATTTTATCGTTTCGCCCAAGGGGGGGTCCCTCTAACCTAAAAAACCCCCGTGTGCACGCCACACGTACTCTGCTACCCTAGTAGCTGCTTCCGGTGTGTAGTGCACGCCTGACCTGTCTAGGGGGGCCCTACAGTTCTCCACCCAATAACGGAGGTCGATGAATTTGCAACCATTATAGTCGCAGAGTCGTCTGAGCCTCTGGTTTAGACCCTCCACACGGCTCCAAACCAGAGGACCGCGATCGACTCTGGGCACTATGCTGCAGATATTAAGCTCAGCTTGCACTCCGCGTGCGATGCTGGTTGTCTTCACCAAATCAGCCAGCCGCCGGAAGGAACCAAGGATGGCCTCAGAACCCAAGCGGCAGGCGTCATTCGTTCCGACATGTGCTACTATCTGCAGCCGGTCACACCCAGTGCGTTCAATAGCTGCCGGAAGGGCCTCCTCCACATTACGGATGAGACCCCCCGGCAAGCACACCGAGTGCACACTGGCATTCTTCCCCGACCTACCCGCTATTTTCCTGAGGGGCTCCATAACCCGCCTAACGTTGGAGCTCCCTATAACTAATAGGCCCGCCCTCTGTGACTGTCGGGACCTTGCCGGAGAATCGGCCACTGGCCCAACAGGCGAGGCATCCTGTGGTGGCTCGGAAACGATGTCATCACCACTAGGAAGCACCCCGTACCTGTTGGAAAGGGGTAAGGCAGCTGCCACGCGGCCAGATCCCACCTTCGCCTTTCGGCCAGGCACGCGCGAGCCCACCACTGTCCGCCATTCACCCTGGAGTGATGGCTGACCGGTAAGATGCTCACTGCCGGAAGACGCAGCGACATCAGGGGTTCCATGTGATTCCAAGGCCACCGAAGTAGGCATAGGTCTCACCACAGTTGCCCCAACGCCACTACGAGCCGACGCCTGCGCCTCGAGCTCGATGAGCCTAACAGACAAAGCCTCCACCTGCCCCCGAAGAGTGGCCAATTCTCCTTGCGTCCGCTCACAACAACCACAGTCCCTACACATGACTATGTTTACCCTACTCTATACGGTGACAAATTCCCAAGATAATCTTCTGATGAGCTACTCTGATAATCAAGAAACACTCACTGAAATACGAGACGCGAAAACTACGCTAGGTTTTCCCAGAAAAACTATTTAAAAGCTAAGCGCAGCAAATAAGTACAAAAACGCTTTATACAAACAGTACTCGCTGCTGCTGGTGCTCTCGCTCTGGCTGTCACAAGACAACTGCTGATTCAAGTGACTAGTGGCTAACGGCCGCGAAACAAACAAAAGACGGTTTTAGGGCGCTTTCTGTTCTAAACGATCAAGAAAACACTAAGAAATCTAACACGAAAACTACGTAAAGTTTTATCAAGAACTGTTAGTTACTATGCAGAGCAGATAAACACAAATAGAATCCCTTCCTTAGTGGAAGGTCGTAAACAAAATGCAAAATAAACGCTTTATACAAACAGTACTCGCTGCTGCTGGTGCTCTCGCTCTGGCTGTCACAAGACAACTGCTGATTCAAGTGACTAGTGGCTAACGGCCGCGAAACAAACAAAAGACGGTTTTAGGGCGCTTTCTGTTCTAAACGATCAAGAAAACACTAAGAAATCTAACACGAAAACTACGTAAAGTTTTATCAAGAACTGTTAGTTACTATGCAGAGCAGATAAACACAAATAGAATCCCTTCCTTAGTGGAAGGTCGTAAACAAAATGCAAAATAAACGCTTTATACAAACAGTACTCGCTGCTGCTGGTGCTCTCGCTCTGGCTGTCACAAGACCAGTAGAACCAGAAGTAGGCCGCTGCAACCGTGGCCGAAACGTTAGTTTTCTCCAGCAGTAATTTATACAATACGACGCGCTAGCATAACCAGAAAACTTTTATGTCGACTGACTCTGGCCGCGGAAGCCTACGCAGTTATGATAGATATATTGTTCACTCGGCTATACGGGTTTGTACACCAGCGCCACATGCCTTGACTTCTTTGCTACAACACAAGCATCCACACTGATGGTGCATCGACGTCTGGAGCATCACAGACTGTCAGCACAACAAAACATCATTGCTGCTACGTGTGTTGTCACAGCAGGGACAAGCGCACCGACAACGCTGGTCACACGAAAGATACCATATCACCTTTTTTTCAGATGAAACTCTGTTCTCCATATCACACATATTCTTGCGTGGGGGCTCCAGGAAGAATTCTTGTTGCCAGTTGGCATCGTCATACGGGCCCAACAACTGGGAAAGGTTGCAGTTGTATCACAGTACAATAACATGTGGTTCGAATAACAAGCAATTTTGACGTGTTAAGGCCAGTGGCTGCTCTGTATCTTCGAAGTCTCCGTGAAATTATCTTTCAGCAAGACAGAGACCAAATACTACACAGGCTTCGATACAGATGGTCTCCGGCTGTTGCCCTGCCCACTACATTCTCCAGATCTCTCAGCCACTGAAAATATGTGGTCACAGGTTGCCGAGATACTAGCACGTCACTACCCGCTAACAATTATGGTTCATGAATTCTGGTATAGTGATGAAGCGGCATGGAATGACGTACCCCTGCCTGTCGTCGAAACTCAGATAGACTAGATGCCTGATCGGCTTCGAGCCACTGTTGCTCTCAGAGCCGGCAGCTCTTTGTGCAGACAGCAGTTGTTCAATAAGTAATGCAACACGTTATTCTCTCGGCCAGTTTCGGTTTAGAAAAAGCGGAATTTGTAGTGGACATCGTTGAATATTCCTGCTTCGGTTTCCTTAAAATCTGGTTGGTGGCGAAGCTATACGTAGCCTTCAAAATGACATCTTTAGCGGAGATGCGTTCCAAGCAGAGAGCTGTTATTCAGTTTCTTTTTGGCGGAAAACCAGAGCTTTTAGATATTCGTAGGCGCTTACAGAATGTCTACGGAGACCTGGCCGTGAACAAAAGCACGGTGAGTCGTTGCGCGAGGCGTCTGTTGTCACTGCACTAAGATCGTTGCAAATCTGTCCGATCTCCCTAGTCCCAGAAAGAAGCACACAGTTGCGACTCCTGCACTGCTGATACGTGCGGACACTCCCATTGAGGTGATCGACGGATGACAATCAAACATCTCGCTGTTCTACTGGACATCTCGCTGTTCTACTGGACATCACTGATGGTAGTGCTGACACACTTCTGCACCGTTTAGGGTGCTGAAAGGTGTGCGCAATGGGTTCCTCGCCGCGTAACAGAAGGCTGTGAAAAGTAAGGAAGGACGATATGTGAGGAATTGCTTCCGCGTTACGCGGCTTACCGTGACAATTTGTTATCGAACGACGATGAAACGTATGTTCATGACTTCGAACCGGAAACAAAACAGCAATCCATGGAGTGGCACCACATCACTCCTCCGAATAAAACTTTCAAAGTCGTACCTTCAGCCAATAAAGCCACAGCGACGGTCTTCTGGGCTGTGAAGGGCTTATTGTGTCTGATATCCTCCATCGACCGAGTGAGGTGGCGCAGTGGTTAGCACGCTGGATTCGCATTCGGGAGGACGACGGTTGAAACCCGTCTCCGGCCATCCTGATTTAGGTTTTCCGTAATTTTCCTAAATCGTTTCAGGCAAATTCCGGGATGGTTCCTTTGAAAGGGCACAGCAGATTTCCTTCCCAATCCTTTCCTTATCTGAGCTTGTGCTCCGTCTCTAATGACTTGTCGATGGGACGTTAAACTCTAATCTCCTCCTCCACCTCAATTGTGGTGTAACTTTCAACTCTGATGTGTATTGTACTATCTTCAGAAAATTGAATAAATGACTTCGCGTCTTCGTCCCCACATACATGGGGACGAGCGTCTACTTCTCAATGACAACGCAAGGCCTCACACAAGTCTGCGCACTAGAGAGGAGCTCACAAAACGTCATTGGACTTTACTTCATCCACCCTACAGCCCATGTCTCGCACCGTCCAACTTGCATCTGTTTGACTCAATAAAGTGTGGCCTCCGCGGGAAGCAGTACGTGAATGATGGGGCAGCAAGACGTTGGCTCCGACGTCGACCAGCAAAGTGGTAGCAAGTGGGCGCATAGGCCCTTCCAGTAAGGTTGCACAAGGACGTCGCATTGAAATGAGACTATGTTGAAAAATAGGGTTTTGTAGCCAAACAGTGGGAAATAATATGGTTACTGCATTCCTGAATAAAACCAACCAGCTTTCAGAAAAAAGGTGTAGCACTAATTATTGAAAGCTCCTCGTAATTTCACGCGGCCTACAGTCCTGAATCACCTAAAAGTTTTAGCCATGTTTTCTTCTCCCTGTTCTGTCTACGCAATTACAATTTCGCATCTTGACATCATTCCTGCTGTCTAAATTTTAATGCCGGGTCTGTAGCTGTACGTATGTTATATAACTGTTCTCTGCTGTTTCTATTGTCCGTATTTCCTTCCACTTACAGATCTTAAAAGAAAGCTAACACAACAAGTAACATTTATTGCTTTCACAGTTTACTGCACACTGTGCACTTTTCGAAGAAAAAAAAAACGTAAAACAAAAACTGTGTGAGAAACTGCTACCCGTATTTTTACATGGACTAAACAAGAGCTTAATTATCTTTCCGCATTTACGGAGGCTTAGAGCATATGTTGTCGGCCGTAGTGGCCGAGCGGTTCTAGGCGCTACAGTCTGGTCGCAGGTTCGAATCCTGCCTCGGGCATGGATGTGTGTGATGTCCTTAGGTTAGTTAGGTTTAAGTAGTTCTAAGTTCTAGGGTACTGATGACCTCAGAAGTTAAGTCCCATAGTGCTCAGAGCCATCTGAACCAGAGCATATGTTGACGTATTTTAAAGCAGGATATTGCCCGATACATTAGCTAGCAGTTCTCTAACTGCATTCTGGGAAGAGTTGTTTCCAATTACCTGAAAGTAAGGGGGAGGACGAACTCTCATCGCGTTCCCTAAATTATTTCATCATAGTCGTTGCTGTCATTTAAGACGTTTCTATTTTCAAAGGAAGCCTACAGTCAACTTCTAGGTGCAAACTTGGTGTGCAAGACAAGCGACAATGTTTGAATATTCCATGAGCTTTCAGGATTGCAGACAGATGACGTCGACATCTTGCCACTATATTTCAGCTAACAACCATTCAGCCAATCGAATGGTTGAATTGTTTGTAAACGAAACATCGTGGTAAGGTTTGGGTGTCACCCGGCTGCACTCCTGAAGCCTTATGGAAGACTTCATAATATCAAAATACCTTTTGCAGGTCTAGTTTTAAGGCACCACGACGAAGGTGTCTGATGAAGAGTGCTTCATGCTCTAAAGGTACAGCAAGTAATAAACTATGACACATTAAAACTTAATTGATAGTCATGTATAAACTCAGACTTATTCTTAGGAGAGATCTCTGAATTTTCTTTCTTAAATCTGTTCTCCAACCACAGGAAAGTTAAATAGCGGTCCCTTCTAATGCGATTCAAGTGTGCTAATTCCTACAATGCATTACACCGTGTGTTGTTCCGTAACAACTGACTATTACGTGAATGGTGTAATGTATTGCGAATACATAGAAAGAAGGATCCTTTATTGTATGATTATATGATAGCGGAACAAACACTGGTAGCAGTTACTTCTGTAAAATATCTGGGAGTATGCGTGCGGAATGATTTGAAGTGGAATGATCATATAAAAGCAATTGTTGGTAAGGCGCCAGGTTGAGATTCATTGGGAGAGTCCTTAGAAATTGTAGTCCATCAACAAAGGAGGTGGCTTACAAAACACTCGTTCGACCTATACTTGAGTATTGCTCATCAGTATGGGATCCGTACCAGGTCGGGTTGACAGAGGAGATAGAGAAGATCCAAAGAAGAGCGGCGCGTTTCGTCACAGGGTTATTTGGTAACCGTGATAGCGTTACGGAGATGTTTAATAAACTCAAGTGGCAGACTCTGCAAGAGGGGCGCTCTGCATCGCGGTGTAGCTTGCTCGCCAGGTTTCGAGAGGGTGCGTTTCTGGATGAGGTATCGAATATATTGCTTCCCCCTACTTATACCTCCCGAGGAGATCACGAATGTAAAATTAGAGAGATTAGAGCGTGCACGGAGGCTTTCAGACAGTCGTTCTTCCCGCGAACCATACGCGACTGGAACAGGAAAGAGAGGTAATGACAGTGGCACGTAGGGTGCCCTCCGCCACACACCGCTGGGTGGCTTGCGGAGTATAAATGTAGATGTAGATGTAGAATGGTGTAATTAACATAATTATCTAGTCCACTGCAGTTACTAATCCTGTAACACACTGAAAAGAGCAGAAAACTTAAATATCCTCTTCAGGGGATACGTACTGCTTTATGAAAGCAAGTCATATGAGCACACAGTTTGGTCGAGTATTTAACCACACACATCAGTAAGCATTCTTACTGTTGCTAAAAAAAAAAATTGTTCAAATGGCTCTGAGCACTTTGGGACTTAGCGTCTATGGTCCCCTAGAACTTAGAACTACTTAAACCTAACTAACCTAAGGACATCACACAACACCCAGTCATTACGAGAACGCTACCGCACGACCATGAGCTGCGGACACTGTTGCCCATTCCACACTTTGTTCCTTCTTGTTATGCTGACGAAATGAATTGACTAAAGCAGTTTGCCTTCAAAACGACGACGTGGCAGACGCCATTAACGCTCCATTGCTAATACAGGTGTTAGTTACATAGGCCATAAAGGTGTGGGATTCACTTCACGTTGTTATTCAACGATCAGTAACAAAAATTTTAAATGTTTCATCCACTTGCACATAAACACGCATACCACGCAAACACACGAACTGGCAAAATAAATTCACAAAGAATGCAAAAACACACACACACGCCCAAGAACATGTGGCACAAATGTTCTGTATGCTATCTCTTTTTCAGAGGCGCTACACTTTCCTATAACTCTCCCAATAAATCAAAGTCGACCATTCACCTTCTCTACAACCGACGTTAAGCCTCGTTCCATTTCATCACGCTTTCAACGTTACACCTAGATATTCAATTGATGTGATTGTCAAGCAGCATTCACAAACACTATATTCAAACATTTTAGGATTGTTTTTCCTACTTCTCTACAGCAATTTACATTTTTCCACATTCAGAATAAGCTGGCTGCGTTCCTGATTAATTTTCTCACGCAGTATGACACAGCAGGAGGTTTAAATTTGAGAAATAAGAAGAAATATTTTTTCTGTTCATGTGAGAGTCCCATACATGGAGTATGTGCGTAGAGGAGCAGATGCAGGAACCCTGCACCGCCGCTCAGGGCAAGCTCCTGGTGGAGGTTGTGCCCCGTTGCATTTCTCCAAACTGTACTCAAGGATCAATAGCGTATCCGTGTCGTGTGGATAACTTGTCACTGCTTGTGCAGTATACTACTGAGTTTGTGTTGTTATGGATGAAAGGAATGGAGAGGATGCAATCCGATGGCGACACATAGCATACTCACGTCGATGAGCATAAAGGGGGAGTCGAGGTTATCCAACTGATGGATCACCATCAATAGTGTCGACATGCCCTCGCCTTCATAATACACTGCAGGGAGGTTTGGAATTTAATCCAGGACATTGACGCAAAGACTTGTGTTGCGAAATTTGACGCCATCACCTCTCCTCCTCTTGTGGGCCACATACTGGCTGGGAAAATTTTCTCCATTAGGATTCGAAAAGGCTTACCTCCGAGTACAGCACCACTGCATAAGAGCGCATTAGGTGTTTCGGCTACAGAGGCTTGTTCCCGCTACGCATTTAATTAGTCAATGTTTAAATTCAACTTATGTTTTTACTGCCTGGCATTTTACAAAAATTTGTGAACTTTCTATATCATCTGTAGCATAATAAGACAAAACTTTTGGTCATTATAACTTAAAAGACAGAAATTCCTTTGATATAGTGGCCAAGGACCTCTCTATTGACATTTTGGACAGAGAAATTCTTCATGTTGCGAAAGTGTCCTAGGGAGATGGGGTTAACAAAAGTCAAATAAGCCGGCCGCTGTGACCGAGCGGTTCTAGGCGCTTCAGTCCGGAACCGCACTGCTGCTACGGTCGCAGGTTGGAATCCTGCCTCAGGCATGGATGTGTGTGATGTCCTTAGATTAAGTTAGGTTTAAGTAGTTATAAGTCAAGGGGACTGATGACCTCAGATGTTAAGTCCCATAGTGCTTAGAGCCATTTGAAAGTCAAGTAAAATGCGATGGAATGATTTATCTTTGGTAGTGATAAGTGTTCCAGTGCTTGAGACACAATGACAATACAGCCCAGGTAAACATTGCAGAACAGTTTTACTCGACACTTCCTTTGGAGAAAACTTAGTTACGACAGTAAATTTTTTTTTAAAAAATGGCTCTGAGCACTATGGGACTTAACTGCTAAGGTCATCAGTCCCCTAGAACTTAGAACTACTTAAACCTAACTAACCTAAGGACATCACACACATCCATGCCCGAGGCAGGATTTGAACCTGCGACCGTAGCGGCCGCGCGGTTCCAGTGTCACGACAATAGCTCAAGTCCGTGATTAGCACTGATTTTATACAAGTCCGAACTTAAGCTGAAAGCCGTAATGACGAAACAGTCAAAATTTAACATTTTTTTGGAAGAGACCGAATTAAGTAGTGAAGGTCGAAGGAGGGGGAGGTGATAAGTGTTTCACGTCCCGTCGACAACGAGGTCCTTAGAACACAAGCTCGGACGAGGGAAGGATGGAAAAGCAAAGCGGCTGGGCGTTTTCGAAGGAATCAACCCGGCATTATTTAGGGAAATCATGGAAAACCTAAATCAGAATTTCCGGACGCGGGTTTGAACCGTCGTTCTCCTGAATGTGAGGCCAGTAGCCCCGTGCTAAACACTGTGCTACACCGCTCGGTGTAGCGAAGGTTAACGACCAGTACCAAGTTCCTGGTCGTCTCCGATGCTGAGGTCACATCCTGTTGAGCGTAAAGGCAGACACTGGCGGCACCATCGTTTGGCGGTGGCCACTGCCTCTTACCGTCGTACGTAGTCAAGGATTCGATCTAGATTTTGATATAACAACGGCATGTAGCGCAGAGCTCGATGGAAGAGGACTCTTTGGCTTGGGGACGCCCTAAATAAACAGGATACGTCGAGATGCTACAGGAACTATTTGCTATCACGTGGCCCACGGACGTAAAAAGGTTCACGGGGCCAGTGACCTCTGCCACCTACTGGCCAAGGTAGCGTAGGTGACTGAAGCAGTTGATATAAGCCCTTCGAAGTTAGACCACTGGTACACTACTGCTGTGAAAGGGTTGCCGATCTGCAGGGAATACAAACCGTACACAAATTCTCCAGCCGCCCTCCAATCTGCCCTTGAAGGACGAGAGTTTATGGTACATCTCGATGTCTGAGAAACCTGGTGCTTTTTTGTTGGCTACCTGTGGAACTGATGACTCTGGTGTTCTGGGTTCGATGTCCATCAGGGTTGATATCTGGACAGGATACGGGCTCTCCTCACCAGGGGCCAGTGAATGTGGACCCAGTGGCTACTGGGGTTGTACTGTGTTGTTCTATATTCTGGGACAGGAAGATGTTGGACTCTGGGACAAGCAATCGTTGCAATCCACTGGTATGAGGCATCGCTGTTTTCCGTGGGTGCACCTGGCTGATACGCTTGTGACAAATGCAGCCAGTGTGCACTCATACTTCCACCATGGACCGTCCCATTTGATGAGTGACCATTCCCAGGACCCATTGGCGGTGGCTTTTGGAGAATACCAAGCCCAGACGTCACCTTTGATGGAGTAATTGTGGCATCTGAAACGTTACAATAAATAATTTCTGTGCCAGATGGAATTTATGGTTCAAATGGCTCTGAGCACTATGGGACTGACCTGCTGTGGTCATAAGTCCCCTAGAACTTAGAACTACTTAAACCTAACCAACCTAAGGACATCACACACATCCAAGCCCGAGGCAGGATTCGAACCTGCGACCGTAGCGGTCGTGCGGTTCCAGACTGTAGCGCCTTTAACCGCTCGGCCACTACGGCCGGCATGGAATTTATGATCTGTGTAGAAAAACAGTGGAGATGTTAAGGTTGATTTTGTTTTGTCATATTCTGGTGTTTTTATTTTTTAGCGTTGAATTAAATTTAATTTAATAATAACAATTAAAGAGAAGACATCGGTGCACATAATTATTACTATAGTCCTGTGGCAGCTTTTACTGTAGAGAAGGGGAAGGAGTTTAGCGGTTCTCGAGGTAAGTGAAAACGGATTAATTGCTGGCTGGCTTGGACTGTGTCAGAACGGCCGCTTGCAGGGTGCGAAAAAACTGAGACAGTAATTCTGACCCTTTCAAGAGCTTGCAGTCTTTAACTTTCCGTTTTCATAGTCAAAATGTAAATGAATAATAGTTTTTCCGGGTCAGCTCATCAAAAAAGTCTTCTGCCTCCTGCATAACTATCTAAAGCCAGACGGGTACTTTTTTCTAGATCCTAAAACAACCGTAATCATGAAATATGTCACTAATACGTTTCTCGCTGGAGTCAATCCCTTTGGTGTGCTGCTACTAACGATTCCATCGAGAATCATCCTCAAATTGCAAGCGTATCTGATTTTCAAAGTTATTAAATTATTTTTCCCGCTCTAAGCAGTGAACAATTTTTTCTATCCCCTTTAGTAAGCTCAAGTCTCACAGATGGAGATTTTACGTATCGAGACTATGGATGGGGAGTTTCGTAGGGTGGAAGTTGGAGAGTCTGGAGTGGTGCTGCTGACCGTGGAGGTATTCGGTGGGGCTGGAAATGTCTTGAGGGGTGGAGCTATAAAATACCAACAACAGAGTAAGGGCTTTGACTAAATCATGATGCCTGTGCAACTCTGCTAATTGTTAAAAGATTATGTCAACAAAAATTTCCACTAATTTATTGGATGCAGGACGGAAAGGGGCTGTGTGTTCTGGGGCGATGACACTGGGAGAACCAAAAGGGTTGGAAGATGTGAACTGACACCTATTGTTGGTTATCATGGTTTCCGGGAATCTTTCTATGGAGGTGAACCGTTCCAGAGCCTGGAGAGTACAGGGTGATTCAAAAAGATTACCACAACTTTAGGAATTTAAAACTCTGCAACGACAAAAGGCAGAGCTAAGCACTATCTGTCGGCGAATTAAGGGAGGAATAAAGTTTCATTTACTTGTACATTTGTTCGCTTGAGGAGCTGTTGACTAGGCGTCAGCGTCAGTTGATACTAAGATGGCGACCGCTCAACAGAAAGCTTTTTGTGTTATTGAGAATGGCAGAAGTGAATCGACGACAGTTGTTCAGCGTGCATTTCGAACGAAGTATGGTGTTAAACCTCCTGATAGGTGGTGTATTAAACGTTGGTATAAACAGTTTACAGAGAATGGGTGTTTGTGTAAAGGGATAAGTTCTGGACGGCCGAGAACGAGTGATGAAAATGTAGCACGCATCCAGCAAGCATTTGTTCGCAGCCCAGGAAAATCGACTCGCAGAGCTAGCAGAGAGCTGCAAATTCCACAATCAACTGTATGGAGAGTCCTACGAAAAAGGTTAGTTATGAAACCTTATCGTCTGAAATTGGTTCAAGCACTGTCTGCAGCTGCCGCCAGGCAGCCCGTGACAGAGCACTTCATCACTGGCCTCCAAGAAGCCCTGATCTTACCCCCTGCCATTTTTTCTTATGGGGGTATCTTAAGGATATGGTGTTTCGGCCACCTCTCCCAGCCACCATCGATGATTTGAAACGAGAAATAACAGCAGCTATCCAAACTGTTACGCCTGATATGCTACAGAGAGTGTGGAACGAGTTGGAGTATCGGGTTGATATTGCTCGACTGTCTGGAGGGGACCATATTGAATATCTCTGAACTTGTTTTTGAGTGAAAAAAAACCTTTTTAAATACTCTTTGTAATGATGTATAACAGAAGGTTATATTAGGTTTCTTTCATTAAATACACATTTTTAAAGTTATGGTATTCTTTTTGAATCACCCTGTATATTCAGAGGACATCCGAGAAACATAGTGGAATGTGGTTCCTGTTTCGATCATGGTAAACCATGCCAATGTCGTGTTACTAGCGCCTCCCGTCGGGTAGACCGTTCACCGGCAGCAAGTCTTTCGATATGACGCCACTTCGGTGACTTGCGCGTCGATGGGGAATGATGATGATTAGGACAACACAACACCCAGTCCCTGAGCGGAGAAAATCTCCGACCCAGCCGGGAACCGAACCCGGGCTCTTTGGATTGACATTCTGTCGCACTGACCACTAAGCTACCGGGGCGGACATGGTAAACCATGAATGTCTAAGGACGGGGCCTGCAAAGTATAAATGGTGTCGCGACCAGAGCACTGAAGCATCGAGCCAAGGGAAACATCTGTGAACGGATGCTGCTTTTTACTTTGGCAGGTCTCACACGCTGCCAAATACTGGCAATATCTGAAGCAGTCCCTCGTCAGTAAATATGTTGGTGAGCCAGTCTCTTCATGAGCAGCCCTGATGTAGGACGAACAAGATGAGGTGTCACAAGGCAGATGGAATCACAACGTTGGTGCCACCATTTTCTCCTTGAAATAAGAGGAATCCATTGAGGGTGTAGTACCCATGGCACCTGTGTAAGAATGCTTAGACTTCCAGATGATTCACCCGTTTCCGATCTGTTGGCCATCTTCGGTGCACTAGGTGGATATTTCCCAGGAGAATGGTTCCTCTGAGGAGTGGCAGGTGATGACCATTGCATGTAAGGTCAGGGTGGTTGCAGCTTGTTCCACTTCTAGGCTCATATGGCAACAGACCCCTGGTTTCTGTCCCAATGGTAACCTGGAGAGGATGTTAGCATTGGTATGTTAAGCTACTGAATGATGTATGCTATGGTATGAGTAGCTAGACAAAAACAGTACCCACCTCTGATTTGGTCAGAATATTGGCGACTGCTTTGAATTACGGTAAATGAGGTTTATGGTCAGTCAGCAACATGAAAAGTAGTTCATACACATAATCGTGGAATTTCTTGATGCGAATACAACAGCCAGATACTTCTTTTCTATTCGGCTTTAGGTGCGTTGCACCTGACTCAGAGTTTTGGATATGAATGCTGTCGGATATAAATACCGTTCCCAAATTGAAATCGGGAGCATCAGCTGCTAAAAATAAAGGTTTTGCTGGATCGTAGGCCACAGGGATCGCAGTGATTAGATTCGCTGATGAAATTGCTGTTCTCACTGAAAGTGACGAAGAAGAACTACGCCATGCATTGAACGGAATGAACAGTCGAATGAGTACGGAATATGGATCGAGAGTAAACCGGAGGAAGACAAAAGTAATGTAACGTAGCAAAAATGTGCATACCGAGGACCTTAACATCCAAATTGGTGGCCGTGAAGTAGAAGAACTTAAGCAATTCTGATAGCTTGGAAGTAAAATAACCCATGACGGACGAAGCAACAAGGACAAAAAAAAAAAAAGAAAAAAACAGCCTGGCACACGAAAATGGAGCATTCCAGGCCGAGAAGTCATATCAATCACAGGCCTTAAACAGAAGAAGAAATTTATGAGAATGTGAGAATCTACATTTGGAGCACAGCGTCTTTGGTAGTGACTCACAGACAGTTGGGGAACCAGAAAAGAAGAGAATCGAAGCGTTTGAGATGTGGTGCTTCAGAAAAATGTTGAAAATCATGTGATCTGATAACAAATGAGGAGGTTCGCCGCAAAATCGAAGAAAAAAGAACCATATGGAAAACAGTGATAAGAAGAACGGGTAGTACATTAGGACACGTATTAAGGTACCCACTTATTACTACAGGGTAAAGGGTAAAAGTTGTACGGGAAGACACAGATTAGAATACGTTCAGCAGATAACTGAGGACGTAGGATGCAAGCGCTATTCTCGCAGTGCAATTCCACTTCGCATTCTTGTGTAAGAACTGATGGGAAGGTTCTGCTATGGCCGGGCCAATTGGAATGAACTTATGATAACAATTAAGTGGCAGACCACAGATTGTAGTTGCTTAGTGTCCTTTGGGACTGGAAGTTGCTGGACGGCATAAAGATGTATATTCCTGAAGCACTGAGAACTTGACCAAGATATTCCAAACGAGGGGCACAAGAAACCGCGTTTGTCTGGATTGCACTTGAGATTGGCTTGTTGCAGAATAACAAAAAAGACATAAAGATTGGCTGCCAACTCCTGGACTTTTTGCCAGTGACTGGAGCGTTGTTCAGATGGTTCGCTGCGACGGGTACGTGCAGCACCAACTGTCCCAAGTACCACCGAAAAATAGCCAGAGCACTGGCAATAGCAAAAGGAAGCCTGTTATAGCTAAAGAGCCCAAGCAGAGTGAAAGGACCAGTTTGCTCCATCATGGCTCGTCCAGAGCGAACTGAAAGTAAGTGTCCCGCAAATCAATCTTGGCGAAACTCTTGCCACCTGCGAGTCGCGCCATAGTGTTGTTCACTCTTTCTGCAAAACACTCCAGTCGCCATTTTTCAGCAAGACAATGCACGACCACATGTTGCTGTACGAACATTTGCCTTCTTGGTATAAAAGGATGTCAACTTTTTGCCTTGGACTGCCAGATCAACAGACGTGTCGCCAATCGAATATGAGTGTGGTATGGTGAAAAAATGGATGCGGTGCTGTGAAACAATTCCAACCACCACATATGAACTTTGGAATCAAGTGTATGCAGAATCGATGACTATACCATTCGTGTCTCAGAAGGGTCGATAACGTCACACATAGAACAGGTTATCAGGCCTGTACCTAAAGGTAACAGGGCAGATGCTGCACCGAGGTGACTGAAGTACTAATGTACACGTCCTGCGAATGTGGGCGTCATATCTCTAGTTGTTCATGGTGTTCTGTTTTTACTGAACATGAGTGTAAATAGATCTTTAATTAATAATTTATCGTCACATGCATGATATAGGCGTATCACTGAACGCACCTGTCGTGTCTCCTCCATTTATTCACCAAGATGCCGACTGTTAATAGAACTCTATGGGTCCCTTCACCTACAGCGGGATTTGTTTTAATTAGTTTTGCCTATGGCTAAAACGTTCATGTTACTCGATTGGTCTGTTTAACACACCACACAGTACACTTTGATTTAGAAACTTAAACTGCTGCTCGCCTGATATTACGCTTATACAAGGCGAGAGTGCGAAGACAGGTTATCCCAAACATATTCTCAACGTGGAAAGACATCAGGATGCTATTTTTACTAAGTTATATAGGACAATGTGGCAAATGGTCTCATATACGAAAAGTAATTCTTATGGTGTAAAGCTGGCGAATTATGAGACTAACATTGTTTTTTTAAATAGAATTGTATACATTTCACGCAGAATTGGGAAGAGCCTTTGCAGATTACTTCTGCTTCACACCGTGTGTGGAACTTAATTAAATAGTTGTAAATTTCGCTTGCTACCACATGCGATCATACTTTTGATAATAAACGTGGATTTGATACTGAGTCAAATGCCATTCGAAAATCTAGAAATACTGCTTCTATCTGACTACCTCGGTCCATGGCTCTCAGTATGTCATGTGAGAAAAGTGAATTGGATTCCACATGGTCTCATGAGTTCCACATGGTGTCATTTTTCAGTTCCACATGGTGTCATTTTTCGGAATCCTTGGCTTGCATGCAGGAGGTTATTCTGTTCAAGATATCTCATTGCGTTTGAGCTTAGAATATGTTGGACGGTAGTTTTATGGATCACTTATGCTACCCTTTTATACACTTGTATGACCCATACTTTCTTCCAACTACGGGGCACGGAATTCTGTTCTAATAATCTACGATAGAGTGCGATTGAAAGACAGGTTAATACAGCCACAAATTCTATACAGAATATGATAAGAATTCTATCGGTCGTGAATCTTTGTTCGGTTTCACTTATTTCATCTGCTTCTGAACACCACTGACACGGAAATCCGTATCACTCATCTTTTCAGTGGAGAATTAAACTGGGACCGTACCGCTGCCTTTTCATTTGCTTTGCTACGCTTGTTTTCAGTTCTGTCTCGTCCAGCAGTTTCTGAACGGCAACTCTGGTACCACTATCAGCTCTTACAAATGCCCGGAATTTTGTTGCGTTTTGTGAGAGTTTCTTCGACAATATTCTGCTATGGTAGTCGTTGAAGACGTCATGGTGTCAGCCTAACGCTTTTCATTCAGCATCTCTCAGTTTATAACCTATGACTTGCGTTACACTTATTCTGCAGTAGTCTCTGTTTCTTTAGACGTTTCTTTGTAGTGACTGGTAGAGGGTTCTTTCCATCATGAACTGTTCTGCTAGGAGCATGTTTATCAAATGGACGGTCAGATGTTATTCGGAACTTGACCCACAGTTCTACATGCTCCTCTCCAAATCTACATGGTTCGAGTTCTTTATTGAGTACGACACTCCGTCCCTTTATCGACTTAGTTGAACACATAAATCCTTCTAGTTGTTTTAGCTGACATCTATACTTCGATAATCGGTGATCCTATAACTGTCTCTTGATCACTGATACCACTTTCTACGTGAGCTTACTCAAAGAGGTCAGATCATGAGAGTGTTTCCGAGCAATCTATACTACGAAGCTCTCATATCAGGCATTTAGTAACCTTTCGCGCAATCTTTTCAGTCTTGTTACGCCCACCACTAATGAAACTCTAATTTTCCTGACCGATTGTTGGTTGTCAAAACCTCCTTCAATGATGAGACACTGATTGGGCAAATAGGATTCTATTCAAGTTAGTTTTTCTCGCAAGTTTGCGGATTCATTCGGAGATGAGTCTAGTAGTCGACAGTTTTACGCCCATCCTTGTTATTAAGTCTTGCCCAAGCACTCTTGCATACATCTTGAACTTCTATCTCGGTGGATTTGAGTTTCTTGCCCGCTGCAACAGATACACCACTTCCATTTACCATTAGCCTTTTCTTTCGTCATATAGCTCAATTTTCGGCAAAAATCTCTCTGTCATGCATTTCAGGTTTTACCCAGCTTCCTGTACCTAGTGTTACGTGGACTGCTATTTAGGAGCGGTTCAAGATCGGGCTCTTGGTTGCGGATACTTCGGCAGTTATCACTAGGATTTTAATACTGTCGCCCGCAGGGGCATTGATTTTGATCTTATACTGACACATACGGGTCCCCTACAGCTGCCATTACATGTATTTGATGGAGCATCGCCTAAAATAAAGAAGTCTCTACGTGGACCTCACACACATTCGGACGCATGCGTAGCAGCCTCTGATGTGTTGTGCACACCTCACCCGTTTAAGTGGACGCTACATTTTTCAACCCTATACCGGAAATCAACATTAAACGTCTCTGTTAGATTCGTTTCGTATTATTTAATTTGTATTTCGTGCTGTTCGCACTCAATCATTTGTGATTTATTTTTGTACTTCGTGTCTGTCACATTCAGTAGTATAGAGCTATTCGAAGTATCCATTTTTCCAGTAAGTAACCAGTGTATGTATATTACTTACATTTTGTGCTTCCAGATTTCCTTTCTCTCTTTATCCTCTATATGAATGTGTGGGGGGCTGTGTGCGTTGACCGTGTCTTTTATGTAGTTGCAGTACAACAGTGTTCCAAAGTAGCCTTCTCAGTTAAGTCAAAGAGATTTTTTACCCTTTTCGTACTCATTCGACAGAAATTATGTTGGTGGCTAGATGGGAGAAGGTCGTCGTAGGGAGAACGTGCTCACGGCACTCGGAATTGAACCTCTGGTGAGTGAAGACGGTAGTCTTAAGAGAGACTTGGCGCTGGTGAGTGTGTTAATGGGTGACTGATGTACGTGTTTGATTTGATAGTTCAGTTTCAAGTTCGGTAGTCAGATTCTTACATTTTCCTAAGTTTAATCGTGTGTATATTTCCTGTATTTAGTAATTTTTTCCAGTCCTTGCTTTGTATAAACAGAACACGTGGCGTAAGAAGTTCGTTACTCTAGCACAGGTTTAAAGTTCAATTGTCTGTCTTCTCTTTTAATTGCAATGTGTGTATGAACTTTCCTCGTTGTATGTATTTAATTTCTTCTACTTTTCACTTCCTATCAATTTTAAGATTGTGTAACTTTCTTCATACCATGTGCTGGTAATTTCCCTGTGTATAATTTCAATACCATCTTGTATTAATTTGATTCTTAATTCTGTGTGATATTTTATTACTCTTAGTGTCAATACGGTTTACATTTGTGTCCTTTAAGTCTTCACGATTCTTAGTAATTTTGCTTTGTTGTTGAATAGTCACGACATTTGCAAGTGTTTCACGCCAGTGTACATTAGTTTCATGTAGAAGATGATGTAGACAAATTTCTTTGTCGGAAAGTGTTCCATAGTATTGTAACCTCCCAAAGATATTTATTTAATAACCTCCCAACAGTAAAAAATATAATTCTATATTTCACATTCAGTGTAACTGCCCAACAGATAAGTTCCGAAACCTATCAATAATACAATGTGACTAATCTCTCAATAAAATTATGGCTCACTTATAACCTTTCACTAATTGACTGTGAATTTGAACTGGTAAAGTTTGGACGTCAGCAGTGCTGCGTCATGGCCCTGAAAATTCATTCTGAATAAATTGAAATATCTTACCTCAATTAGGTCGCCGGATAACGCATATATATCTGCTCCCATAAGAAATTTTTCTTGCGCAGCTCAGTGCAATGCTGGCCGATAGATTTGTCATGTATAAAAAGAAACAACTGATTTTTCCTTTCAATAATCGGGATGACCAAGGATTGGAGAAATTAGTAAATTCCTTAAATTGAAATGAATGATTGTCAAAAGTTACTTTTTATGAGAAAGATTATTATTAAGAGATTTTTTAAAACATTTACATGGGACTTAATATAACAATACTACATATGTGTGAGGCTGCTTTTACCTTATATTATATCCCTCAGGCTCCGCCATCGCTCCACACGACCAGCCCAGCCAACACGATACAACAAACTGCTAGCAACTACTTACTGCTACTAACACACAGTTCCTACTGCAGTCAACACTGCTCTTTGGTCTGAGATTCTCTTATAGCTTACATATCGTAGGCAGCGCGTGAGCAATCCATCGAAATTACGTCTGCTCGAGTGCACTATCAACAAATTCCTTAATCATGGACCTCTTACATAACCCTCCACTGGGGGGCAAAAATTTGGCAGGGATGGTGAGTCAATTGGACTTGCCACGAGCAAAAAATTTTTCTATAATCTATTTAGTTTACTAAGGCTACAGCAAAAAGTATGTACATTATTGATAAGTGCAGAACATATTAAGAAAAGACAAAATGTATATGCAATGAGTACAAAATATATTAACAAATATCATAAAGTGCACACATACTGTATAACGCTTTAGCATTTTTACATGAATTAGACATATGAAGGAGTGAAATAAAGTGCACATGCACTGTAGAAGTCTTTAGCATATTTACATGAACTGAATACATTAACAAATGAAGTAAAGTGCACACACACTGTAAAAATCTTTAGCATATTTAGGACAACTGATCATATTAAAAATGAAATTAAGTGCACACACACTGTATAAGTCTTAAGCATTTTTTTACAAGAACTGAAAACATTTACAAATGAAATAAAGTGCACACATGCTGAATAAGTCTTTACCATTTGACAAGAATTTAAACATATTGAGAAATGACATAAAGTGCACACACACTGTATAAGTCTTTAGCATATTTAGGAGAACTGATCATATTAACAAATGAAATGAAGTGCACATGCACTGTATAAGTCTTTAATATTTGACAAGAATTTAAGTATATTTAGAAATGAAATAAAGTGCACACACACTGTAAAAGTATTTAGCATATTTGGGACAACTGATCATATTAACAAATGAAATGAAGTGCACCTGCACCGTAGAAGTCTTTAGCATTTTTTTACAAGAACAGAAAACATTAACAAATTAAACAAAGTGCACATGCGCTGTAGAAGTCTTTAGTACTTTTACATGAATTAAATATATCAGGGAGTGAAATAAAGTGCTCTCACACTGTAGAAGTCTTTAGCATTTTTACAAGAAATGAATACATCAGGAAATGAAATAAAGTGCATACGCACTGAATAAGTCTCTAACATTTTACAAGAACTAGGAAAGGAATGGGAAGGATTGCATCATGGTTGTAGCACAGTGGGTTGCACGTAGCTGCACTGAAAATCCATATCTATCTACAGAAGCTCAACACCAAGTGAAACACTCTGAAGTTCTCTTCCCTGAAGTATTTATCAGTGTAGCCAAGACAATGAAATGTTGTATTAATATTCTATGTTATCATTTTGATAGTACATTAGTTACACCAAACAATAGGACCATAATAACATCTCCATCGTTTAAGGTGATGGACAGCTTGATATGTCAACACCACATTCTTGTAGAATGCATACTCTTACATCAACGTAGAATTAGTGCAAAAACCAAATATTGTGCTCCATGATCAAGAGGATGGACAGGACATTCGGATATTGCAGTAATTGGTGGTAATTAGGTCAGAAGGTGAAGGACACTAAGTCTTATGCTAGTCATAATTCAGAATTACGTTAGTGTATCAACCGATCTGAATAATTATTGGCACTCATTGGCCATTTACTAAACATTTATGTACTATGTACGGAGTATTACAGAACATTATTCATAAGTCATCTCGTTACAGTAATTATTACAGAACATTATTCATAAGTCATCTAATTACAGTAATTAGTGGCATCATCAGTTTTCTCATTACAGTAATCATTGGCATAACATTTATAGAGTACAACAAAATATTATTTACAGAAATTATTGGTATAGCATTTATCCATAAGTCATCTCATTACAGTAATTATTGGCATCATAAAACATCTCATTACAGTAATTATTTACATCATGTCATCTCATTACAGTAATTATTGGCACTCATTGGCCAGTTACAAAGCATTTTTATGCATTATTAAAAAGTCATCATTCAAAATGAGTTAATTATGGGCATAGCATTTATGCATATGTCATCTAATTATAGTAATCATTGGTATTCATTTGCCAGTTACTAAACATGGAGCAAGTATTGAGTATTACAAAACACTATTCATAACTCATCTGATTGCAGTAATTATTGGCACTCATTAGCCATTTACAAAGTATTCATGTAGTTTTACAAAACATTATTCAGTATTATTCACAAGTCATCATTCAAAACAGGAGCTTTTGAGTATAGCATCAAGCTACTGGTGTTTGTATACGATGTCATGCAAGTGACATAAGACATATTTAAAATGTAAGACATTGTAACTATTACTCAAGGTCTGTAGTCCAATAATACATAGACATAATGGAATCAATACACAGAAAAAATTTGCATTATATTTAGGACTAGAAATATATCTTAAACTGGTAGCATTATTTAGTTGTATACTGGTAATAGTTGGGACTGGTAATGAAAGATCTTTTTATGTTAGCAATGCATTGCACTGGGATAAACAGTCAATTGCTGGGGCATGAAAATATTTGCTTTTGACTTGTTGCTGGAAATAAGGATTAATAACGTCATTCGTCATGAGTCAGCTGTAGCAAGGCTACGAAACAAGTACAGTATATGTGATCACATTCATAAATGATAGACACAACTGGGTAAAAAAATGCAAGTACTAGAACAGGTTTAATAACAAACTGCTTATAGCATATTAATATCATGAAAAGCTTCTCCTGGAAAAATTACAAATGGGTTATTGAGCTGAAAGAAAAAAATGTATATTATGCTGAAAAGTAGTGAACTTCAAATTAACAGGTAATGAAACATGAATTCAATATGTATGTACTCTAGCTGTCTTTCCCAAAACATTCACTCATTATACAATGCGACACCAAACATACTGTCAAAAGGAACTGCAACACATACTTAAATAACTACATAGCATATCTTAACTAACAGAAAATGTATAAACTTCATCATCATCCTCATCTGCAAAGAAAAACTTCATTATTCGTATTATCATAACTTCATCATTATCATCATCTTCAAAGAAAAACTTCATTATCCATATTCTTCATATAACTATTCATCATCATTTACTATCATCTGCAAAAAGTAGACACTTCATTATTCATTATTCATATTACCATTTATTTCATACAACTATTCATAGTATAGAGTTTCTCATTTCTAGCATATTTCATCACTAAAATTAACATGTGTATTTCTGTCTGACAGCCTGCATCAATCGCCTCGTATTCTGAAAGAAAAATAATTAGTCAAGACTGCTATCATACGATGTGTATAGTATATTCTGGTTAATACTTGTTAATTCTGATCCATTTACTCTTCATGACAAGATATTACATTTTCTTTCCTTCATTCTGATGGTAAAATTTCCATTTCATAGTAAACCACTGTTGTTGTTTAAATTATTTCTTTTACACAGTATTGCTTTCTGAAAATGATGTTAAGGATTAACATCTCGCATTTAAATCACATACTCATTAAATGAAAACTTGTTTCAAGTGATATAATTAAGCATACAGCTTAGCATGACAGAAAACGTATTAGGTCAAAAACAATGACGTTTTCAAGTGCAAAAAATGTACACACAGTATCATAATGTAGTAGCAAAAAATGTAAAATAGTCACGATGTTGAGATATCATAAGGCAAAATGTCAAAGTCAACTGGTGTTTGTTATATCTTAAAGATTACATAGTGCATACAGACAAAAATTCTACTTTCGATAGGAAAACAATCACACATACACAAAAATGGAAAATGTGCACGGTCTGATGTCTAACGACAAGAAAAGCGACCTGCTAACCTTACCTTGCCGGACACTTGCCAGGAAAAAATATGATAATCATCAATAAGTGTTCATATAAATATCTGCAAATGGCATTACAGTGCGACAAATCATAAAGTATGTTTATTCAATAAAGTGTTTAATATTGGAAATATGGTGATTGCCCTTGCTTTTTCTGGTTCTCTAAGTTTCGACGTGTACTACATTGGAGTGAGGAATGCTGCGAATTCTGTATGGACCTGCGTATACAGGCTCAAATTTACTGCATCTACTCTTTCCTCTGTTGGATAAATAGTGCGTACGTACTAATATCTTCTGTCCTATGTGAAAGTCACGGCGTGTACAAACCTGTTTTTGCTGTCTTCTCCCACGCTCTGCGCACGTTTGGTGTTGTTGAGCGCAATGTCAATTATTTCATGGTGACGTAGTCGATGAGATGTAGGAAAGGATACTAATTCTTTAATTTTGTTAGACGGTTCAACATTTTTCAATATAACAGTCGGAGATAGCATAGTAGATTCATATGGTATGGAGTTAATTACATCCTGGAATGAGAGTATGTGTGTATCCCAATCAATATGTCTTTTATGGCAGTATATTCTACATAGTTTACCAATTTCTTTCATTAGTCGTTCACAAGGGTTCGAAGAAGCGTGATACTTGGATATATAGATCGGAGAAATGTTTGTGGCTCGTAACATTCGTGTCCACATTATAGATCGAAATTGTGGTCCATTGCCGGAAATTACTTGCAATACATGCCCTACATGAAATAGAAAATGTTTTTACAAATGCATTCGAAACAGATTTAGCAGTAGCTTTGCGTAACGAAGTGAAGCTAACGAATTTCGAAGTGAGTTCAACAGCGACAGTGATATAGCAAAAACTTCTATTAGATCTGGGAATCGGACCAAAATAGTCTACAGCGGCTATGTGTCTCAATTCAACGGGTACAATGGGAAGTAACGGATGAATATGTGAAGTCGTGTCTGATTTAGCTTTCTGGCAGATTTTACATGACGCTAAAACTCGTCGAATACGTTTCTCAATGTTGGCAAAATAACAGTTCTGTCTGAGTATAATAAAACATTTTCTGGCTCCATAATGTGCTTAACTTAAATAAGTATACCAAATTAATTTGTTAACAAGTTCGTCAGGAATACATGATAACCAGCTGTTGCTGTCATAATGGTTTCTAATGGTAACGTTATTCCTATCTTGCCCAAAGGTGTTTAATTTCTTTCCACACGTTGTCTTTGCTCTGCTCTTGTGCTATGTCTCGTAATGATGACGAAATGAAATTTTCGAATGCAACTTGCTGAATATACATGACGCTTAAATTTGCTTGGCAGAAGTTGGATCCAATGTCTTGCTGATTGTTGCTAAGAGTACGGGATAGTGCGTCTGCTACAACATTTTGTGTACCGGGAATGTGAATAATTTTAAAATTAAATTCCTGTAAATAAAGTTTCCATCTGCTTAATCTGTTATGTGTAAATTTAGCGGAAAGTAAAAACTGTATAGCTCTATGATATGTGTAAACGGTCGTATGTCTTCCATAAAGAAAATGCCTAAATCTCGTAAATGCCCATACAACACATAATGTTTCAAGTTCTGTGACAGAATAATTGCGTTCAGCAGGTGACAGAATGCGACTTGAAAAGGCGATGTTTTTAATTACTGTAGTACCGCTTTCTTCGATTTCCTGAAAAATGTGTACGCCTAAAGCGGTGTTAGAACTGTCAGTGGCAATAGCAAAATTTCTAGTAAGATCTGGGTGTGATAAAAGAGGTGCATTCAACAAGGCATGTTTCCCAGGACCAAATAGCGTTTTTACCCGTCAATTGGCATAATCTAGGGGTGTCTAAAGCAGAGTAATGAATAAATTTACGGAAAAAGTTAATTAATCCCAGAAAGCTGCGTGATTGTTTCTTTGTCGTTGGAATCAGGCGCAATGCTTTCTGCTGAAATTACATGTCCAAGAAATTTTATGGAAGTTTTCCCAAAGTGCGATTTGCTGAGATTAACTGTGAGTCCTTGTGCACGAAATGTTTGTAACAGTTGTTCAAGAATCAGATTGTATTCAGACCAGTTAGCTTCTGCGATAAGGATGTCGTCTACATACGTTGTGATTCTGTCTTTAAGTTCTGTCGGAAGTATAGTATTTAAACCGCAAATAAATGCTGCTGAAGAAATTGTTAAACCGAACGGTAATTTGCAAAATTGATAACAATCACCAAAACAGAGAAAAGCTGTGTACTTTCTGCAGTTCGGATGGAGCTGGATTTGCCAAAATCCCGATTTCAAATCTAATGTGGAATAAACAGCAGTACCATGAAATTTCTGTAGAAGTTCTTCTAGTGTTTGTGGGCGATCTGTTTCATTAATAATAATGTCATTGATGTGACGCGAATTAAGTACGAGGCGAAGTGATCCATCCTTTTTATTAACAATATGGAGCGGGTTTATGTACGGACTAACTGCCGGTTCAATAATTCCTTGGTCAAGCATAGCTTGCAATTCTTTCTTAACTTGTTGTCTGTGAATATATGGAATGGGATAATGTTTGGCTTTAAATGTGTCGTGCTGTTTAACGTGAAATTCATACATAAAACCGGACATAGTACCAGGGACGTTGTCAAAAACTGGAGCTTGCTGTAAAAGAATTTTCCATAGCTCTGTACGTTCGTCGACTGTATTTGCACTGCTCTGTTTAACTTTATCAGAAATCATTTGCATAACGTCATAGTCGGCTTCGTCTGGTGTATTGTAGTTGTGAACATACGTATCTGTGAACAATGTGGAATGACAGTCCGTGTTACGCGATATAGAAAAGACCTGTGTTCGGTTAATTGCCTGTTCATCTGCAGATAAAGCGTGCTGAAATTCTAATGCCAGTTGTACATTCTCATCCTTTAACATTAAATAGGAATTTTGAATGTCAATAATTGCGTCATGTTGTACCAGAAATTAGTACCTAAAATAACGTCTGTTGTCAATAAGGGAACAATCCAAAAATTTGAGTGGAACGTATGACCTGCAATACAAAATGATAAGTGTGTCTGTAGTTTTACATCTACTCCTCTACTAGATACTGCTCCTTTCACTTTAGTTTTGCTTGATGGTAACGTAGGATAAATATTCTCTTTGTTACATTCGTTGAAGGTTTCTTCATTTATAACTGACATAGGTGATCCAGAATCGATTGCTGCTGAAAATGTGGATGATCCAATCTTTACTCCAGTGACAGGGTGGGAAATGGTTTTTTGAATAACTGGTTTTTCATGCAAAAGAGTGTCTCGGATGTCGTCAAAGGTAATAACATTCTCGTGAATAACATTCTGCGTGTCAAAAGTAGTGCTTACGTTGTTGGAAGATGCAGCCTGTACTGTATCAAGTCAAATTCTTTCTGACGTGCTGTTATTTGCGGGAGGATGCTGTGGCATTTCAACTATTTGTACTGTTCTGTCATTTCTTCCTGACGTATTAGGTTCGGGATGATATCGACTGTCTGGTTCGTTCATGATAATTTGTTGTTGCGGATGATCCTGCTGCTGGAAAGACCTACTATTATTAAATGTACGCTGAAATCTGTGCTCATTACTTTTACGTCTGTCATGGTAGTCATTGCTATACGGCGCGTTGCAATAGGAATTGAAATGATGTGTTTTCTGTACGTACTGATTTCCTTGTTGCGGTGCGTCACTATTTGATGGAGCCGACGCTATACGTGTAGGCGGCGAAACTTTAAAGCTTAGTTAACCTTGCACATTACATTGTTGGTTAGGTATGCTAACCGGCTGGTTTTGTTGCTGTTGTGGGAAAAGCCTCTATTGTTGTCAGAATGTGTCTGCGATTGCTGAAAACTTTCCACATACTGATGATTAAAATTTTGTCTGTTCTTAAAATTATGCTGGTATTTCTTGTCATTTCGGGAGTGTCTAATGAAAACTGTCACTTTTAGGTAAAGCTTGTCATATCAAATTTTCTTTACTCATTCCTAATCCTAGATGGATCGATAGTTTAAGAGTTGTTTTGATAAAAGATGAAATAGCACCACTACAGCTCGGGGCCCTGTGCACGCTACGGCACATATTCATCGAAGTGTAGTGAATCCCCTGAGGTCTCTTACGCGCTGCAAATAAATTTTAGTTTCTGCGTTACAGGCAATGCCGGTAAAATTCAAAAGCAAATTGGTGTATCCAGTCCAGTTCTAGTTTCTGCATTAAAGGCCAAGCTGGTGGAAATGCGAGAGCCAATTGTTGTATCCAATCCAAAGGGTGAATCTGTGTTCTGTCATTTTTAAATACATTAAATTTTTTAACGGATAGAAAGTGCTTGTAATCAAAATTATCGTCTCTGAATGTCTGAACAGGTTCATGATTTATGATAATCTGTTTGTCTGTGACTGTTCGGAATCTAAGTCACATACTCTCTGTAAATTACCTAAGCTATACTGGCTGTGCAAGTGTGACAAACGTTCAGAATGTGGCATATGCGGTGACGTGTTAGAGGCTGAAAAATTTTTCATTTCTGTCACTTTTTGCTGTAAAGATGACAATTTTCTACGCAACGTATTGTTGGACGAGCCTATCTCACTGATTGTCTGCTGTAAATTTTGGGATTCGGGTGTTTGATTAAACGAAACTGGTGAAGTATCGTCTGATTTAATGTCATTGTTATTTTCGATAACGTCAATACGACTGGCCAATTCATCAAATTTTTCAGTCAGTGCTTTTACGTGATCGTCATTTTTAATGTCACAAGCATTAATTTGTTTTTGTATCTTACGTGTGGTTTTGTTCAATTTTTTAACGTCTGCTTTGATGGCATTGGGATCCTGTATTAGTTCCAACTTTTCAAGTCTGTTGGTCATTGCCTGAAAGTCTAATGTGTGTGTGTCTGTTTTTGTTTTAAGATCGGAGATTTCATCATGCAGTTCGGTGTTCAACTGTTTGATTTCGTCTGATACTGTAGCAATGTTGTTGTCTACGTATGTTTTTGCTTTCGTAAATAACTTACGCTTATCTTCCTGTCACTGTGCAGTAATTGTTTCCATGACTTGTTTCTTTACTTTGTTCTGTTCCTGTGCAAATTTACGGTAACGCGTTTCACTGTTTTGTAGGTTGTGATTGAAACGTTCGTCAATTTGGCTGTTTTGCTGTTCAAATTTCGTGTCTACTTTCGCATCCAGTGTGCGTGAAAGTTCTGATGACATTAATTTAAACTCGTCGCGTAACTGTGTTGCGTTTTCAGAACATTGTTTAGTGACTGCACTAATTTCATCTCTAAGTAATTTGGTTGTGTCTGCATGTGTATTACTTAATTCTTGTGCCACAGATCTAATTTCTTCACTACTGTTTCTAGCACAAGCCTTAATTTCCTCACGTAATTGTTCTTTAGTATCATGACATTGCACGGCAACGGCTGTAATCTGTTCACTAAGTTGTTTGAAATTGTTGTCTTGTTTTTCATTCAACTGTTTGAGATTTTCATTAAGTTGTTTGTTCGATTCATTAAGGTTGTCGTGTTTTTCATTGAGTTGTGGTAATAATGCCATAACTTAATCCAACCCAAAATTAGCGACTCTATTTTCTGTGCTGTGTGATGATGTATCTGCATATGTCACGTTATGTGTAACCATTTCGTCATCGTCTGATTCATGAAAAGGTTTGCTAATCGGATGTGCTCTGTTGGTCACTACATCGGAATCAAATAAATCTGACGCGTTTTGTGTATATTGTTCACCTTCGTAAGAAACATTTGTCTGTTCACTGCGTAAACTTTGCAAATCATGTGTTTCAAAATGGGCAGCGTTCATTGTAACGGAACGTGCCGCGTCATCAATTGTCGTTAAATTAACAGAGGACACAATTGAATTTGTTTGCTCATCATTAGAATTAAAATCATTACTAGTGATCGGCACGCACTGATTATCTGTAATTAGAGGATTATCACTATTACACTGACTGTCGCTAGTATGATCGGTCAAATTATTCGAGTCAGCTTTTTCACTCACTGCACATCGCGATGTACTGTTAGCAGTTTTTCGCGGCATTTTCACAAATTAAAGTTAAGCACAAAATGAAACAAAGACAAAGCAAAAATGAAACAAATGCAATTACAACAGAGAGCAATAAATTGCCGATGATCTGTGAAAGAAAGAGTGACAAATTAGTAAATGCGTTGCGCCAGATGCAAACTACATTTAATATTAAGTAAATAAGAGCAGATATATAACTGACTACCTCTCAGAAATTCGCAAAAATACGATCCTGGCCGGTTGTCGACAAGTGTAACCTCCCAAAGATATTTATTTAATAACCTCCCAAAAGTAAAAAATATAATTCTATAATTCACATTCAGTGTAACTGCCCAACAGATAAGTTCCGAAAACTATCAATAATACAATGTGACTAATCTCTCAATAAAATTATGGCTCACTTATAACCTTTCAATAATTGACTGCGAATTTAAACTGGTAAAGTTTGGACGTCAGCAGTGCTGCATCATGGCCCGGAAAATTCATTCTAAATAAATTGAAATATCTTACCTCAATTAGGTC
Organism: Schistocerca serialis cubense; assembly: GCF_023864345.2. Classification (NCBI taxonomy): domain Eukaryota; kingdom Metazoa; phylum Arthropoda; class Insecta; order Orthoptera; family Acrididae; genus Schistocerca; species Schistocerca serialis. The sequence continues at coordinate 460,904,780 of NC_064642.1, forward strand.
GCCGGATAACGCATATATATCTGCCCCCATAAGAAATTTTTCTTGCGCAGCTCAGTGCAATGCTGGCCGATAGAGTTGTCATGTATAAAACAAAAAAAAACTGATTTTTCTTTTTCAATAATCGGGATGACCAAGGATTGGAGAAATTAGTAAATTCTTTAAATTGAAATGAATAATTGTCAAAAGTTACTTTTTATGTGAAAGATTATTATTAAGGGATTATTTTAAACATTTACATGGGACTTAATATAACAATACTACATATGTGCGAGGCTGCTTTTACCTTATATTATATCGCTCAGGCTCCGCCATCGCTCCACACGACCGGCCCAGCCAACACGATACACCAGACTGCTAGCAACTACTTACTGCTACTAACACACAGTTCCGATTGCAGTCAACACTGCTCTTTGGTCTGAGATTTTCTTATAGCTTACATATCGCAGACAGCGCGTGAGCAATCCATCGAAATTACATCTGCTCGAGTGCGCTAACAACAAATTTTTTAATGATGGACCTCTTACAGTATTCGTATTCACAATGATTCAATCGCAGCAATAGGAATGAACCTCTGAACCTTGGACTTATTGTGAGGGGCAAAATTCTTTTTATCTCTGTTCCTCTGTGATTGTGAACCGTTTATGTTAGTGGGAACTTTTCCCATGCACCCCTAAGACTTGGTTTTTGTCATTGCAGTATACCTCAGCACATAATATAATAATAGTACAAGTGAGGTAAATAATTAAATAACAGCTAAAGACAAATAAAAGTTTAAAATTACTTTGTATGTTTTCAATATGATGTTTTATCTCAATAAACTGTGTTACACGGTGATGACTATTTCTGAAACAAATCCCTCCTCTTTTGTAATATTACGTCCAGCCTAGTGTTCCTGAAGTGCAAAAGGCAGGCCTTACATTTCTAGATTTTTGTCTCATTATCTCCTTTTTTCGTTGCGGCTAAAGCTCCTGCTTGCTCTGAATTATTTATCATGTGTACTTAAACTGTTCCCAAACGCTCATTCCACTATTCACTTGTATCTTTTTATTAATGTTATCATGTTAGTAATTTTTACCAATTCCGTGATTAATTCATTTCTTGTATTAAATTTTCCTAATTTTAGTTAAACTGGGAGCCGACCCAGCAAAATTTTATGGCGTATGGAACTTATAGTAGATTTCAGAATTCCACATTGGCTAACTTCCCGCAGTTTCTGTCTGCAAATCACTTTCCAGTAAACCATTCACTGATTAATAACCACTTACATGAAGTCGCATCCTAGCTTGTTACAGAACCAGAGCAAAGTCCCTGGTTCAATCCTTCCTCTCGACTCACCAACAGGACCACGAGCAATGTTGGGGACAATGATGCACATTGTGAGCTTCGTTTCAACTCCATGGACAGGGCTGTTCTTCTCAGTTGTCTCTGCCAGTCGATCGAGTGATCTAAGTATGATCTCGGAGCCCAACACGGTAGACATCGTTAGTTCCAACGATCTGTACTGGTTCCAACCTGTTCCCTTATTGACAGCCAGAAGGTCTCTTCAAGATACTGAATGAGGCCTGCAGGCGTATACGCTGACGGCACCTGATGTTCCTTGTCACCCTTATTTTATGTTATGTCATGTTAACTGGGGACCTAGAAACGATGGAGAGGCTCCGCCGCAGCCGCAGTGGTCCGCAACCCCACGACGACTACGGCAGTCCACTTCACCCCTCCGCCGCCCCACACCGAACCCAGGGTTAGTGTGCGGTTCGGCCCCGGTGGACCCCCCAGGGAACGTCTCACACCAGACGAGTGTAGCCCCTATGTTTGCGCGGTTGAGTAATAGTGGTGTACGCGTACGTGGAGAACTTGATTGCGCAGCAAACGCAGACATAGTGTAGCTGAGGGGGGAATAAGGGGAACCAGCCCCTATTCGCCAAGGCAGATGGAAAACCGCCTAAAAACCATCCACAGACTCCCCGGCACACCGGACCTCGACACAAATCCGCCGGGCGGATTCGTGCCGGGCACCAGGCGCTCCTTCCCGCCCGGAAAGCCATTCGTTAGACCGCACGGACAACCGGACGGGCTTCTCACCCTTGCTGCCATTTTCCTACTCGATACCATTATTTACCGTAAGTTTGAACTGCGCCAGGCCAGAACTAACTTAATTTAACGTTAACTGATTTTCAATTTAATAATGGATAGATACATCTTATGAAGCGCCTTGAATTTAGAGTGTTTTCCATACTATAATCAAGATATGATTTTTCAGCATTCAGTGTTGTATTTTTTACATGACGAGAGTGTTCGGGGACTGGGTGTTCATTTAATTTCGAATTTTTATATTACAGTTCAATTTACGAGGGTCACTCCAAAAGAAATGCACACTATTTTTGTAAAAATACAGTTTTCATTCTGCATGTGTGAAAGTTTTACAACGTGTAGATACATTATTCCCGCTTGTTTTCAAACTTAGTTCAGCCTGTTCCCGTGAGTGGCGCCGTCACAGCATGTCTTCTACACTTGGCTGCTAGGCTTGACGTTCGTCAGAAGCAACGTGCTGTCATAGAATTCCTGTGCTGTGAAAACGAGACAGTGGGAAACATCCACAAGAGGTTGATAAAGGTGTAAGGAGATGCTGCTGATGTTGATCGCAATACAGTTAGTCGGTGGGCAAGCAGGTTACGTGATGAAAGCGGGCACGGCAGTATTGAGGATTGTCCTCGCAGTGGCAGGCCTCGTACTGCACACACTCCAGACAATATGTAGAGAGTGAACGAATTGGTGACTGCTGACGGACTCATCACAGTGAACGAATTGTCACGTTACATTGGGACAGAGGAAGGAAGTGTTTGCAGAATACTGAAAGTGTTGGCGTTAAAAAAGGTTTGTGCCACGTGGGTTCCCAGGATGTTGACAGTGGCTCACAAAGAAACAAGAAAAACGGTGTGTAGCGAACTTTTGGAACAGTACGAGAATGGTGGAGATGAATTTTTTGGAATAATTGTGACAGGTGATGAAACATGGCTCCAAAATTTTTCAGCAGAGACGAAACGGCAATCAATGGAGTGGCATCATGCAAATTTACCCAAGAAAAAAATTCAAAACCACACCTTCTTCGGGAAGAGTTATGGCTACGGTGTTTTTCGATTCCGAAGGACTCTTGCTTGTGGACATCATGCCAAGTGGAACCACCATAAATTCTGATGCATATGTGACGACACTGAAGAAACTTCAAGCTCGACTGAGTCGTGTTCGACCACATCGGCAAAGCAGGATGTTTTGCTGTTGCACGACAATGCACGGCCACATGTCAGTCAAAAAACCATGGAAGCGATCACAAAACTCGGATGGACAACACTGAAACACCCGCCTTACAGTCCTGACCTGGCTCCATGTGACTATTATCTCTTTGGGAAACTGAAAGACTCTCTTCGTGGAACAAGGTTTGAAGATGATGACTCCCTTATGCACGCTGCCAAACAGTGGCTCCAACAGGTTGGTCCAGAATTTTACCATGCAGGTATACAGGCGCTGGTTCCAAGATGGCGTAAGGCAGCTGAGAGGGATGGAAATTATATGGAGAAATGTTCCTAAAAGATGTATCTACACACTGTAAAACTTTCAAACATGCAGAATAAAAGATGGATTTTAAAAAAATAGTTTGCATTTCTTTTGGAGTGACCCTCGTATCTTTCATTTGAAGGCGTGAGATATGCTATAGAGAGTGAAAATTATACTTCGATTTGTCTGTTTATTCTTTGAAATTGATAATCGCCTGCAGCCGTGCAACTTTTGGTATTTATAGGAATTACGTGAGCTTAGGCAGTCAGATATAGAATCTAGTCCCCCGAAGATTTTAAGTAGTTAGCCGTACCGCATAATCGAGGATTTTTGATTTAGGGTATTTTTTAAGGACGATTCACTCAAGGCAGAACTATAAGAAATATATTATTACATAAATGTAATGCTAGTGGAAGGCAGTAAAACTCTACCTTAAGGGCCCTTAAACACGAGAACCACCATAAGGCTCTTCCAGTGCCACAAAAAATATTTCGTTCGTGACTGACAGCGACAAATGTTATTTTATAACTAAACCTTGAACTTAGGTGACAAAAGCCATGGGACTGCGATTTACACATATACAGGGGGTGACAGTATCGCCTACACAAAGTATAAAAAGGCAGTGCATTGGCGGAACTGTCATCTGTACTCAGATGTTTCATGTGAAAAGGTTTCCGAAGTGATTATCAACACACGGTGGGAATTAACAGACTGAACGCCGAATGGTAATTCGAAGTAGACACATGGGACATTCCATTTCAGAAATCTTTAGGCAATTCAACATTTCGAGATCCACAGTGTCAAGAGTGAGCTGAGAATAATAAATTTCAGGCATTACCTCTCAACATGGACAACACAGTGGCTGATGGTCTTCACTTAACGACCGAGAGAATCTGTGTTTGCGTAGGATTGTCAGTGCTAGCAGACAACGAGCACTCCGTGAAATAACCGCAAAAATCAAAGTGGAACGTACGACGAACATCGGTTAGGACAGTGAGGCGAAGTTTTGCGTTAATGGGCTATGGCAGCAGACGCCCGAAGCGAGAGTCTTTGCTGACAGCACGACATCGCCTGCAGCACCTCTCCTGAGCTTGCGACCGTATTGGTAGGACCCTAGATAACTGGAAAACCGTGGCCTGGATGGATGGGTCTCGATGTCAGTTGATAAGAGCTGATGATAGTGTTCGAGTGTGCTGCAGACCCCACAAAGCCATGAACCTAAGTTGTCAACGTTGCACTACGCAAGCTGATGGCGGCACCATAACGGTGTGGGTTGTGTTTACATGGAACGGACAGGGTACTCTGTATGTTCGGCTACTTGGAGACCATTTGGAGCCATTCATGGTAATGTGCTATGTCACCAGGATTCAGTTGTTGGCAACTGGTTTGAAAAACATTCCGAACAATTCGAGCAAATGATTTTGCCACCCAGATCGTCTGACATGAATCCCATCGAACATTTATGGGACACCATCGAGGGGGCAACTTGTGTACAAAATCTTGCACCGGCAACACTTTCGCAATTATGGACGACTACAGAGGCACCATGGTTCAGTATTTCTGCAGGAGACTTCCAATGACTTGTTGAGTCCATGCCATGAGCTGCTGCGTTATGCCGGGCAAGAGTAGGTCCGACTATAATAAGAGGCATCGCATGGCTTATGTCGAATCAGTGTAATCCGTCCCATTGAAATAGAAAATGTCGCTTTCATAATTCTGCAGCTATAAAAGTTGAAAATTACACTACTGGCCATTAAAATTGCTACACCAAGAAGAAATGCAGATGATAAACGGGTATTCATTGGACATATATATTATACTAGAACTGACATGTGATAACACTTTCACGCAGTTTGGGTGCATAGATCCTGAGAAATCTGTACCCAGAACAACCACCTCTGGCCGTAATAACGGCCTTGATACGTCTGGGCATCGAGTCAAACAGAGCTTGGATGGCTGCCGATGCAGCTTCAACACGATACCACAGTTCATCAAGAGTAGTGACTGGCGTATTGTGACGAGCCAGTTGCTCGGCCACCATTGACCAGACGTTTTCAATTGGTGAGATATCTGGAGAATATGCTGGCCAGGGCAGCAGTCGAACATTTTCTGTATTCAGAAAGGCCCGTACAGGAGCTGCAACATGCGGTCGTGCATTATCCTGATGAAATGTAGGGTTCCGCAGCGATCGAATGAAGGGTAGACCCACGGGTCGTAACACATCTGAAATCCAACGTCCACTGTTCAAAGTGCCGTCAATGCCAACAAGAGGTGACCGAGACGTGTAAACAATGGCAACCCATACCGTGATACCAGTATGGCGATGACGAATACACACTTCCAATGTGCATTCACCGCGATGTCGCCAAACACGGATGCGACCATCATGATGCTGTAAACAGAACCTGGATTCATCCTAAAAAATGATGTTTTGCCATTCGTGCACCCAGGTTCGTCGTTTAGTACACCATCGCAGGCGCTCCTGTCTGTGATGCAGCATCAAGGGTAACCGCAGCCACGGTCTCCGAGTTGACAGTCCATGCTGCTGCAAACGTCGTCGAACTGTTCGTGCAGATGGTTGTTGTCTTGCTTGGCTGCACGATCCGTTACAGCCATGCTGATAAGATGCCTGTCATCTCGACTGCTGGTGATACGAGGCCGCTGGGATCCAGCACGGCGATCCGTATTACGCTCCTGAACCCACCGATTCCATATTCTCCTAACAGTCATTGGATCTCGAGCAACGCGAGCAGCAATGTCGCGATACGATAAACCGCAATCGCGATAGGCTACAGTCCGACCTTCATCGAAGTCGTAAACGTGATGGTACGCATTTCTCCTCCTCACACGAGGCATCACAACAACGTTTCACCAGGCACGCCGATCAACTGCTGTTTGTGTATGAGAAATCGATTGGAAACTTTCCTCATGCCAGCACGTTGTAGGTGTCGCCACCGGCGCCAGCCTTGTGTGAATGCTCTGAAAAGCTAATCATTTGCATATCACGGCATCTTCTTCCTGTCGGTTAAATTTCGCGTCTGCAGCACGTCATCTTCGTGGTGTAGCAATTTTAATGGCCAATAGTGTACTTCCGTGCGACACAAAATTTGTTGCTTCGTTCAATTTAATTTACTGAAAACCTCACTCCGATACTTGTTACGGACTTATTTATGATGGCCTGTCTCAGCTGCCCGGCCCTCTATTCATGACGCCACACCCCACAGACAGCGACGACAGGGACGTCGTGTCTTCGACGTAGCGGCAAGTGGAACGTGAATCGAGCACGCGATGCTCGCTCCTGGATGCACGCCAAACGTCCACGTGCGTGCTATCACGCAGCGTGGTTGCGCGGGGGACGACATTCGGGAGCGCCGCTGAGGCAATAGCTGTCCACGGGCCGTCGTGACGCCGCCGGCGGCGAGTCCCTCTGGCAATTACTTCCTCCTCCGGAAGGAAAAGCCGGTGGAAGTACTCGCTCCCACCCCTGGCTGCTCCAGCCTGTGGGATGCGCCCCGGCGGCGGACGGCGGCGCGTCCGTGGAAAGTGAAACCCGTCGGCCAGCTTGGTGGGGCTGCGCGCTTTATAAGCTGCCCGCCACCCCAGGTCGGCACCACAGCAGTCGCAGCGCAACTCTCAGCAGCAGCAGCAACACTTTGCAGCCGCGAGCACCGAAACCAGCCGCAGGAATGGCCCTCCTCAAGTGCATCGTAAGTACCTACAACCGCACTTGTCGGGAGTCGCTAACGTTAAACACCTGCTACGCCACTCGTGATGTAGGAGTTGGGCTAAGAATGGGAGGAAACCTAAATGTCAAGCTCTTTATAGATGACGCACTAGCCAATTTGGACAGGGAAAGGTCAGATATCAACGTTGGCATTGTTGACAGTGGCATTCATCTTTTGTTGTAATCGGGATAACTAATACATTCATAAACGACTAACTTGTTGCATAATTCCAGTTGCAGGGGCAACAAAACTTTGGTTTTCAGTATTTCACTTAATTACCAATGGAACTTAAAAATTTAAATTACTGCCATAAACTACCCATCGAGAGCTATAATCTTGTGTGAAATACTTAACATGGTAAGACAGAAACTGTATATATGTCTTCAGGAAGCACAACTCATGGCACGAAAATTACCCAGACTATGTTTATTAAGTATTTGAGAACCAGAACACTTAGTGACCTCCAACAAACCTTACACGTAATTTCAAACTATTACAAAACTTCTCGCTGAAGCACTCGCAAAATGTTGTTGTTGTTGTTGTGGTCTTCAGTCCTGAGACTGGTTTGATGCTACTCTATCCTGTGCAAGCTTCTTCATCTCCCAGTACCTACTGCAACCTACATCCTTCTATATCAGTTTAGTGTATTCATCTCTTGGTCTCCCTCTACGATTTATACCCTCCACGCTGCCCTTCACTACTAAATCCCTTGATGCCTCAGAACATGTTCAACCACCCGATCCCTTCTTCTAGTCAAGTTGTGCCACAAACTTCTCTTCTCCCCAATCCTATTCAGTACCTCCTCATTAGTTATGTGATCTACCCATATAATCTTCAGCATTCTTCTGTAGCACCACATTTCGAAATCTTCTGTATTCTTCTTGTCCAAACTAGTTATCGTCCATGTTTCACTTCCATACATGGCTACACTCCATACAGATACTTTCAGAAACGACTTCCTGACACTTAAATCTATACTCGATGTTAACAAATTTCTCTTCTTCAGAAACGATTTCCTTCCCATTGCCAGTCTAAATTTCGTGAAATGATGAAAAGAAAAAAGTCACTCACTGCAAATTCTGCTCATCATCCAGTAAAACTTCATCATTAGGTATCACGTTTTAATTTGTTACTTATATACTAAGAAGTCTATTTGCAATACTTTTTGCGGACAGACCACTGAATGTACCTGAAAAATTATTTCACTGTGCAATACGTAGTTTAGGAATTACGACGTCACGAGATTGAAATGCGTGAAAAACTAGCCCTTGCTTAAAACAGAGCGCCAATTAGCCGTACTATACTCATCTAGTGCGTCATGAGAGCACATTGCGACTTCCAACTAACATTTACCATAATTTCAAACATTTTCTAATCTTTTTCTCGCTTACATACTTAAAGTCATATATTTGAAACGTTAACTCATTAGCAAAGTAATAAGATGTTTATAGCCACTGTATACAGGGGACTTCGATTCCTTTTAGAGTCGGGGATTGAGGGTTTGCTGGTTGAGACCTGAAATCGAAATTCTAACGTCACGCCTCGGGTTCAGAATTTTAACTTTTGCGTCGTTTCTAGCGACCTGGGATGTCATAGATACTGTGATAGCGATATTTCCTGAAGAAGCTTGGCGCTTACCTTCCCGTCGTCAGCGCAGCTATCGGAAATGAAGCTCTTACTCATGTGAATAAGAGTGGGGACAGATGACAGGTAAAGATTTCATCAGCCCGAAAGTTGGTTTTAACATCACAGTGCTGTAATAAGTATGGTCATATTGGTTGTGGGATGCCCTTACCTTCTTACTATCGGTGAACTACTTGCAAACGTAATTTAGCTTAACGTGGGCTCTGTAACACTGCGCAACTTGTCATTTTTCCACATTAACAAGAAAGTAAAAAAACATGATAACAGGTAAATACCCTAGGACTGACTGGGAATCGAAACTGAGATATTTGGGCCCGCACTGCGAAACTTTACCACAAAGACACCGACCATGTGAGAAAAACAATACCAGAGCTCGTCAGAAGGGCGCGAGGGAAGCTCCAGAAAGCGTTAGTCAGGATGACAGGACTGTGAGTTCAGCCCTGCGAGGGTTCAGCTATAGGCAATGCTTCTTCAGGCTCGAGAGATACTTTGTAATTTGGTTCAAAATCAAATGGCTTTGGGCTCTATGGGACTTAACTGCTGAGGTCATCAGTCCCCTAAAACCTAGAACTACTTAAACCTAACTAACCTAAGGACATCACACACATCCATGCCCGAGGCAGGATTCAGACTGAAGTGCCTAGAACCGCTCGGCCACCGCGGCCGGCTTGTAATTTGGTCTCAGTAATAACGCAGTAACTGCGGAGAAGCTGATAGGGCACGACATTATATCGCGACGGAGTGTAGCGTTACTTGGTTCGTTTCAAAATACTGTTCACCGAGAAAATCATACAAGGCTGCCAGCAATCACGCGTTCGGTTGTCACCAGCATATACTTCAAATCGTGTTACTCACATCGCAGTACATTACATTGAATGCAGTGCAGACGTTGCATGTCCCTCAACATGTGTTGTGTTTTCTTATGAACTGAGAACAGCTTCTGGTTACAACCGAAAGCGGTAAATTTGTGTAATTATTGTTTGATTTTGTTGGTGAATAGATAATATTTATGGTAAACAATTCATACGAAAGGAAAAAATCATTGCAAAGGACGATATTTTAGATTTACTGCTGTGACAGAGATAGAAAAATGTTGTAGTCGCGTGATACTCAGCTTGGATTAATCCTTTCCGTCCCAATAATGCAAATCATTTCCATAACTGTCTTTTGATACCTGGAGAAGATGTACAACTTTTATCTGCAAACTGGTTGTTACTGCATCACGGTGAAGGCCCCTATGCCAGTGTTTCGTTAGTAAAGGAGTAAAGTAACAGTGAATCTGGAAGTTCATTCGAATACTGCAGTGATCTACAGTGGATAGTTTTACTGAAGGTGACACATTCCTGTCTTCCTTCGACAAGCGAACATCCTTACCAATCAGGTTATTGGCGTACCGACAGTGTAACATCGAATCAGGAATCGGTGCAGCTAGGATGTTTCCCTCGCACACAACAGATAAATACCTATAGAGCCGCGAGTCAGAAAATCCTTAAGCTTACAGTTCGTTGTCTACTGTCTGCTGAGCCGTCGCGCTTTAAATTCTGTGGCTTCATCTTCTACATTAATATTTATTCTCAGTACTCCACCGTACATTGTGTAGCTAAAGGCACTAAACACCAATTTCGTTTACCACCATGATGTGTACTAACGAGTGATGAACTACAGAACTGAATGTCAATGCTCTTTTCGAGGTGTCTGTAGCTTCTCCACTTCAATCATTGGTACTTAGTGAAATGTTCTTCTCTGACTGCCTATGCATTTGGAAGGAAGGAAGGTTAGGATTTAACGGCCCGTCGACATCGAGGTCATTAGAGATGGTAGATCGTTTCGTTAGACGTGGAGAGAAATAAAAGACCGTACGAGGAACGACCGTCATATCAGTTCCTTATATCTTCCCGCTATTACTCTAAGTTATGACCGTGCGTTTCTTGAAGGAGAAATATTGCTTCTATCATCCAACAGCCTTCTTTGGAAAAGTAAACGTGTTCTACCCGTATATAAGAAGGCACTATGTTTGTGTCAATGATGCTACCAGGCAGAAAAGAGCTGCTCGTATAGAGTGAATTATCGCAAGAGCATTGAAAGACATTTCGGTAGACACTGTCACATCTTTTGATGTTTCCCATTTCGACTCGCTTGCGTATACAGCGAGATGATAGATTATTTGACCGAGACTGTTTGTGTCTCAGCAGAATTTGTTTGGTTAGAATCTACTGCGCATATATGAAGTAAATACGGCATTAAATTGCATACAGTAAACAACACTCCCATTTTTCCACATATTCAAAAGAAAGACCATGAACAGGAGGCACGAAGATAAAACTGATACATTTATAACAGTTGCCGCGCGGCATTAGCCGAGCGGTCTAAGGCGCTGCAGTCATGGACTGTGCGGCTGGTCCTGGCGGAGGGTCGAGTCCTCCCTCGGGCATGGGTGTGTGTGTTTGTCCTTAGGATAATTTAGGTTAAGTAGTGTGTAAGCTTAGGGACTGATGACCTTTAGCAGTTAAGTCCCATAAGATTTCACACACATTTGAACATTTTTTTTTATAACAGTTGTGAATGTCGAACAGACCGTCAGTGTCTTTCCATTACTAGAATACTACAGAATACAAAGGGCTGTGTTCGTTTTACATGTTCGAATATTAGTTAAAACGAACTGGGACTATTTTCGTGGTTTCTCACAGTCACCTCCAAAGTAAATCACAGAGCTAACTAGAGCATATACGTTGTATTATTGTCCGTATATTTGTCTTGATTTTACTACTTGGTGTAATATTACCGTGATCGAAAACGGTAGGGTAGAGAGAGGGAGAGAGAGAGAGAGAGAGAGAGAGAGAGAGAGAGAGAGGGAGGGAGGGAGGGAAGAAGATGGGGATGGAGAGAGAAAGAGAGAGAGGACAACTGCTATGCAAATCCACACAGCGTATCTCGTAGGCTTTTTCGAGTTATATTAACAGAATCTTCCGTCGGTTCTTGGTAGAACAACATTCTAATAATAAATGAAAAGCACCAGTTTGCTTTTGTTCTACAATAGTACTGTGTCTGACGACGGAATGATCCTCTGTTTGTCGATTGCCAAGTAAGTTCCTACCATGATGTCAGAGGCCCAATAACATAATCCACATTCCTCGAAATTGTAGCTACTATCAGTTCCGAACATCTTATGAGCAGCAAATAATTGACATTACTTCAACCACGGATTGTAATGATAGGAATCATATAGGGTAACAAATTACGCATGACAAGGAGAGCAGAAACCACGAGTATTACATTCGCTGCCTCGCTGATACGAATTTTGGCTCGTGAGACGTGTGAAATTGGGTCTAGGAGATTCTCGATGGTATTCTACATGAAGACAGGGCAGTTTTTAGCTTTCACCTCACGGTCGTCGAACGGTGGCGGCGCTGCGCAAACTGTTTGCCAGCCACTCTGCCGCAACTAAGGCCAAGGACAGCGGAATTCATTTCTTTTTCAACTTGTTCAACGCGGCAGGTGCTGTTGTATGTTCTATTGTATAATGCCAAGAGGGACGCAACAGGTACTTTTAGCTCAGAGGTACTCGAGGATGGTGCAATGCTTTACTACGAGCAGTCCCACAGGAAGTGACTGACCTTGCATCCTTCCGCCCAGAAAAAGAGATCAAACAGTGCGTGATCAGAAGGACAGATGGACGTGAGGAACGAATGGCGTTCCGATTTCAGTTTTTCATGTACATTGAGCATTTTAACAGACAAAACTGAAGCAAAAAGTAATTTTGGTAGAACCTGAGGATCTAACGCTGACAAATGTGATACAGCGGATAGAAAATATGACTCGTATTCAAAAGAAGTAGGGTTCGTATCTCGTTCCTGCTACCCAGATTTAGATATCTCATGGTTTCGCCAAACAGATCAAGTCGGATGTCGATATGGTTTCTTTGGAAAGGATGTGGCTTACTTCCTCCCTTATTTTTGCCTTAAAAATGGCTCTTAGCACTATGGGACTTAACATCTGAAGTTAACAGTCCCCTAGAACTTAGAACTACTGAAACCTAACTAGCCTAAGGACATCACACACATCCATGCCCGAGGCATGATTTGAACCTAGGACTCTAGCGGTCTAGCGGTTCCAGACTGAAGTGCCTAGAACCGCTCGGCCACCCCGGCCGGCTATTGTTGCCTTATCTCAGCTTGTACTTTACCATAATGCTCTCGACTTCGAAGTGACGTTAAAACCTAATCGTATTTTATTTTCTTGTAGCCTCGAATCGTTAGTCACCAAGTAATATTTAATCATTAATATGCCCACAGCATACCAAACGACACTAGTGAGAATGTGATCTAAGAACATTTTCTTTTAATTTTAACTCCTAGCACATAATGTGTGAGAGGTTCAAACCTAAATCTTTACTGTTCATGCACGGTAGCTGCGCAACAGTCACTAGGTGTTAAAAAGACTCAAAAATTTCCAAAATTAAACAAGACCCTGATATTATATTAATACTTTATTTGTGGGACGTCACGTACTTAAAACAAGTATTAAATCCGTAAGGTGACTGGGTACGGAAAGATTTACTTTAAGTACATTACTGTAAAAAAATGTGTGTGAAATCTTATGGGACTTAACTGCTAAGGTCATCAGTCCCTAAGCTTACACACTACTTAACCTAAATTTTCCCAAGGACAAATACACACCCATGCCCGAGGGAGGACTCGAACGTCCAACGGGACGAGCCGCACAGTCCATGACAGCAGCGCCTCGGACCGCTCGGCTAATCCCGCGCGGCACATTACTGTAAGTTACCTAACTAACATTGATTATTTTCAGATTTACATGTCTTGGTCGTAATGCGAGATGTAATTATATGGGAAGAAGTAATATTTTTCGTGATTCATTTTGGAACTTCTGCTGTCCGATGATTAGAAACAAACCTTTCGTAGCGAGCAGCGCCTTTTTAGTAGCATCTGAAACTGTCGCTCGTGACGCTATAATCATTTCCTGGTAAGTTAATATTGCATTTTAGGCTCCTCGACTGGAGCGTCTTCGTTCCATATCCTTTCGTACGAGTATTTCATCTCAATAGTAAAGCAGAATAATATGAACAATGAAATGTTATATTTCGTCTTTCGACTTTAAATTTACTATTACAAGGGAACCTCCCCATCGCACCGCCTTCAGATTTAGTTATAAGCTGGCGCAGTGGATAGGCCTTGAAAAAGTGAACACAGATCGATCGAGAAAACAGGAAGAAGTTGTGTGGAACTATGAAATAATAGGCAAAATATACAAACTGAGTAGTCCATGGGCAAGATATGCAACATCAAGGATAGTCTGAGATCCAGAACGCCGTTGTCCCGTAGTTAGTGTGAGCAGCTGCGGAAAAAGAGGTCCTTGGTTAAGTCTTCCCTCGAGAGAAAAGTTCACTTTTTTTTATTTTCGCAAAGTTATGATCTGGCCGGTCGTTCATTGACGTCTCTCTTCACTTTAATAAGTTTAGTGTCTGTGTTTTGCGACCGCACCGGAAAACCGTGCGATTAGTAGACGAAAGGACGCGCCTCTCCAATGGGAACCGAAAACATTGGATCGCAAGGTCATAGGTCAACTGATTCCTCCCCAGGAAAACACGTCTCATATATTCTATATGACACTGGTGACGGCATGTGCGTCATATGATAGGAATATGTTGTCCAGCCACCTAACTTGTACACTTGGCGAATGGGTAAAATGATTCTTCTACCTTGCCCGATTTAGGTTCTCTTGTGGATGTGATAATCAGTCCCAAAAAAGTGGTGAAAACATAAGAGTTTGACACATAAACTGAAAATAAAAAATTAAACACGAGGGAAGACTTGAACCAAGGACCTCTTATTCAGCTGTTGCTCACGCTAACCACGGGACCACGGCACTCCTGACCTCAGAGTGTCCTTGATGTTGCCTGTCTCGCGCATCAACTACTCAGTTTGTATATTTTGCTTATTTTTTCTTAGTTCCACACAACTTCTTCCTGTTTTCTCGATTGATCTGTGTTCAGTTTTTCAAGGCCTATCCACTGCGCCAACTTATAACTAAGTCTGAGGGGGGTTGCGATGGGGAGGTTCCCTTGTTAGTATATTTCCGGTATACCTTTTATCTGCGTTGTATCCATTGTAAGCGTCCACAGCCCCATGTTCTAGTGTTTATCGTCGTTATACCTAGACTGCAGGATCCCGGGTTTAGTTTGGCCGTGCGGTTAAAGGCGCTGCAGTCTGGAACCGCAAGACCGCTACGGTCGCAGGTTCGAATCCTGCCTCGGGCATGGATGTTTGTGATGTCCTTAGGTTAGTTAGGTTTAACTAGTTCTAAGTTCTAGGGGACTAATGACCTCAGCAGTTGAGTCCCATAGTGCTCAGAGCCATTTGAACCAACCGGGTTCAGTTCTCGGCTGGTTCCAAGATTTTCTTCGCACGAGGACTGTAAGTTCGTTCTGTCCTGATCATTTCATCTTATATCCGTCACAAAGACGAGCAAGTTGCCGAATTGGACGCAAACACAGCAGGCGGCCGAACAGCGGCAAACTTGGTCTTCCCGCGCAGTAAGGTCACACGATCATTTTATTTCATTCGTCCTCGGAAGCAAAGTACAGCATAATGATGCTTCAGGCAAGTATAAATACGTCACTTACTCTTCCTGCACGGGGCTGTTTACAAACATTTTCGGAAATCGGTGAACAGAATTTCAACTTTGGCTCCTTCATACGCAGTGTTTTGTACAGCTGATACCCAAGGGGGAAACGTTGTAGGGGAGAGTGGCGTATATTTTACCACCTTGGTAAAATACTCCATAAAGTTTAAGTACTGGTAAAAATGCATTATAACGTGACGATGTAGCTTTTCATACGACAGCTCTAGCCTGGACTCAAAGAGAAATTTGTTAATTAAGAAAAGAATGATTCCTTGGAGCATTTCAAATTTACCTCTAGTTTTGTAACGATTTTTTTTCTGGTCGGTTGGTGTAAACCCACGATAAAAGCACCTTTTTTCGGATGAGAGACAGTTGAAATTTTCAGCAGTTCGTGTTTAAATTGTTTTACCGTTTCCGTCAAGTTTTGGGTGTATTAGTTCTTAAATTTATAACGAGATCTGTAGCAGAAAAATAAATCGTAGACATCTGCATAAATACGCCCAGCACCCCTGCACATGATGCGGAATTCAGTTGTCCTAAGAACACTCAAGACACACAGTGCAGGCTAGATTCTCATGCATTAGAAATAGATGTTAATTTTTTTATTCATAGGCTTGGATGAAAAATCCATGTACCTGATGTCTATCTGAGCTTGTAGACAGACATAAGCTGGTGGGTTGTAGTTACCTCGAGGCCTGCTAAATAAAAACCATTTCCAGTTATCTTATTTCCCCTGTTAAATCTGTGTGATAGTGTCAATCCTTTGATAAGGTCCTAGAACAAACCTTAAGAAGTTATTACCGCGATAATAACATTAGCCGCGCATCCAAAACATCGTGTGCTTTTTCTATTTTGTTTCCGCGGCTTCCATCAAAAGTTGCTTTTAGGTGACGACTTTGAGGTCCCGTGTCTACTTTGTTATTATTTCTTGGTACTTATTACCATTCTGCTGAGGTCCAAACCGAGATTTCGTATTCTAAGACAAGCTGAGTGATGGATCAGATGCTTTCTTCACTCCGTTCCCAACCGCCTTCTCCTTCTAGCTTACATCTAAGAGTTTAAAAATCAAAAAGAGGCAGTCCATGCGGTACGTACTACCCGGACCATGTATAGGTCACAATAGCAGACATAAGGTGTGAAGGGAAACGTGTTACGGTAAGAAGATAAAAGGAACTTTTTGTTTAAAATTTTGAATACATACTCAACCCAAACGCTGTTATTTACTACTATCTCCTACCTATTTACAAATGGCGAGTGACGAAAAGTAAGGCGATACAACTTGCACTCACAGACACAAAGTAAACTCAATACAAGGTGATCCACAACACTGACTGATTGCACGTAGTATACTACCATTGGCGCTCCTTGCCAAAACACCATAGTGTGCTGCTCCCTATTGCCAGATCCTGCGTACATTCTGTGGGCAAAACAGCCTTCCAGGCCTAAAAGGTGATACCTGGCGCTGTCCCTCTCTAGCTACCGGTCAGGTGTATACCTTTGGCGCTGCACCGGACTGTCCACCACACTCATTACTTACTGCGCGTTCCAGGAGTGGTCCAGCCGGCTCTGGGAAAGTGACGGGACGGGTTGTTCATAGAGTGGCCTTGTTCCACATCACTCGTTCCGCCTAATCGCATCCGCCTCCGGTTTCTCTTCCTACGCCTGTAGCCGTGCGTTCACCTGAGAGCAACAGATGTTTGGGTGGGCGCGGTCAACGCTTCACTGCTGTCTCTACCTTTTACTTTCACTTGACCGGCCGTCTAAAGACGCGCCTGGTACAGGAAACATTTCATCAGTGTTCCTGGAGCCATGTCGCATGCTCCTCCCAAGTCAAGTAAAACAGGAAACACTTAGAAGAGTTGCATCTTTTGTCCTACTTGTCGACCACAAAAAAGATCTTAAGGAGTTTAAAAATACTGCGTAATAATAATAATGTGCAATACAGATTTTGCGCCGGCCAGAGTGGCCGAGTGGTTCTAGGCGCTACAGTCTGGAACGGCGCGACCGCTACGCTCGCAGGTTCGAATCCTGCCTCGGGCATGTATGTGTGGGATGTCCTTAGGTTAGTTAGGTTTAAGTAGTTCTAAGTTCTAGGGGACTGATGAGCTCAGAAGTTAAGTCCCATAGTGCTCAGAGCCATTTTGAACGCATTTTGCTAAATGGACTGGCCTAAATGGACTCGCCTCTTTAGTTAAGCTGTGGAAATACGGGATAGAGTCCGAGGTACGGTTGAGGAAGGTAATCCGGTGGGAGGGACGGAAAAGGATCCACTGAGCTGTGTGAGAAGAGTTATTTGAGGGAGAAGCGTGGTAGCCTCCACTTCTAAAGCTGAAATAACGACAGGAATAGCGATGAGCAGAGTAAGCGCTTGTCCGATGCTGCATTTCAGACATCATAGGCAAAAGACGAAGCAGCAGCCGAACGGCACAGTCCGTCGGAAGACAGCGCCACTGAGGTCATTATTATTAGGTACGTAACTGCAAGAATATCACTTGGCCACACGACAGGAGTTCTCCAGCCTCTTCGTACGCAGTGAATAACTCTGATGGCTTGGGTCGACGGATGACACAGTGCCGATGTGTGTAACTTCCTGTCAAAGCTGGCCTGCAC
The DNA here is from genome assembly GCF_023864345.2 of Schistocerca serialis cubense. Classification (NCBI taxonomy): domain Eukaryota; kingdom Metazoa; phylum Arthropoda; class Insecta; order Orthoptera; family Acrididae; genus Schistocerca; species Schistocerca serialis. The sequence goes on from NC_064642.1 coordinate 460,922,953, forward strand.
AGTTTCTCGGGGTTAATCATTAACATGGCACTTTATTGTGTTTACAGCTCTCTTTCAGAATTTTCAGGCTAGACGTTAGAGCTTCAGAAAATTTATGTTTTCTAAGCTGAAATCGATCTTCCACGTGCTTAATTCGTCGAATTCGAATAAATCACAGTTTTTCTTGTGTTTGTTATGAGACAGACTGACATTTTCTTTCGTTGTTCTTATATACACAACTACAAGAAATGCAGTATCGCAAGTCATAAACAGTGCTTTACGTGTACCACTGAAAAACCAATACGGTTACAGACCGTTTGTACAGTGCATTTTCCGGACGCCCTTGTTTTCCTACATGATTCTCTTGCGCCCCATGTGCTCTTTGTCATTACTTAATGCTTTCTTTTCTGTTTTCAGCTTCTTCTCGTGGTGGCTGTCCTAGCCCTGGTGGCAGCCAACCCCATTCCGGAGCCAGGAAACCTGGGAGGTGGTAAACAGTGAGTACAGACTACTTCGTTAACGTATACTATGTAGTTCTTCTAAACGATTTAATGCTGATGCTCCATTCTCGAGCAGGGAAAAGCAGATCCGCTTGACTGACGCTACCTTCTTGTTTTGCAGCGAGCACTTCATAATCCACGTGCCGTACCACGTGCACACAGTACACCACCACCACGTGAAGAAGGTTCACGTGCCCGTCTACATCAAGGAGGAGCACCATGGCTGGCACCCGTGGGACTAGGCGCATTAGCGAGGCAAGTCGCCTTTCTTCCTCACTCGTTCTATTTCTTGCATCATCTGTCTGTAGCTAAGTACACTGCGCAACAGAATTAAAGGATCACATTCTCGAAAACCCACAATTCTTACCCGTTACGAAGTTGAAGTCTGAAATCTGTCTCACAAGTGCGTACAGCATTTCTCTGAAATCAGAATGATATTTTCACTCTGCAGCGGAGTGTACGCTGACAGATTTAAACTGTTTGCCGGACCGAGACTCGAACTCGGGACCTTTGCCTTTCGCGTGCAAGTGCTCTACCGTCTGAGCTACCCAAGCACGACTCACGCCCCGTCCTCACAGCTTTACTTCTGCCAGTATCTCGTCTCCTACCTTCCAAACTTTACAGAAGCTCTCCTGCGAACCTTGCAGAACTAGCACTCCTGAAAGAAAGAATATTGCGGAGACATGGCTTAGCCACAGCCTGGGGGACGTTTCCAGAATGAGATTTTCACTCTGCAGTGTGCAGTGTGCGCTGATATGAAACTTCCTGGCAGATTAAAACTGTTTGCCGGACCGAGGCTCGAACTCGGGACCTTTGCCTTTCGCGGGCAAGTGCTCCACTGTCTGTAATGGCGCGAAATCGCGGCATCCAGCGGCATCACCGTCGGGCTCGACGACGTTTCAAACAGCAAAGAGTCGACACTTGCGAAAAGAAGGCCACAGCTCAGAAATTCGTGTGATGATTAAGGTGGGTTGATAATGTCACATTGGCACCAAATTTGACAAAAATTCTGCTTAATGATACCTTGGGTGTGTCACACGATCGGATGGTCCTCACAACCCCACCCCTCTTACCCACATTTCACACCTTCTTTTGACGCTCAGCGCTGAAATCATGCGGTTTTCTTATGAGTATCCGAGAAAAATATTCAAGTCACACGCGCATCGGCTCCAAGCCGGCCGGGGTGGCCGAGCGGTTCTAGGCGCTACAGTCTGGAACCGGGCCACCGCTACTGTCGCATGTTGAAATCCTGCCTCGGGCTTGGATGTGTGTGACGTCCTTAGATTAGTTAGGTTTAAATAGTTTTAAGTCTAGGGAACTGATGACCTCAGCAGTTAAGTCCCATAGTGCTCAGAGCCATCTGAACCATTTGAACCATCAGCTCCAAAAGGCCGCAGGGAATGACGTAAGTGGTGTCAATGAAACCACTCCTTTCTCTTGGCCGTTGATTCTCACACATTTCGCGCTCGAAAACGAAGTTCGCAGTGCGATGAGCAACAGAGCAACAGGAAGATGTTCTAAGCAACCTTTGACACTGCAGACACCCTCGGGCATTTCAGCCCTTCTCTAAGGACTTGTGTGGCTGCATCCCCATCAAACATGATCGCACCCATTTGAAGCCCAGTGCGACCGCAGTTTTTGCTCTTGTGTACAGGCTGGAACCACAAAGGACCGTTCGAAACCATCTGGCGAAATTTCAACATGAACGTAAGCACTGAAGTGTTTTTATGCTTTTTCACCATTGTACAAAGTTGCTATTATCTCGAGATTCATTATCTTCTGAGGTGCACGTAAAACAATTTGAAACTGGACTCATCAGTACAAATAAGTGCTAAATACGGTCTCAACTATTATAGAGGTTTCATCGATGTAAATATTTGACGTTAAACACAGGAAGCATATCGACACACGGCTCTACTTGTCTTAAGAAATAATTGCTGAAAAGAAAATTTTCGTGTCTTCAAACTCAGTCAGATACACAGAAATGTAACATTCAGACAGCTGCTTACATCGTGAAAGCCTGGGTATTTTCCATTAAAATTTACTTTGATCGTATACATCATTTCAAACCCATTAAATTACTTGTGAATTTGATGTAGAACTCTTAATGAGAGATGCAGTACCTACGCTGACAGTTCTTCTTTTGTGTTCCAGGCTGACGGCAGGCGGAGTTTCTGGAAGAGACACATCGGGATCCGCACTACCTCATTAGCTCACTACATCTCATCTCACTTCATGTCATTTTCAATTCACCGTCCACTCATTTCACCACTATGTAATTAATGTTGTATTCCGTTGTTCTTTTTTACCGCCTTTTTTATTCCTAACTGTTATTTGTTATACAGTATTATTAATTAATAAATACTTTTTGTACAGTTAAATGAAGAGTATTTTTTTGCTACGTATTACCATCCCTATTTCCACATTCCTTCTTAGTTGTCTAAAATTCATCTGTAAATACTACTTTGTTCTCAATCGCTTATTATATTACAATGAAACTGACCAACAAATTTTACGACTAAAATAAGTAGTCATACTCAATAAAGGCCATATTTATAGAATAAGACATAAAACGTCACATTCCATGTGAATCCCAAGATGAAGAACTTTCTGTTGCACCATAGACACAAAAGATTATTCCCACTCTATTGATAAGTGAAGTTATTAAGGAACAGCCATTTGTTTGTTCTGTCTGATCTCTATCAATCAAAAAACCTAATTACATTCTCAGAGCTCACCCCAAAAACTTTGTTTTCACATAGGCTATTGCCTGCAATTGATCGGTCCTACTACTCTCAGTTCCTACTGTGAAGACCTCACTGTCATGTCAGATGTGCTGTACGGATATGTACAGTGCGTTCTCTTCAGTTCTTGTCACTGTTTATTATTTATAAAAATTGCATCATTGGCAAGAAACTAATTTTAGATCTTAACTTATTTGAGATATCATGACATTCTCAGGAATATGGCTGAAACCAACGAGAGCCTGTAAATGAGCTGCTTGATTACAGAAATTTATTGCCTTTACACAGTCTACAGCTACTCTAGAGTGTTCTGTGCTCTTCTTGCTAGATGTGGTCTAAAACTTCTGTGCATCAAAAACTTGGTAATATCGAAATAATTTCCTATGTACATTTAAAACCCTTCAGGGGAGTCACTAAAAACAACAACTATGTAATAATATTTGATTATAGACACTTTTGTCATCTAGGCACTGATTACATGTGACAGTGGGAATTGTGAATGCTTTCCAAGTTCGAAATGTAATTTATATAGGTATCATTTTCTCTGAGAAATATTTGATACACTTAGAAGTTACAGTAACACATTCTAAGATGTAGGAAAGATATTCAAAATTAAATTCAGCAGGTGCCAACACGTAATTTTCCATTTTTCCACAAATAAGCTTCACCAAAACAGACTTTAATCTTTTAATGAGAAATGCACTACATGTTGTTCCAATAACACTATTGTCAAAAGGCAGAAATAAGTATTTCACTAAAAAATTATCTGTGTCGAAGGAATTCTACTTTTCTGGGAGTCAAAGACTGCAAACAAACTTACCTAAGGACATCACACACATCCATGACCTAGGTAGGATTCGAACCTGCGACCGTAGCAGTCGCGTGGCTCCAGACCGCAGCGCCTAGAACCACTCGGCCACATCGGTCGGCGAAGAGGAGAAATTTCTAGCATCAAATATAGATTTAAGTGTCAGAAAATTTTTGCTGGGCTTTCTTGTAGGGGGAAGGCGGTACTCCGGAACAATGCTGGAGATTAAATGGCTAGATCACGTAACTAATGAGAAGGTACTGAGTAGAACTGGACAGAAAAGTAATTTATGGCTGACTAGGAGAAAGGATCGGTTGAAAGGACACATTCTGAGACAGCAAGAGCCGGTCGGAGTGGCCGTGAGGTTCTAGGCGCTACAGTCTGGAGCCGAGCGACCGCAACGGTCGCAGGTTCGAATCCTGCCTCGTGCATGGATGTGTGTGATGTCCTTAGGATAGTTAGGTTTAATTAGTTCTAAGTTCTAGGCGACTGATGACCTCAGAAGTTAAGTCGCATAGTGCTCAGATCCATTTGAACCATTTTTAAACACCAAGAACTCACCAGTTTAGTACTTGTTGACAGTGTGGTGGGAGGTGAGGGTAAAAATCGTAGAGGGAGACCAAGAGATGACTACAGTAAGCAGATTCCGAACTATATAGTTATTGAGGGGTGAAGAGGCTTGCACAGGACAGAGTAGCATGGAGAGCTGCATCAAACCAGCCTCTCATCAGTTTAATAGTTATCCTATGAATCATGATACACTTGGCTGACTCTTCCCATTCAACATGTAAAGATTACTACCACATATGTTTGAGGAATGCTCAGTACAGTAAGAAATATTTAGACAATATTGTAGACTGCAGAAACATCCAAGACCATTAAATTTTTACTTTATTACCAAATAAATTTTTTCCTCTTATCATCATTCAAAGAAATTTGTTAAACCAGCAAAAATATCTAGTCATAAATTGTGTGACTTGGGGAAAATAAAGGTGGTAGTATCAGGATTAGTTTGAATATTAACAAACACAGCAGAAATTTACATGCAGAATTTTTTCTTCATTGGCTTGCAAGTGTCCTTCCTTTTTAAATACTTACTCATATGTTTGTTGCCATTTTTAGTGATTTTTTTGCAGTTTCAGTTAAATTTCTTAATACTATGAAATAATTTAATTTGAATCCTCATAAAGATTTGTAAGCACAAAGATTAGTCAGTACTCCAAACAATTCAAGAAATGATACTTCAATAGTGCAGTTTAAATGAAGAAGAGAAATGTCATGAGTTACAAGTCATCCAGCAAATGTAGTGGAGAACAGAAGAATCTGATATGGTATCTCACAAAAGCTAAAACCCTGAGCATTAAGTGCTGTAAAATCTCTCTTATCCATGTACGGCTGCTTGACTGGGAAAGAATGTGTTGTAAAATGTTTAATATCATTTGATATGTCTTACTTCTGCCATTACTGTTGCTGCTATTAATTCTGTGCATTATGAAATGCTCATAATTTTGTAGTGCTTCAGCAGTTATCAGATTCATCATCATCATCTTGAAGAGTTTCCAGCCCCAGGCTGGGTCTGTTTTGAATGTAAGCCTCACCATTTAGTCCTGTTTCCCACCATTTTTCTGTGTTCACTTGGTCCAGTCCTCAACTCTTTTTTACACACATTTCTCCACAACTTTCAGCCATTTGTTCCTGTTTTCCTCTTGGTCATTTCCTTCACATCTTCATTTAACATATCTCCCTGGAAATTGTCTCATTTTCTGCTCTCTTTAAGTGCCAGTACATCTCAGTCTTGATGCTTCTAACCTGCACTGCAAGGGATCCCCTTTAATTATTTCCCTTAATCTTTCATTCCTCATATTATCTCTCCTTGTTTCTACTATCATACATGCCTGTAATCCGCTTACATCTGTTTTCTTCATTATCCTTGTTTGAAATGGATAGGTTAGTATCGGGTTGTAGTAACTTCTATATATTAGTTCTTTGCTTTTTTATGGGTCTTCTTTGTCACAAACAACACTCCTAAAACTTGGCAGGAATAATTCTGCCTATATGCCATATTCACTCATCTCCCTTTCATTTTTTCCTTTTTCTGCTGCTGCACATCCCAAGTACTGCACATTTTTTACCCTCTTCAGTTGTGCACCTCCAGTCCTTATTCTGCTACTCGGTCTATCTTTCTTTCTAGTTGTGATTAGAATCTCATATTTACTTACATTAAATTTCATTCCACTCTGTCTCACTGTTTCATCCAAAACATCCAGCTATTGCTGTATCTCCTCCACCCTGTCTCCCCATATTGTCAAGTCATTTGCAAACACAATTGCTTTCATCTTATCTTCTCCAGCTTTTTCTGCTACCTTAGTGATTTTCTCATCCAAGACCACTATGAAGAGGAGAGCAGACAATACACTTCTCTGTTTTACACCACTTATTTGCTGGAATCAGTCTGTCCTTTCATTTCCCACTTTCACACAACTCAGATTTCCACATTACATCATTCCATGTTGCTTGTTGTCTCTTTTTCCACTTACTTCCCTTCTAAGCTTCCTAGATTTCTCATTTACAGATGCTATCAAATGCCTTTTCTATACTGAGAAAAGACATCACAAGGGTTTCTCTCAAACTCATAGTGATGCTCTTGGATACATCTCACTGCAAGTATGAGAACAACTGTTGACCTTCCAAGTCAGAGGCCATACAGTCCCTCTCTCAATTTGTTCTTGACCCTTGAGTGGATCCTGCTCTCCAGGAACTTTTCATATGCCTTGGCACAGTGTGGTATCAGTGAGACTCCCCTGTACTTTCTACAATCCTTTGTACTCACTTTCTTCAATATAAAGGCAATTAGTGCCGTTTTCCAATCTTCTGGAGTATTCTCCTCATTACATACCATCCTCATCATGAAATATAGCCACTGTTTCCCAACTTCCACTACTGCCTTCACCATTTCACCACTTACTTGAACTACACCAGGTGCTTTTCCCCCTTTCATCTCATCTATAGTCACTTCCATTCCTTTCTATGTCAGGTCTTTCCTTCCCCCTCCCTCCCCCTCTCCACAGAGTTTACTTCTACCCCATTTAGTTTATTATCCTCATCTCCAGGTCCATTTGGATATAGAAAGTGCTCAAAGTACTTCTTCCACATTATCTTCAGTGTCTCTTTTTTATTAACCTCTTTTCCATTTTAATCCCTGTTGTAGCATCCTCTCTCAGCCTCTCCTCTTCCTTTGACCATTCTATATATTACTTTCTTGTTTCTCTGCTATCTTCTGCCAGCAGCTTTGTCCATTTTTCCATCCACTTTCTTCTCTCCTCAGCTGTTGTCTTGTTGCCTCTTTCTCCTCTCATTCTAATTCGATCCTTTCTTGTCCTTCCTTCCCATTACCTTCTTGACCCTCTGACTGCACCATGGGGTCTCCTTCCACCTGGCACTTGTCCTTCCTCATTTAGCTAGAACAGTTTTTACCATGGCATTTTTAAATTGTCACAATTTCTCTTCTCCTATTTTTGATTCCTCCTTTGGTGAGCTTTCCCTTATAATCTCCTGGTATTCTTCCATGACTTCCTTCTCCCTCATTTTTGCTCACTCTAATTCTCCTTTCTTGGATCTCTGTCTTCTCCCATTCCTTCATGGTTCTCATGCACATCACCAATTGCCAGTAATCAGTATCCAGTGCTTCAGATGGTAGTACCTTTAAATCCATTACAGTCATCTTAGTGCCCCAGTCATACAGCATGCAATCCACCAAAGATTTCTGTACTAGATTCCTGTTGTGGCTCTCTTTCTTCCAAAGTCAAGATTTATCTATCACTAAACTATTTCTCTTGGAGAATTCCAGCAATCTCCTTCCTTCTTCATTCTACTTCCTCATCCTGCTGCTCCTAGTACACTTTCATACCCTTGTCATTCATTTGTTACATGTGCATTCAAGTCTCCCATGACTATATCCTTTGTCCATTCAACTGCTTTCGTAATTCTTTCACAAAGTACTCCTCCTCTTGAGATGTACAGCCCAGTTGAGTGACATACCTCAAAACTATATCCATACTTTTTCCTTTTGTCATTATTCTGACCTCCATTATCCTGTCATGTATCCCCTATACCTCTTCTCTAAGTCCATCCCTCACAACAGCTCCCACTCCCTTTATTCTTCATTCTTCATTTCCACTCCTGTACAATCTGTAACCTTTCTGCAGTTCAAGCTAGTGTTGCAGTCAGAATAATTGTCTGCCCTCTTGAATCAATTAATTTAAGAAAACTTGCAGATTAATAGAATCTGGAATGTACTATGAAATTGCTCTTCATTAGTGTATGAAAAAAAGGCATGAGCTTCACTTTGAAATAGATGCCATGAAGATTTCAATAGATAGCTTTCTGGGAGGTGAATCTTGCAATGCAGAGATGAGCACAGCATGTTACAGAGTTTAGGCTTAGAAAAAGAACAAGATCTGCAAGTAGTTCAACTGCTGAAAGATGTGGTGATACTAAGTTAGCAGCCTCAAGACCTGCAGTTGGGATAGCTGTCTAATCAGCATACTTTAACTTATGTGCCTACACTTCACTTAAATCTCACAACCAGTGTTAAAATTAAACATTGTATGAAGTTGACAATAAGGTCGGCTAGCCCACAGTGTATCACTACTGAAATGTAGTATGTTCTTTCTCTGACATAAAGTATACATTTATTTGGTTCCCATAATAAATCCTAATCAAGTTGGCTAGAAGAAAGTTTATGACAATTAATTTAATATTTTTAAGATTGTACTGAAAAACATTAGCACACCATTAATATTGGATTAATTCACAAGAATTAGATGTATTTTTTGAAGTACCATTCTCAAAATGTAAAATAATATTCCAGTGAAGCCAAATAGCATTCATGGCATACACACATAAGATGTAGGTGGATATTTTGTGAAGGAAGCAGCCTAATCAAAATGTGTGCATTTTAACTTTTCCTAGAGAAAGGTCATATGACTTTTTTAATGTGGTGTCTTGCTTCCTTCTGAGAATGAAACCACAAAATTTAGATAGAAATTACTCTCAAAACATACACATACTTCTTCTAAAGATGCACATCTTGACAGATTGCCTGAACTGTTTTACATGTGTATCTACATATGATATTTTTTATGGCTCAATACACTGAATAACTTTGTGTTGAAAATCATATCTGTTATGGTTTACACATCATTCTGGAGATTTTTAGTTAACATAAAACAGCAATAATATAAATCTAGTCTCTGTGAAATAATAAACTTTTGGAAAAAGATTTTACATTCCCTGCAAAAGTCACCTTTTTTGTGCACTTAAACCATAAAATTCATGGTTCACAAATGCTCCAATTTAATCACAAAGACAGACTGAAGTGCTGAATTGGAAGACTAAGGACAATGACAATGCACCCAATTACTGGACAACAATTTCAACAGTACCTCTGATGTCATTCACAGTGAGGATTCATGTTTGTAAGTATGCCATCCGCAGATAGTAACATGCATCAAAAGCACTGTCACAATGCAGTTAATAAGCTACATTGAGAAGACAACATGTAGGAACTTCCGTGTTATAAAGACACTAAATCTCACATCTCCGTCCTTATTGTGAAAGAGGTATCAGTTATGTATGTAGGCCAACTTCAATCAGAATGGACCTACGTTTCTTAAATTTGTTAACCATAGAGGAATTTCTCTATTTTTTCTACAGAGAATGCCAACATGGAAACACATTTGACACACATACTATCTCAAAAATAAGAAAAAAGACCTCAGAGAGGCCATAGGTAATCATTATCAACTGAATCTAAATATTTCCAAAAATATGTGAGAGATTATTTAAACATTCAACATAAAACAAATACTGTAGAGAATTTGGAAGTATATGTCTAGATTGATTTAAGGTCATTCAACAACATGAATATTACTGTGGAAAAGGCAGATGTGAGATTCATATTCAATGGAAAAATTCTAAGGACGTACAATTCATGTGTGATGTATATAACAAACAAAACCCTTGTTGAACCAGTTCTTGACTACTGTATGATGGCATTAGATATTAACCAAGTTAGATTAATGAAAGATATATAGAAGAGTAAAATAAGAGAGAACATACTTCATTTTGTGTGAGGTGGCACAACAACAGCACACTGGACTCAAATTTGTCTGTATATATTCATTATTACTGTTCTGATGTGTGTGTTCCATGACTTCCCAATTTACTTAATACAAATCCTTGGAAAATACAGGGCTGTTTTCCTTTCTCCCTATCGGAGCTTGTGCCCCATCTCTAGTCACCTCACCACTGATAGGATTTTAAAATCTACTCTTACTTTCCCCTTTTGCGCAATTTTATATACTTCACAAGTCTGTTAAGTGAGCGTGAGGTCTGAAAATAAAATTTCAGTGGAAACCATACAAGACAGGTATAGTGTGTTCAGGAGAGCCATACTGACAAAATGCCCAGGGCCTGTGTGCAAAAATGTGTACAAGATATCTCTCATTCAATAACCATTATTAGAGAGAAATTTGAGCTTATTCACAGAAATATTGATGACATTTCATTGTGTTTACCAGCTAAAATAGAAAAGTAGAGAATGAATCTGGCATAATATTTATCCACTGTCACATAATGTCTGGTCGCTTGCAGAATACAGCTGCAGACATGGATCCAAGGGAAACTATCACCATTCCCTTAAGAGGAAGAATGCCAAAAGAAAAATTAATCAGATCCCTTGTTGCCTCCTTAAAATGCTGAAAAAATTTGCAGAATATAGATAGAACAAGAATATGATTGAGAGTAATAAAAAAATTGGCTACAGTGTAAATTTTGTAGAAGGGCCTCTCAAATCTTTAACACAGCTTGTAATTGAAAAGATGATCATGGTAGAGGTGTACTAATGTCAAACTGGGTAAAACTGAGCACAAATGTTATATCTAGGGTATATATGACCATGTTGTCATGTTGCAACAGGCAAGTGGTGTGGGATAAGAACTACACTGATGAGCAAATCCATTATGACCACTTGTTTAATAGCTTGTTTGTCCATCTTTGGAATGAAATACATCACTGATTCAACATATCAGGGATCCAACAGTTTGTTGGCAGGATTGTGGAGGAAGGTGGCATTAGATGTTTATGCACAGACTATGTAAGGTTTGTAAATAATGGGCCACTGTTTTATGCACATGGTGATGGCACCCAATAGTGACCCATATGGCTTCCGTAAAATTTACATTAGGTGACTCTGGTCACAGAGACATTAATGTCAGTTCACTATAATGCTCCTCAAACCACTGCAGCATGGTTCTGGCTCCATGACACAGAAAATTGCACTGCTGCAAGATGACACTGCTGTTAGAAAGATATCAAGCAAAAAGAGATGCAGATGGTTCACAGGTGTCAGAGTGTCTTTGATTGCTACCATAGCTCCAATATACATGCAGGAGAATGTCTCCCAAACATAATACTGCTCTGACCAGGTTCATCATTACAGTGTCATCAGTGTAGGCTTGCCATATATTTAAACTTTTTGATAATTTTATATGGAGACTTAAATGTAAAGCAATCTTTCCATTTCATAACATCATTACACATTTAATCATGTATAATCACGTATGCTTCCTCTTATACTACAAGTGCGCAATAAGTCTTTTTTTTTTTTTTTTTTGTGCTATCTTTCCTGGTACAGAAATTTTAACAGCTATAAGTGTAGATGATATTGTCACAGATGTGCAATGAAATGACTGTTGAGAGTTTCTGGTTAGCAGGTGATGTGCAGCATGATGCCATTGAATGTGCAGTGCACATGATCTAACTTCTGTGTATTTCATAGGTTTCTTGCTCTTCTCTATTAACAATTCCTTACCTGTTACTGATTCAAAATGGATATGATATACAAATGCTGTGCATAAAGTATCTGACTTTTCAGTATGAAGTCTATCTGAAATGGATGTATATACGAATGCTTTTCAAAAAGTACAAGACTTTTCTCTATAAAAACAATCTTTGTTCATATAAAACTGTTTAACACTAATCACATTCAAAGGAGTCCCATTCACCTGCCCCACACATTTCCCAATGCTGCTGCCACTGCTGGAAACATCACCAGAAAGCCTCCTTTTGGCATGGAGCACAGCTGCTCCATCAGATCTGGCATAATCTTTCCTGTTCTGAAATCTGATTCCTTTTAAAGAGTTTTTCAATTTGTTGGAAAGCCAGAAGTCATTTGGCGCTTGTTCAGGGGAATAGGGAACATGACAAACTGCAGTCATGTTGTGTTTGGCCAACATTGTATTAATTGAGAATGATGATAGGAGCATTATCATGGTGAAGCTGCGAACTGCCCACTGCCCACTAATCCAGCTGTTTTCATCTCACAGTTTCATAAAGGTGATGCAGAATCTCTTGGTAGTATTCCTTATTGCCATTAGTACTTCTGGGTGTACTATTGATGGACCACACCACTGGGGTCAAAAAATATGGGCAGCATGAATTTCACATTGCTGCAGACCTGCCTCACTTTTTTGAGTCTCAGGTTGTTGGGTGCTTCCATTTCAATGACTGGCATCTTATTTCTGGGCCATACCCATAAACACAGGATGCATCACCAGTAATCTCAGTGTTAAGAAACTTGGGATTACTGTTTGCAGCATCCAGCATGTCTAGCTTGATACCTGAACAAATTTGCTTCTGCTCAGTTGTTAGCAACTTTGACACAAACTTTTATGAGATCCTCCTGAAGTCCAAATATTAGATTACAATGGAATTAATGGATCCAATACTAATTTTCAACTAGTCTAAAAGTGTTCTGCTCACAGTTCATCTGCCCTCCATCACCAGGGATCTTATGTGGTTGATAACAACCTCATTTGTAGATGTTGAGGGTCTACACAGACATGCTCCACTCTTCACTGATGAGTGGCCACCTTTGAAGTTGTTATACCACTCCTTTATGTGTGTGGTACTGATTGCTTCATCCCTAAACACTTGTTGAATCTTGCAGACTGTTCCAACTTCAGAATAGCCAAGCTCAGGACAAAATTTGATGCATTAACATTGTTCCACTTTTTCTATCATTTTGTCCACAGCACAAAATCTGACAACCATCACTTGCACATCTTCACTTGTCAGTGGCTAACCAAATGATGGTTGTTTCTACAGTCCTGAAAAAAATCAGGCATATGCACCATGTATGCCTGCAACCAGATGGCATGCATATTTTGATACCAATGTTGGTTCCAATAATAAAAAATGAGTTTGGATACTTTTAGAACAGCCCTCATAATATTATGAGATCATCTATTTCAGTGGAACTGGAATTTGCAATACACATTTCAGATATCATATAAATATTTTTGGTTTTAGTTTCCTTCCAAGGTCTTTGCTTGATTTGGATAGTAAAAATTTTAATACTTCATGCACCATGTTACCAGTATGAGGACAAATGGCCAAACATCAGCTTGAAACTTGCAGATAATGTAAGTCTTCCTGACTCATCAAAATCTCAGTCATGTTCTTCATTATCTGAATCATTTTACTCTCTTTTCTAACTACCCACCTTACAACAACCTAACCTCACATAGGTTCTTCTGTTAATTGTGCCTTATCACAACTTCTAGGTGAAGAAATTTTGTTGAGAATGTTGTCAGAATGTAAATTCCTTTCAGCAAAGGATGCTATTTGTATGCATCTCCAGTGCTGATTGAGACTGTGTAGCAAAACAAAACTGAACACACAATGAAAAACATAGCTACCAGCTGCGAAAAATTAGCACACTTTTTACCAAAAATCACGTAACATTACCAGAAATTTCTCAGATGTACACACAGTAAAATATTTGTCTAGACACCGAATATATACTGAGCCTGGTCCACACATCTCTTGTGTAACAGCAATTTATTTGTTCAAATAGATCAAAACAGTGCTTTTGTGAAGATGGGAATGGTAGCAGAGATAATACTAGTGTCAGTTAATTAATTTTACTGCATTTGATGAAAGACCACAGGGTGTGAAAGCCAAACACCTGGATCATTTACAAATATGAACTTAGCACGAAGATCCATCCCAGTGGCTGCTGCACTACATTGTGAAACAGTGCTAACCAGATTTTTGGCAGTTCATCAGGATGATAGAAGGCTTTCATAGAGCTGTTATTGGTAATTTCAATGTGGATCATATTTGTTTTTAAATATCATGATGCTAATAGTTTTTTCATTAACTTGCACATACGTGTCTGTAACTTCCTCTGGCCTTTGATCTGACTAAGCCGGCTAGCTATACAGAAACTTAAATTTAACATTGATCCTGAATAATGAGGCAACTAGGCATTTTAATATTAATGATAAGCCATTGTCAGATGAGAAACCAATTTCAAACTTTTGGATTTATAGTGTGGCAGATATCCACTCAACCACCACAGTATAAGTTGCTTTACAGCTTGGTGAATTCAGTTAAAACTTAGTAAATCGTTCATTCAGACAGTGAAAACACCTTGTTTAGCATGCATACTTTTCTGTAAATGATTATAGTGACTGATGATATATGTTGTGAACTATGTTTGGAATTAACCTCTGGTATTGTAAATTGTGAGAACTCTTTAATTTTAAACATGACAGCTGAAAAACTGAACCCAATACATATGTACAAAACTTGGTTTTATAATTAGAAAGTGCAGTGAATTTGTATTTAATGATATGAAATGTAAGAAAAGTGATAACAGCAATTATTTTAATATCATTATCTGTTTTTATATAATGAATTGTAACTGAAAATATAATATTTGTAAAAAATACTATTTTTTACTGAAGAATCATAAGCAGACTGGGTAAGACACAGAGTCCCATTATGAATTCAGACTCAGTCCTGTATTTGAATCCATTGTAGTAAGCAATTGCTTTCATTTATTTGGATAATATCTTAATCACAAAATAGACATGCTATTAATGCTGCTATAGTGTAGTATAAAATCAAGTGGATGAATATGAAACATATCATGCAGTGCAGTGTGGCTCAGTGGCTTAGCATTTAAGTCACAAATTATGGATTCAAAGATCTTGCATTTAAACCCTAATCCTAAAATGTTTATCTGTCATTTACAATTTCTTTCACTTTTGGTGATATTTGTTAATGTGAAAAATGTTCAGTTGCACAAGAATCATAGAATGACAAGGATGTACCACCTTCACTATGACCATATCTAGTAAAACATGTGGTGTTCAAAGAGACTTTCGGGTGATGATACCTATATGTTGTTGTATCATGCATAGTAACAGTAAATCTAGTTGAGCTGATGCTTAAAGAAACAGGTTTTATGATGCTGCTACTAAATTGTAAGTGTTGGAAATTTAGGGAGCATGGAGTGATTTTATTACCTCATACAGTCAGTCAGTATAGTACTGGGAAGTCCTGAGCAGAATACAAATAATGGAAAAATTAATTTATCCAAAATGTGGGTATGTGTGCACTTTTTGTGTGTTTTTCATTCTGTTAACACATAGGAAGAAAATGTCCAAAAACAACTCAGTGCCGTAACTATATACAGAGGGGTTACCTTTAATCCTTCCATAATTTAAATATATTCCATCCACAAACCATGTTCTGCACAGCCAGTGATGAATGATAACATACACAAAAATGTATGAAGCATGGGACATATTGCCAGAGAGTGACATCTTTCAGAAATTAATTACTTTGTTAATTTATCATGTTCAGTAGATACCATCTTGAAAGAAGACCTTCAGAAATTGCAGTGAGTCAATTTGTACATGTAGTCTCTTACCTGCAGTCTTTGCACCAATGTCCAGGATTAAATTTCAAACTTTTGCACAGTTCTCATAAAGTGAGAACATTTGGCACTGTTGATGGTGATGTGCCCATAGGATATGGATGTTAAACTCAGCAGCCCCCTTTGTGCTATTCAAGTGGAGCAGGCTATGTGTTGACACAGGATTTCAACCTCTCTCTTCTTTCATCGTCATCCAACTCATACATGACACCAGACTGTGCACACATCCACCGCAGTCACTTACAATCGGAAGTTACACTTAGACAACACAAAATGTACATATTTCATGAAGGATAGTTGTTTACAGGTGTGAAGAATTGAAAACACCTTTCCAATTAAGGAGGCTGAAGTTGCCCTTTAGGGTCTCCTAGGCAGTCATGCCATACCAACTTTACTTGTTAAAAGATTGCGTAATGAATAATAAAAACTTAATTTTCTTTTCTAAAGACAGGTGGTAACTAAAATATTCTTGTAGATTATCGGGTGCCTACTTATCTTTCTAATGGTCTTGAGTGTGTTCGATAAGTAGGATTTTTTAACAGCACAAATGATGTAATTCCTAAATCAGATTGTAACAATGTAGATAGCAGCACAAGTTTCTGCTGTAAGTAGAGATATGTATTGCCAACAGCTGACATAGTGTAGTTGGAAGTTACACCACTGTGCCTGTTATTGCTTTCAGTTCTCTCAGTTCTCATAAGGATGTTGAGCTTTCTGATGATTCCAATAACAGTATTTTACTTATTTAATTTTTTGAATTGTGTCCAGTATAATTCATTTCAGTGCTAGTGATACAGACAGCTTCTGAGGAAACACAGTCTCCACCAAAAAATTCTTTAGGTTGCAAAAAAAGTGATCAGGACTATCTGGAACTTAAAGAAACTAGAAACATATAGATCACACTTCATTCAGATGGAAATAATGAGCCTGCTAACACCGTACATAATTACATGAGCATATACTTTCTTCAAAGGAGTATCTTTTAAGCAGAATTGGGGACCTATGACAAAGTAAACATGGCCATAGTGACAACAGAAGAAGCATTTGTAACATGCACATGTCTCAGTCTAGAACAGTGTTACATCAGGAAAGTGCTTCAGAGATAACAGTTAAATTATCCAACAACATTACCTAGTGATTGAAATTGGCACTTGCTTAAAATTTCTTTAAACATAACATAAAATCATTCCTGATTGAGCAATTCTTTTACTCAATAAAAATAATTTTCATTTACAAAACACAGCTTTGGGAACTGAATCTGTAGTCAAAGGTAACTTCTACCATTTAAATTGTGTTGCTTCTTACTTGTAATTTATTATTGTAACCTGTGAACTAAAATTTGTCTTTTTTTCTCTACCTCTCTCTTTCTCAATTTTGAATTGTCCTCTATATCAAAGTAAGTAATGGATCAGAACATACCGATAAATGGTGGTGATGATTATGATTATGAATTATTTGCGATGATAATGTGACCAGGAATAAATGTTTTTCATCTCATCCAGAATTATTATCCAGTGCTGTCGAGTGAGCTGACATAAGAGACAGGCAGCAAGACATTTAAAATGCAAATTGGCTCTGAGCACTATGGGACTCAACTGCTGAGGTCATTAGTCCCCTAGAGCTTAGAACTAGTTAAACCTAACTAACCGAAGGACATCACAAACATCCATGCCCGAGGCAGGATTCGAACCTGCGACCGTAGCGGTCTTGCGGTTCCAGACTGCAGCGCCTTTAACCGCACAGCCACTTCGGCCGGCACAAGACATTTATATCCAGGGACTGATGACTCTTGAAATGGCACTTGAACAAAGTGTGCTGCAGGGCTCCATACTTGGCCCTCTGCTCTTTTTAATATTTGGTCATCTTTGCAGATGATACAACATTAATGACTGCTGGGAATAGTGACAGTATTTTGGCAGTATGCTTTCAATTCTCATGTCTATACAAAATAAAATCAAAGATTCTTCTACAAGAAACAAGAGATTCACAACTATAGCACAGCACCAACATTTGTAATCCAAGCTGTCACTTAAGTAAGACACTGGACAGTTTTCCAACAGCAGCCATGAACATGTTCAGCCATCTACCACTGGATGTTCAAACATTCAAACATTGGCCCTGAGGATGTTCAGAGGAAGACTGATGCATGTGCTCAAGCAACATCCAATATATTCTGTATATGAATTTTTGTCTGCAAGTGGAACTGTAGACTGATCAACATGATATCATCACATGTGAAGCTACAAGCTGGAAACACTTAACAACTGCAAATTGTTGTTTATAGCCACTGTTTATAACATCAGTGTTGTGTGATGCTTCCTGTATGTTATCTTAGTTTCAGTGGTGGTTTTAATACATAATCGCTAAGATATGACACTTTCTTAGTAATAGCAATAGAAACATGTTCTAGTATTCACTGTCTTATTATTTTTGTTTTACAGAATCCATATTAGTATGACAGTTCAACCTGCAATATTGCATTCACCTTATATACTATTCTAAACTTGACACTGTCTGTCTAGCCATGGCTTGTGATTGACATAGAATTGGTAGCAAAGACAATTTATGCTAACTCCATACCTCTTAACCTCACAATGAATTTGGGAAAAGAAAGGCAGTTGGCAATGTCCAGTGGTGATAGTAATTTAAGCTAGCCTCCCACATTCCAGCTGAGCTATAAATTCTGAATATGGAAAAGATTCCAAACAATATCAAAACATTCCAGTTTCATTTCTAAAAATACGTACCATGATGTTTTTTACGTAAAAATTTCCTTTTGTATGTTCTGTGGAACTATTTATGAGCTTAGACCACAGTACATGAATTTATATGTATGCTACAATTGCATGAAATCTATGATGGCTTCAATAATGTGCGTCTGCAAAATCTCTCCACAGAGGCAACCCTCATGTGTCTTACCCTGTGGGGCACCTAAGGTTGGTGTTGGTAGCACATTCAGGTCTCTCCTGTGTTCTGTTGACCTGCGGTGGTTGGGGAGGGGTGGGCGGGAGGGGGGGGGGGGAGCTGTGCAGCTATTAGTCATGTTAGTGTCTATCTCAGTGCAGTACAAAAGCTTCTTTTTGTAGAGAGAGCAATTCTAGTATAAGAGGTTTTCTGTGTAAGAGGAAACCTCATGGAGCATGTGACGATGCAATTTACATACAATTTTTCTGCTTCAAGGTGTTCACATTGTAAGACCATATGTGATTTAATTCACAAATTCTAAACAACAGCTTCAGTACATGATACACTATGAACTGGTAGGCCCACAATATTAACACATCAGAAGCTTGATAACATTACAGACATCATGTTACGGAGTCCACCAAAATCAGTGAGGAGATTATTGCAAGAGGCTACAGTCTCTCATTCAACAATACATAAGGGTGTAATCAAACAATTGGGGTGTATGCATAGAAAATTACTGCTGTGAAACAACAATGACACTGTATGGACCATGGGAAACGAATAGTGCATTTTGAATGGTTTCAGTGATTTGTTAACCAACATGAAGTTGGTGTTTCAGATCAAACGTTTTTCACTGATGAGGCTTGGTTTCACCTGTCGGGCTACATTAATTCCCATAATTCATAGATTTTGCCATCTGAAAATCCACATGCCTTAAGCAAAAAGCAGTTGTGTCTAGAGGAAATCAGAATGGGTATTGGCATAATGCAAGTGCAAATTATAGGGCCGATCATTTTTTATACTACTGTGACTTTCGATTTCTATTGTTCCCAGATACTTGAACGATTTATTAGCCTACTGAATTAAAACAAGATCAACAAGAGAACTCTTCTCATATGCCACAACAGTCATTATGACTTTTAGATGAAATCTTTGAAGATAGAAAAATTATGAAAGGTCTTTGGCCCTTGTACTCACTGGATTTGTCCCAACCCAACTATTTTCTTTGGGGCATGGGCAGGAGTAGTGGCAAGGGGGCGGGCTGTGGGGGGTATAGCCCCCCCCCCCCCCCCCCCCCCTGCAAAGGAGAGTCATCATACACTGGATAAAATGACCAGAAATCAGGGAATATATCACTTCAACAGATTCAGTCATTTTTTTTATAGTTATGTAGCAATATAGGTTTCAATGTATTTTAAACACATTTTAACAAAAGAATAAGAGTGGAAAACAGCTTACTATCTAAACCAAGAAATATCATATAAAATGGTATGTTATTATGGTATGTTATTATGTATTAATATACACTGGATGTATATCAATGTACGAGTACCACTTACAATAACCAAGAAAGCTAAATCTGCTGGGTATGCCTACCAACACTTAAACTGCTGACCCCAGACAAAAACTTTGAAATCATGGGACATCTGGGTCAAAACACATTATTTTTCTGGGCACACACACATTCTGTAGACACATTTTTACCCAGAACTCCAAAACAATTACCAAAAACTACTTTAAGTGACACCAAATTTTGCCAATTTGTTGGTGGAGGTCCCCAACTCTCCTTTTGTTAAGGGGCTACGGAACGCCCTATACTTGCAATGTTAAAATAACGCTTATAAATTACATCTTTCCTCACAAAGTATTTGAGGTAGGAAGTTGAACTTTTTACAGATTATTTATTGGAATATGGGCTACAACTTAACACAGGGATTTTACAAAATTTCAGTTCAGTTATTAAAGACGATTTTTTTTCAATTGTAATGAAAATTCACAACATTTTTTTGCAATTTTTTATTTATATATTCAAAAATATACAGTTTTTTGGAAAAAGGCTAAGTTAAATTATGCAGAAGGTACTGTGTAACATTTACTGAAAGTTTGAAACAAATATGTTTGGAAGATCCTTAGAAAACATGTAATTAGTATGAGAAAATAAAAGTTTTGGGAATTGAGCGACAAAGATTGGATTAACTTTTTAGTGCATTCCAGGTCCATAGGATGGATTATCTTCATCCTCTGCAAACTCCTCCTCCAGCTTCCTCTTGTTCCTCCTCCTGTTTACTCTTGCTTGTATTTCTAGACTCTTTACAGCCCTGTCTGCAGCCCGAAGGCGTTCCTTGTCTAAAGCAAGCATCGCTCGTACCATGTTAGAACCTATCTTCATTCCCATATTTCTAAATACCTTGCACCTTACAATGTTGCCATCATTGAAAGTCGCAACAGCATCATACACACCAAAGTGAAGTGTTTCTATTCCAACAAATACAGTCTTGGGGATTCTCGACCATATAACACTATTTACACTTTCATTGGGGTTTCGAGTTTTTCCCTGAATACACTTTTTCAACAGTTCAGGTGCTGCTAAGTCTCTGAAAATAGGTTTTATCACCTCCATTATTGCATGAGGCAGACTATGCTTATGAGTGTACACTTCACCAGTTAGCAATCCTTTGTTATATTTACACCAACTGTCTTCTTCTTTGGGACACAAGCTATGTTGGGGATTTTCATCGGTTGAAGTGTGAAAAAAAAGAGCCCAAACAGCCTTCTTCATTTTGTTGACACTTTGTGTATTTTGCCTAATAGCCATTCCATAATAGTTCCGTATTTTGTCAATTACACTGTCAGTTAACCTTCCCTTCCCACCCAACCCTTTACCATCACTGAGTTTTTGTTTTTTGTACGAAGCTTTCAGTTGCCGAAGTCTTGTTCCCATTCACTTCTGTACATGTCCAATACACTCATATTTCTGCACTACAACATCATCACCATAGGGCTTCAGTCCTTGAACATGTTTGAAACTTTTAGAATCACCGTCACCAAGGTAATTAACATATCGCACTTTTATCACACGCCTCAGAACGCTGGAATATACTGGCAACACCAGCCACTTCCATTCCTCCACTACTGCCACTATAGTTAGCTTTGCAATTATTGTCATGTGTACCTTTATATCTTTGTGGACATCTACAATACTTTGATATTACTGCTACATCTAAAACTTTCCCTGTATACATACTGGTGGCAGATACTACACCATGAAGAGATGTGTGTCCCCGTTTATGCCAGGTACCATTGAACGCTGCAGTCAAATCTCTGTTACCATTATTTTCCATTACAGCCTCTTCCACAGTGTTCTTCATAGGTTCTATACAGACATCTTCTACTTTAGACTCTATTAATTTATTATAGGTCGTAAACTTGGTTGGGGGATTTGGAAGATTCATGATGCCACAGAAAATTGCACCTGCAGTAGCACCCTTACCAACTGAACGCAAGGAATAAACAAATCTAATGTTGTGTTCGTAGATTTTGTTACCATTTTCTTCAGTTGCAGTTACTGCAACACTGTTCCCAAAGGTGGTCATGTATGAACACTTATCACATTTCAGTTGTATTTCACTAGCAAGTCCTACGTGCTTTATTATGGAGAGTTCCACACCAACTTCACTACAATGAATACATCTTACACAGTTTGAAAAAATTCCTTTGAGAACCGACATATCAAATATTTCATTCACATCCGATTCGCCCATAAAACATTCATAGTTGTCACTCATTGAACCAAGCTTCTTCTGTGAAGTATTTTCTTTCCCACTTTGACTGCTATGGGCAGGTGTACTTGAGAGGTTAGGTTCACTCACTTGGTTATCGTCTTTATTGTTTACAGTAATAACACATACCTTTGGCTTTCCAACATTTCTCCTTTTCTTAAAAGCCTTCAGAGGATTTCTAATAACTTTACTTTTACTCATTATTATACTTCAACAAAACAGAGACTCAAGAAACAGAATTAATTACGAATATTTTCGAGATAACGACAGAGTAAATAAACATGAAACAATTGACAATCACACCAGCAATATATATTGAACCATCACAGGTTAGCCACAACACATACTTTATCTCACATCACTCAAATGTACCTGATGAACACGGACGTTAATAATAACACCATTTGACAGCAGTTTAACAGTGCCACAGTGAGTCACGCCCATGTAGAACACATTTAAAAAAAATTTAAAAATAGTTGTAGTCTTCGGAATTGAATAAATTATATATCCATTAAAAGGTAATAGTCTGCAGATTCAGAAAACGCAAAAAAGTAAAAATTGAACTTTTCATGATTTTGAGACTTTCTGGAGCCCCTTAAGTGATATTCCATACCCCCAAACCCCCTTCCCCCCTCCTCCTACCATTAGCCTCCCCACCCCCCCCCCTACCTTGACTGACTTCTAGAATCACCCCTGAGTGTGGGTAGAACAGTTGTGTATCAAAATAACCCAAAGACAATAGCTGAAATGAAGAGAGTGATAATCAGTTACATATCAGACATTGGTAAAGGTGTTCACAAATGAATGTAAACATGCTGAACTACGCAGTCAAGAAAGAGGAAAACATTTCCAGAACCTACTGCGATATTGGTGAGTACAGTGTATTCAATAGTGATTAATAATTAATTAATCTCATTGTTTTAATTGTAATAATGTCTCCCAACTTAACTGCAACCACCAGTAATGAATCCTGGCCTCTAGCTTATACAGTGACATCAATGTGCTGCCTACTTTATGCATCTCGAAAGGCAAGACACATGGTGGAGATACTTTGTGAACACACTGTGTGCTTCTCAGCAACCTTTAGTATTGTAACAAATACATGAAGTATGAACATTGATTCATGGAAAATACAATGAGCCACGGTTAGACCAATAATATCCCAAGCATGTGAAGTAAAAATGCATACCATGGTAGTAATGGTATCTATTGGGATTGCACGATTCTTGCATTTCCAGTGGAAAATGTTGAGCTGCATGAAAGAGGATTAGCATGTTGCCTTAAGTGTATAACAGAAAGCAACACAGCGAGCTAGGAGCCTCTTATGTGTTCTTATCCACTGATGACACCAATATTATTATTCTTTCTTTTCTATACTTTTCACTAATAATACATGTACAGTAATCACATGAAATGACTAATTTCTTATTCAAGCAAAATGTCTCAATACTTCAGTGTATAATTTTGCAATTATTGATGACAACAGTATAATTGGTTTAGTATAGTTGATTCACCATGAGATATTTTCTTTATAGAAACACTCATGTTTTATGGTACATGCAAACCACGTAAATGTAAATTTCCAAAGACGCTAAAATTTATTTGGTTCTACATTGTTCTAGCTCATTTGAAGTCTTTATTCTCCTCTTTGGAATAAAAGTATTATTTTTTCCAGAAGGTTTGCACTTCAAAAGTTATTCATACCCAAAATTTCAAGTTCTAGTATCTGAAAGTAAGATTATACTAAAAATTTACTATAATTGTTTTGCAGTCCTCATGTTTCTTTTTCAAAAGCTGCATACTTTCACTAAACTAATTAGTTAACTGGGTAATTATTCCAATCAAGAAAGGTTACTTTCCTGAAACTTTTTAGTGAACTTTGAGAATTTCATTTTACTTGATTTAAAGTAAGAAATAACGAATGCACATACATACTGTATCTTTGTCATACATTAAAAATGATAAAATCTGTGTTATGTTAGTTATGAATGTCATTTTTTTATCTCGTTTACCATGTATAGCTAATGCTGTATCATATTTTTGTTTCTAGACAAATTGTGGCAATGAATGTCAATAAAAAAAGAGTTCACAGCAATAGTTCAACCAAATGTTGAAGAAACTTTCATACTGACTACATTTTCCTTCAGCAGTTAGAAATTTTCATATAGTTTCTTGATTCATTAGACCCAGTTCTTCTGATCTGCATAAGGCCAGACACAGCAGCATCCATTTCACCTGGAATCAACCTCACAATATCTTCAATTTCTGGTATTTAGTCACTGTAGTCAATTTGTAGCGAAAATCACGGTCGAAAATAGAGATACTTTCTACATATCTTCATGCCTGAGACAAGGATGCTGTTGTTTATCTGAACCACTATTCAGTTTGGGAGTAGAAAAAGTTAAAGAAGCATTAAATGAGAATATCAGCCAAATCAAGCTGGAAATATAAACATCATTTACGAAAAATATTCTAACAATGTAATAATGTTAAGGAGATCCAGGAAAGAACTATGTAGCACAGATGAACAAGGCTATGGGGGCTGCAGAACACAGGACTTGTCTCCTCATAAATGAATCAAAAATAGAAAATCATATCATTAGCATGTATGAAGCTATGGGTAGGAGGTGGAATCCAGGCACTGTGACAGCGTAAGAGATTACTAATGAGCAATTTCCACAGTAGGCCTGCTTCAGATTGGCATATGAGATGAGGCACAGCTTAGGAAATAAAATGTAGTGGAGGAGGAGCCTTGACAATACGTATACTTCCCTGGGTCTGATCACTGTATGTTAGTGTTGGTTTACCTAGGGTCCTTACAATGACTACCAGAATAATTTCCTGTTTTGTTTGTGTTCTAATTGACATTGTACCCTGACTTTCATAATGTTATTCATAACAGGACTTTAATCTTCCTTTTTCATACAGTACATATTGAATCTAAGACAACCAAATGAACGGTCAGCAAGGTTAAGCACTAGCCACATGGAGGTGGTAAATGGGTACTTCTTCTCCCCCCCCCCCCCCCCCCCCCCCCCTTCACCCCCACCCAATGTCAGGAGTCTTCTGACTGGTTTAATGCAGTCCATCATGAACTTCTGTTCTGTGACACTCTCTTCATCTCTTTGTACTCTATGTGCTCAATTATTTGTTAGATGTATTCCAGTCTCTATCTTCCTTTACAACTGCTACCTTTACAGCTCATTCAGTTACAATGAAATTCACTGGCTGATTTCTTAACACATGACTTACCATCCTGTCACTCTATCCTTTCCACTTGTCAGTATTTTCATTATATTCCTTTCTTTGCCAGTTATGAGGAGAACCTCATCATTCCTTACCTTATCAATCTATCTAATTTTCAGCATTCTTCTGTACACTACATCCCAAATACTTCAATTCAACCATTCTTGTAGAATCCATATTTCACTACTGTACAATGATGAATGACTGTGATAAAAGTGGAGCACCAAGAAAACATAGTCAGATTTAACTGTAACTTCCTGCACTTACACACCACCCACATATGTGTAAATGACCAGAGTTCCAAATGTCTGTGAAAGGTAGAACAGCCACTAGAGTAGATTAGTGTTGTTGCATTTAGTGTTGCTACCAGGATTGGTAGGGCATATAAGAGGTATGAGTGTCACCACATTTTGAGCAGTCAGATACCACATACTAATGTGAGACAGCATTATCAGCATCTGGCAGAGCTTGTTTGGGGTCTCATTGTGAGCCTTCACCTGGATGGCAGATCGAACCATGCAGTTTCCAGATTTGTAGGGCATTCAGATGTGACAATTGTATGATACTGGAATGCATGGAAACATGAGGGCAGGCATACTCATTGTCAAGGTTCTCGATGACCAATGTCTGACTCCCACAAGAGGCAATTGCCATACTGTGCACCAAGCACACAGTATACCCTTCACATCTGCACCTACCAGCCCAGAGCCAGTAATGGAGGCCCTGCAACATTGTGTGTCTGCCCGTGCCAGTGGTCAGAGCCTAGCAACAGTCAGAGTAGGTTGTCAATGATGATTCTCCCACTAATCCGGCCATAACGATTTTCTTATCTCAAGGACAGGGGTTAATGTTACACCTGTGGCAACTGGGAGAATTATATTCAAGTTCTCCTCCCCCTGGGGACCCACCATCCAGCCCACACACATGAAGTAGTTTTGCAAGTCATATTCGCTGCAGCAGGACCCTTGTCTTACCCATACATTCCTTACACCTCCCCTAACCTCCCCCTCTCCCCTTGGAAAAATAGGAAGGCTTAAGAGAAGGTAGGTAGCCCCTGGACCTATACGAATTGAGTTCTCCCCTCCACTCCCTTTGTTATATTATCGATACATTTACTTGAGCCCTCCTTATTATAACTGCTTTTGTCATAGTGGAAGGATCACCATGAAGCTCCAGTAGGTACCAACCAGCACTCTCACACATAATAAGAAGTATAACACAGTCTGTAAGTATCTGTCCATCAGTTATTAGCAGTAATACACTCCTGGAAATTGAAATAAGAACACCGTGAAATCATTGTCCCAGGAAGGGGAAACTTTATTGACACATTCCTGGGGTCAGATACATCACATGATCACACTGACAGAACCACAGGCACATAGACACAGGCAACAGAGCATGGCAATGTCGGCACTAGTACAGTGTATATCCACCTTTCGCAGCAATGCAGGCTGCTATTCTCCCATGGAGGCGATCGTAGAGATGCTGGATGTAGTCCTGTGGAACGGCTTGCCATGCCATTTCCACCTGGCGCCTCAGTTGGACCAGCGTTCGTGCTGGACGTGCAGACCGCGTGAGACGACGCTTCATCCAGTCCCAAACATGCTCAATGGGGGACAGATCCGGAGATCTTGCTGGCCAGGGTAGTTGACTTACACCTTCTAGAGCACGTTGGGTGGCACGGGATACATGCGGACGTGCATTGTCCTGTTGGAACAGCAAGTTCCCTTGCCGGTCTAGGAATGGTAGAACGATGGGTTCGATGACGGTTTGGATGTACCGTGCACTATTCAGTGTCCCCTCGACGATCACCAGTGGTGTACGGCCAGTGTAGGAGATCGCTCCCCACACCATGATGCCGGGTGTTGGCCCTGTGTGCCTCGGTCGTATGCAGTCCTGATTGTGGCGCTCACCTGCACGGCGCCAAACACGCATACGACCATCATTGGCACCAAGGCAGAAGCGACTCTCATCGCTGAAGACGACACGTCTCCATTCGTCCCTCTACTCACGCCTGTCGCGACACCACTGGAGGCGGGCTGCACGATGTTGGGGCGTGAGCGGAAGACGGCCTAACGGTGTGCGGGACCGTAGCCCAGCTTCATGGAGACGGTTGCGAATGGTCCTCGCCGATACCCCAGGAGCAACAGTGTCCCTAATTTCCTGGGAAGTGGCGGTGCGGTCCCCTACGGCACTGCGTAGGATCCTACGGTCTTGGCGTGCATCCGTGCGTCGCTGCGGTCCGGTCCCAGGTCGACGGGCACGTGCACCTTCCGCCGAACACTGGCGACAACATCGATGTACTGTGGAGACCTCACGCCCCACGTGTTGAGCAATTCGGCGGTACGTCCACCCGGCCTCCCGCATGCCCGCTATACGCCCTCGCTCAAAGTCCGTCAACTGCACATACGGTTCACGTCCACGCTGTCGCGGCATGCTACCAGTGTTAAAGACTGCGATGGAGCTCCGTATGCCACGGCAAACTGGCTGACACTGACGGCGGCGGTGCACAAATGCTGCGCAGCTAGCGCCATTCGACGGCCAACACCGCGGTTCCTGGTGTGTCCGCTGTGCCGTGCGTGTGATCATTGCTTGTACAGCCCTCTCGCAGTGTCCGGAGCAAGTATGGTGGGTGTGACACACCGGTGTCAATGTGTTCTTTTTTCCATTTCCAGGAGTGTATTAATCTTGTCTTCTCTCAACATATATAAACTGAAGTAGTTTCCCCTGGAAATACTGTAGGAATGGAAAGTGGCATTGTCATGCAGTTTCCATAGAATGTATTGGTAGTCAGGGGCTCATATTGCTAGCCAATGAACAGAATGTAATAATATTCAGAAAGCGTATTTCTTGTGTAAACATACACTTTTCAAAATGGAACAATGGCTATTGAAATAAACAAACTAAAAATAGGGTAAATTAGAATGTCAGTGGTGTTTGTTGCAGGGTTCTAGTACAACATCTACCCCATGGATCCTACTCCTCTTACAGTTCCTGCTGCAAGACTTTCCCTATGCACCATCCTATCACCAAGTATACCAGCTGTGTACCTGGCAAAATACTATCAAAGGGAGAGGCAAGATTGAAACAACACATGTAATGTACCAGATGTTATGAAAATGCCCTCTCCATGAAGAGCTGCGTGGAAAAGATTATGAGAATTGTGTTAACTTCTGTATATGGGCATTAATACCAGATACTCCAAATGTATCATGAATCTTGTTTAGTGGTGGAGCCACATTTACCAGTAATGGTTGCGTAAACTGCCAAAACATGCACTATTGGTATCTTGACAATTCCAGTCAAGTGGAACACCAGCATCCACGATGTGTAAACATGTGGCCTGAGATAGGGAACCATCACCTCATAGGCTCATTTCTCATAGACAAGCAAAGAAACCTGCTAACAGACCATCTTACATTTATGCTAGAAGACATTCCTCTGCAGATCAGGAGGAACTTGTGCTACTAGCATGATGACTACCCAACCCATAGTGCACAAATCATGTCTTCATGAATGGTTTCCAAATCATTGGATTGGATGCAGCGGACCTGTGCCATTCCCCAGATTTTACATCTGCAGTCATTTGAGATCAGCCACATAGTGAAAAAAACGTGAATCCAAAATATCTTTTGTTTTATTTATTATGCTACAAGTAAAATGTTTTCTGAAAAACTGCTTCAGAAAATTTTCTTAATTTACAAATAGTACCAGTACATTCTTTTTTGCCTACCTTGGATCAAGCCTAGTCATAGACATGACAGTGGGTCTCACGGGAAGTGTGGAAGGGATAAGTCCCTGCAGTCACACTATTCATCTGTGTCCTCAGTGGCTCAGATGGATAGAGCATCTGCCATGTAAGCAAGGTATCATGGGTCAGAGCACACATTTTCAGCTGTCCCCATCGAGGTATGTCAACAACACCTGTCGACAGCTGAGGGTTTCAATCAGTTACCATTTATTCTTTTTAAAGTTGCATACACTGCTGTAAATAATACATATCAACAATGATCAATAAATAATTTACCCAGTCATAAGAGAACCATCAATGGTCAAGACATCAAGGGACATACCAGCACTCTCTGTTGCAAAACAGTAAGTATTAGTGTTGATGATGATTAATAGGAATGTAGCTGAAAATATGTGTACTTAGCTAATCTTGCTTAGCCATTTCTTGCAGCCAAGGTGAAGTCACTGCAGTTACAGCAGCAACCTAACTTGGAAATCATTTTGTTTAACATTAGTTACAGTTTAAATAACAGTAGCTGTAAATGTGTCAGCGTGGGTATGATGTCAGACCAGAATCTATATCCAGTGGTTGTGTTCGAAAGTTCATGATGTGGTGGTGCCAAAGTGGTAGTATCCATGGATGAATGGGTTTGCCTACATGATACATCAATGCAGTTGTCCACTTTGTTCCATGAAAATGTTCGCTCCACATCAGTGACACTGTGAGATCGTTTGGTCACAGGAGCAACCTTCCCTGGAACAATTAAAATATATCTACAGGGGCAGACATTTAAAAATCTCGCATACATTATTTATGCAATAGGGCATGCTGTAGAGTGTCGACTAAGATGGCAATCGTGTGTCCACTGTTTCTAAGAGATGTTGTGGAGTAATATGTTGGAGTTAGCTCGCCATACTCTAGGGAGAAACCATCGTTCTACTCATCAGTTGGTTGGTTGGGTTGGTGAGTAAGGGGACTAAACTGCTCTGTTATAAGTCTCTTTTTCCATCGTCACACAGGTCTCAGATGAGCACCTTACTGCAAAAGAATCCTATCATCTAAAATCTGCTTTGTTTGCAGTCTCTTTTTCCATCATCACACATGTCTCAGATTAACACTTTACTGCAAAAGAATCCTATCATCTAAAATCTGGGAAAGGAATAAAATGCATAAAATGAACTGTGTAACCACACAGAAGTAGAAAATTAAAGAAGCAAGTCAAGAGCATAAACATTAACCAAAAGGGAAAAAACGGCAGAAGGTGTTAAAACAACATATTAAATGGCCTAGGCTGGCTGATCACGAGAATAAAAAAGGATGAGCCAGCCACTCCGCAAGACACTGAAATCTCCAGCCTAAAAACACAAGATAAGAGAAACACTGATGGTGAAGAGTACGAAGTCGAACAGACATCAGAGAGAGCGAAGAAGAGCTAAAATGGAGGGTAGGGTGAAGGCCTGGGAAAGAAGGCCAGATGCCCACCCTTAGATTGATTGATAAAAATGCACGTTATGAATAAAACTTAAAACTAGATGAGCCATTGAGGCAGCATTACCTGACACTGTAGGTAGTGCCTCAGGAATGTTAAAAGACTGCCTCAGGGTGGCTAGACTGGGACAGTCCAACAATATGCGGACCACCGTCAGTAACACTGGGGTGAGACCTTGTGATGTAGGAGATTTCCGTGAGTCAGTCAAGTATGGCTCATGAGGAGTCAGCAAAGGACAACAGAGTCCCTGCAGGTGGTCTAATAGATGACCTCCACACATTCGGTGTCTTCTTTATAACAAATACTTTATTTGGTGTACTTAGGGTGTCCCATTCACTTTATGGTTTAAGACCAATTGGAGATCAGTCTATCATGTGCTGATCTCCAGAGTTGGTTTATGGACAGCTTGTTTAGTTAACGTCGCAGCAAGTTCACTTCCCAGGATTCCAATATGTCTTGGCCACTGGTTTTCAAGGGCATAAACAGATTCCTGGATAGTTATTACCAAAAGATGGCGAAGGAAGCACTGGTCGAGAGCTTGTAGGCTGCTTAAGGAGTCATTATAGATGAGGAAGGACTCACCCGTGTAGAATCAGACATGATCAGCAGCGTGATAGATGGCTACAAATTCTGCAGTGATAACACTGCATCCATCCAACAAGTGGCACTGTTCAGTATGTCCAGTGTGATCATAAGTGAAACCAACATGACCATCCACCATCGAGCCGTTGGTGTATACTGTTTCTGAGCCCTGGAACCTGCTGAAAATAGAGAAAAATTGGCGGCAGAAGGCCGCAGGAGAAACTGAGTCTTTTGGGACTGGCGATAGGTCCATACGTAGTTGTGGTCAAGTCATGGACCACGGAGGTACACGTGAGTGGACCTGCAGGAAAGGTGGTAGAGGGAAAGACTCAAGTCCAGTGAGTAGGGGCTGGACATTGACTGCAATTGTAATCCCTGATCTCGGCTACCAGTGTGGGGGACGGATTGCCATGTCGTAGAAAAGGACACAGCAATTTGGATGTTAAGGCAAGCTGGAAATATGTGCAGTATAGGTGGCAAGCAGTCGTTGTCGCCTGATCCACAATGGAGGAACCCCAGCTTCCACGAGGAGACTGTTTACTGGGCTCATTCAGAAAGCTCGCGTCGCAAGTCAAACTCCACAGCGGTGTATGGGGTCCAGCAACTGCAGTGCTGAGGTAGATGCTGAAA
Source organism: Schistocerca serialis cubense (assembly GCF_023864345.2). Classification (NCBI taxonomy): domain Eukaryota; kingdom Metazoa; phylum Arthropoda; class Insecta; order Orthoptera; family Acrididae; genus Schistocerca; species Schistocerca serialis. Next base: position 460,954,919 of record NC_064642.1, read on the forward strand.
TACATACCAGGCTCCCATATTCAAGACAAGACTGTGCAAAGGCTTTATACAGCTGCAACAGTGTATTCTTTCTGGGCTTCTATGGAAGCAGAGATCTATGAGCTAAGTGTGCCAAATGTGGCCATAGAACTGTGATCTTATTTAAGTATGACCTGCTATATGTAAGTGCTTATAAATAAAAGAGTTAAGAGCTACATGTGTTTGTGTTCTCTATAAAATACACTCCTGGAAATGGAAAAAAGAACACATTGACACCGGTGTGTCACACCCACCATACTTGCTCCGGACACTGCGAGAGGGCTGTACAAGCAATGATCACACGCACGGCACAGCGGACACACCAGGAACCGCGGTGTTGGCCGTCGAATGGCGCTAGCTGCGCAGCATTTGTGCACCGCCGCCGTCAGTGTCAGCCAGTTTGCCGTGGCATACGGAGCTCCATCGCAGTCTTTAACACTGGTAGCATGCCGCGACAGCGTGGACGTGAACCGTATGTGCAGTTGACGGACTTTGAGCGAGGGCGTATAGTGGGTATGCAGGAGGCCGGGTGGACGTACCGCCGAATTGCTCAACACGTGGGGCGTGAGGTCTCCACAGTACATCGATGTTGTCGCCAGTGGTCGGCGGAAGGTGCACGTGCCCGTCGACCTGGGACCGGACCGCAGCGACGCACGGATGCACGCCAAGACCGTAGGATCCTACGCAGTGCCGTAGGGGACCGCACCGCCACTTCCCAGCAAATTAGGGACACTGTTGCTCCTGGGGTATCGGCGAGGACCATTCGCAACCGTCTCCATGAAGCTGGGCTACGGTCCCGCACACCGTTAGGCCATCTTCCGCTCACGCCCCAACATCGTGCAGCCCACCTCCAGTGGTGTCGCGACAGGCGTGAATGGAGGGACGAATGGAGACGTGTCGTCTTCAGCGATGAGAGTCGCTTCTGCCTTGGTGCCAATGATGGTCGTATGCGTGTTTGGCGCCGTGCAGGTGAGCGCCACAATCAGGACTGCATACGACCGAGGCACACAGGGCCAACACCCGGCATCATGGTGTGGGGAGCGATCTCCTACACTGGCCGTACACCACTGGTGATCGTCGAGGGGACACTGAGTAGTGCACGGTACATCCAAACCGTCATCGAACCCATCGTTCTACCATTCCTAGACCGGAAAGGGAACTTGCTGTTCCAACAGGACAATGCACGTCCGCATGTATCCCGTGCCACCCAACGTGCTCTAGAAGGTGTAAGTCAACTACCCTGGCCAGCAAGATCTCCGGATCTGTCCCCCATTGAGCATGTTTGGGACTGGATGAAGCGTCGTCTCACGCGGTCTGCACGTCCAGCACGAACGCTGGTCCAACTGAGGCGCCAGGTGGAAATGGCATGGCAAGCCGTTCCACAGGACTACATCCAGCATCTCTACGATCGTCTCCATGGGAGAATAGCAGCCTGCATTGCTGCGAAAGGTGGATATACACTGTACTAGTGCCGACATTGTGCATGCTCTGTTGCCTGTGTCTATGTGCCTGTGGTTGTGTCAGTGCGATCATGTGATGTATCTGACCCCAGGAATGTGTCAATAAAGTTTCCCCTTCCTGGGACAATGAATTCACGGTGTTCTTATTTCAATTTCCGGGAGTGTACCCTATATGCTGAAGTGAATGCATTGTTGTCATAATGACTGAGTGGACGAAACATTCATGTCACAAGAGTCTTGTAGTAACTGACATGTCCTGTAATGGTATCAGGAACTGGAAAAAGAAAAAGAATGGATTCTTACTTTATGATAATACGTTTTAAATGTTGGCTCCTCAGACTGTGGGAAGACTAATCTCGTTCGATCACTATTAACACATCTTGAAGGTATCTACTTCAATTATACTAAAAAATACTATTGCAGACTAAATATCAGCTGTTGCTGGAGATTTTCCATGGTGTCAATGGAGCAACGTAAGAGACATTCAGCGAAAGCAGCAATATTTCATTGTCTGAAAAAAGTAAAGCCAAACAGCATATTCGTGTTTGACGACATTACAGTAGAAAATCAGTATCAGATACGGCAATATTTTTGTTTTGAGAGTCATCTGATAGCTGTTGGTTTCTATTTGAGTTAGACATACTCCAGGAACCCAAACCCCTTGGTCAGGGAGAATGTGAATTTTGTTATTGCTTTCAAACAGGACAACGTGAATTAAAAGCAGATTTACAAAGTGCATGTGGAAACTGAAATGTCATCCAATGAATTTGTTACCAAATATAAAGCTCGCTGGTGTAAGGTGCAGTACTGCTTTCTGGTTATTTATAAAACTACTAAACTGAAAATGGTTGATACAGATTCTGCTTAAGACATAGTGTACCTATACACAACTGTGTCAATATATTGTAGGCTATGGACACAATGACACGCATGCAATCTGCTCATTCTGATGGGATGAAGCACAAGCCAAACATATATGTATATTTCGACAGAGAAATTGAGTCAATCAACACCAAAATAACGGATTTGGATAGCAGTGTCAAACCAGTAGCTACGAGATGTAAATTCCAGGTACCCAGTGGAATGACAGAATCTAGCCATACGTCAATGTGATAAATGAGAATCTTAAACACAATACGGTGGAAATCAAAATGGTAACTGTGAAGGTTCATGAAATTGAGAAAAAATTGAAAATATAAAAAAATTCTCCTGTAAATTTTGTGGGAAGAAAAACTTGGGAAGAAGTTAATGAGGCTTTTCTTAGGTTGATCACTGTAGTAAAGGAATAATCGAAAATATTTTCAAATACGTGAGGAGAAGGATGTGTATAAGAATATATAAGCTGTGCGCCATCTCCAATTCGATTTAGTATGCAGAAGCATGTTGAAAAACACGAAGTCACTGAGGTGCAGAAGGCTGTTCGTTTGAAATTACAGATGTTAAAAGTTAGGACCGTTGGAACAGGAACAGTCCCTCAGTGAAATGTTTAATCCAATAACAAAAAGTATTAAAACAGCTCTCACACACAGCAATAGGAGGAGGAAAAAGAAGAAGAAGAAGAAGAAAAACAAGAACAAGAAGAGAACCAACAAGAAGAAGAAAGAGAAGGAGAATGTACTGTGATATATTTCATCAACAATCACAGTGCCAGTGAATTAGATAAAATAAGTGTCAGCAAGGATCAATTGTATATGGTGAAATAGCATCATATATGCCTAACAAAGCACACCAAGCACATTGAAGGAGTCCAAGCAGACATCCAGTTTAGTGGGATTAACATTCCTAACATCTTGGAACCCCAAACAGAAATTGCTGGAAAAGATAACAATATCTGCTGAAATGTTGTCTATGACTATTGTGCATAGATGAGACAACGCCCCAAATGTACAATTAAAAAGCTAAAATGGAAGGAAAGCTATTAACATTATTAGAATCGAATTAACCAATGTACACAGTGAAGATGAAGGCACTGACATTCAGAAAAAAAAAAAACTGAGCTCGTTATCTTTGTTGTATGTACGCTGCGATGATCCCAACAAAATCAGAGAGTGACTATGGCTACTCACAGAATCACCTGTTGTAGGGATTACACCTGACATGACCAAAAAAATATCAATAATTTTGGAGCTTTTAGGGATGGTAGTGTGTGTGCTCCATAGCCGTGCTCGCAAAACATTCTTGTGTAGTACAAGGTTTAGATGATTTATGACTGGTTGGTTTCACGGATTTGAGAGAATATTCATGACTGAATAATGGTTTCAGATATCTTTCAATCGTCATACATACATATTCCAAATTTTCCTAAGCCCCTCCAATGAAAGCAAAGAATGGGAAGGAAGTTGCTCAGGTGTTTGAACGACTCCTGCAGAATGGAATGAATCAGTTGCTTTATTATGTACAGATCAACCATGGAGGCGAATTCAATAGATATTTCAAGTCAGCAATGGATCAATGTGGAATAAACCACTACTCAATGCTCTCCCACATGAAAGCAAGTATTGTTGAGTATCCAAACAGATCCATAAAAAACGTGCAAGTGAATGCCTTGTAATCTTTGTGCTTCATACAAATGGCCATTCATTTCCCATCAAGGTAAGACTTCTCAAATGCAGGTCTCTATTTAGGAATACGTGTCAAATCACCTACACCGAATTTCTGCTGCGTGGATCCACAATCAAAATACGATTCTATACTGTATTTAGAAGCCCAGTGTCATGAAGGTCAGTCATATGATTTTTAGCTTGGTTGATTTTAGAGGGGAGGAAATTGTCATATGCCCTCACTTGAAGTAGCAGCATCATTATTGGTATGTAGTATAACCAATCCACACACCAATCTGCAAGGGAAGCACATTGCCGGAACATGTCACAATTATGAGTTTCTTAAATTTACAGGTTTGAAACCTCACAATGACATCACTCGATACAGCATCTTTCTTCAATATGATGAATGAATTATTCATCAGCAATACATCTCCCACAGACCTTTTAGTTCAATGACATTTAATAATAACTATGAAGTAAGAATTCTCATCCAACATCAAGATGATTTAACGGTTCTGAGCAGCATAATACTTGGGACGCTTATGTATGAGGAATGATGGAAGTGCTCCAGTGGAAACATCGCAAGTTACATGTAATGCGTTCAACTTTCGTTTCAAGAAATACAATATGAGCTTAATGACGTCGAAGTCGATGACGCAAGGGAAACTGGAATCATAACAACACTCAAACCTTACATATCCACATCAAATTTGGGCCTGAATCCTCCACAAAATGCAAAATGGTTCATAGATGGACCAATATGTAATCATGTTAGTATGGGTATCCCTCTCAAACTGCTTATGGGGTTCTGTAAGGATAATAATCACGTCCTTACTAACGCCAAACTGGAACTGATTTCATTTGAAGTGATAGAGATAATAATGCATAAATTCTAGAGGCACAAGCACTACAAAATAAAATTCTTTTGGAGAAGTTGACATGGAAAATGCCTAAATATATCCGTATTAGATCAGGAGCTTCTGGAACTTTTATGCGTACTGAGTTCTGGAGTTTAGGTGCCATTTAGCTTCCATTCATAGTAACTCTACGATTATCCAGTTCTACTGACAACATTCAATAGAATTTGGACAATAAACACATCCGTTAACAAGAAATGCCTCGATTCATTATTCTGTTGCTGTAGACAGACAGGAGAAGGCATTTGAAGAATTCTAGAATACTCAACAACTGTAAACTAACCTACGCGAGAGGGTTCCTGAACTGTGTATATGACCTATACGATAATCTGCAGCTCGACCGGCACAGTAACAATATTAGTCTAGTGCATGATATATACACAATGTTTGACTCTTCTTACTACGAGGATGATGAATATGGATGCATGTTCGGCTCACAGAAGTTTAGAGTACTAGCGCCAATTGTCATGATTGACTGCTCAAAAGAAAATGCGGGCATAAAAACAGCACAGTATTGAATTTGAATCAGCATACATTTATCCTCCAAGAACCATGGCATAAGCATTATTTTTGCACAATCGTTTAATAAATTACTTGCAGGAATCAGACAGTGATAAGTATAAATGTAAAGGTGCCCTGCATCAAAGGGCGAATATTGTACAGATGTGCAGGTCTCTATGACGATTTGGGCAATTTGCGTCTAAAGGTGTTGCATTCGTCGCGTTCACCAACACTAGACGAGTATTGGCGATGTTATCCTCTATCGTTGCTTTGCCCAGATCGTTTAGGACATTAGAGAGTGGGAAGGTTCGTCAGACGGCTCCTTGTTGACTCGTTTTCACCAGGAAAGCGTTGGAATGACGCGAGAATGCAGTGTGAAGGAATGGTGACATCACTCCAAAACTACAATTATAAAAACAACATATAAAAATGTTGTGGTTACGTGACATATTCAAAAGTGTATCAGTAAGGAATCGTGAAGAAAATAACTGCCCACCTATTCAAAGACCTAGGGAAAGGAAAATGCATGATGGAGAAATGCTTGACGCCTGATAGTACACTCGAGGATCTGACGTGCCCTATCGGTTCTCCAAACGATGACTCATAGCCAACCGGCGAATGAATTTTGCGAATTTAAGTAGTAGTTTTTTCTCTCTCTTTATGTGTTTGTGTGTGAATAGCGCAGTTATCCAACGTAATGCTTTTTTACTGTTTGTTGTTGAACTTTTCATTGACACTGCCATATTGAAAATGGATAGCTACAGCCAAATACAGTAACTACTAACTCCACACCACAGTCTGTTACCGAAACTGATTCGCTACATTGGAGGAGGAGGAGAGAGTTCAATACCTAGTCCTTCCACATTGGAGATCCGTTATTTGATCTGACGCCTTTCTTCAGTGTTCTCATGGAATTAACTCCAGTCATTAAGAGGAGGAGGAGGAGGAGGAGGAGATTAGTGTTTAACGTCCCGTCGACAACGAGGCCATTAGAGACGGAGCGCAAGCTCGGGTGAGGGAAGGATGGGGAAGGAAATCGGCCGTGCCCTTTCAAAGGAATCATCCCGGCATTTGCCTGAAGCGATTTAGGGAAATCACGGAAAACCTAAATCAGGATGGTCGGAGACGGGATTGAACCGTCGTCCTCCCGAGTGCGAGTCCAGAATGCATAAGTAGTAGTTCTTTCTTTCCATTCTACAATAATATGTTTCTCCACAGACACCCTTGCATGTATTATCATTTACACGAGCTGTTAAATGTTTCTAGGTGCACTCGATGACGATGATAATAACAGTAAAGTCGAATGGATTAACGTAGCTGCTGCAGGGATTCAATGATACCTTTCTCTAGTACTTTTTCGCCAGTCGTTGAGGGGCAAATACGTATTTAATAAACCTGAAGCTATTTTTCATATCATTCTTATTATATCCTGACCCTTTCACTAAAGAGTATAAGTGAATCGTAGGACAAAAATATTGTTTATAATAATTTGTTTATAGCAAATCTCAACTTCTCTCTATGGTGCACACACATCGAACCAATAGGCCTAAGTAACTGCTCCTATTATAGATGTTGAGTTGGGGGTGGGGGAGCTTCAATGTTATTGGACCAAGAGAGTGAGCATTTCCTCGTCAATTTTTTGTCAGACAAGTGTCTGTCGACCACTTGATCATTATCGGGTTACGACGTGATCTCGAATGTATCACACAGAATTGCCACAGGAGCGTGGGTAGCATGGGGGTGCCCTGGGTGACTTCGAGTATAACTCAAACACTTACCTCTAATGCGGAGGCTGAATGAGGGTTCCGGGTGGGGGGGGGGGGGGGGCGCATGGGCGCCTTGTCACTGTTCGCGCGGGTTCCCCTACCTGAGGTTCGAGTCCTCCCTCAGGCATGGGTGTGTGTTGTCCTTAGCGTAAGTTAGTATAAGTTAGATTAGGTAGCGTGTAATCTTAGGGGCCGATAACCTCAGCAGTTTGGTCCCATAGACTCTTACCACAAATTTTCAAATCTTCAAGTGTAACATGATACCCCTGACCTTGAGATAAGAAACCTGTTGTAACCAGATCGCAGGTAGAACTGGCACTGATAACCTGCTATCTAAACTAGGGAATTACCGTCCCATGCGAAGGCTGCCGTGAACCCCACCACAACACAAACAACTCCGCGTCGAGTGATGCCGTGACAGGAAGCTTGAACTACTAATAAATGGCGTCGCATTGTGTGCAATGAAGACTCGTGGTCCTGCGCTACCCTGCATGACCATCAGTGACCACGGCGGTGAGCTAGGGGTGCTCTCGTTTTTTAGTGTTTTCGAGATGCACAGTAGTGTACCCTTTGTGTCATGATATGGAGAACCAGCGCGTGTGACTTAGGTCACTGCTGGTAGTGATGAGGGAACTCTAACGGCAAAAGGGTGCGCCACGGACATCCTACGTCATCGTGTGTTAACTCTCATGTGACAGTATCGTGGTGACATTCTTTTAACAGGACAACACTCGCCCACACATAACAAGTGTCTCTATGAACTGTCTGCGTAAGGCTGAGATACTCCAGTGGCCAGCAAGACCCCCAGATCTGTCCCTGATAGAAAATGTATGGGATCAAACTCGGACGTCAACTCTGTCGCAGTGTCAGGACCCAGGATATAAAGTCCAAAAATGGCTCTGAGCACTATGGGACTTAACTTCTGAGGTCATCAGTCCCCTAGAACTTAGAACTACTTAAACCTAACTAACCTAAGGACATCACACACATCCATGCCCGAGGCAGGATTCAAACCTGCGACCGTAGCGGGGATATCAACTATTAGTTAAAACTGCTACGGGCCACCTTGCCCCAGGAGAGGGTGCAACGGCTTTATGATACTCTTTCCACTCTTTCCAACTGTATCAGTGCATGCACCGAGGTCAGAGTGGGCTCATACACCAAATTCTCTGTAAATGTGACTCAATCACTCGCAGTCATCACATACCCTCTCATTCCGTGAAATTTATTTCGTTTCCTCCTCCCCTTCTGGATGCTTCACTTTTTTGTGAGGCAGTGTACTCCTAAACTTTTTTCCTTTATAAAATCAATACAGGACTATATGACTCAGTGGTAAGAATTCTATTTTATATATACAGCACCCCGTGTTCAGACCAAAAGTGGCCCATCGGGACCATCCGACACCCGCGTCATCTTCAGCCGAGGATGCAGACAGGAGGGGCGAGTGGACGTTATGATGATTTTCTGCGAACGGATCCGCTACTAGTCGGTCGAGTAGCTACTCAATTGGCACCACGAGGCTGAGTGCACCACGAAAAATGCCAAAAGCGCATGGCAGACCGTATGGTCACCCACCCACGTGCCAGCCACGCCCGACATCGCTTAACTTCGGTGATCTAATGGGAACCGGTGTATCCACTGCCGCAAGACCGTTGCCCAAGAATTCCATTTTACTAGTGTTTAAATGTGTTGTAGGCGCTTCTTTCGTCCCACTCATGCAAGTAAGCTTCAAAACTGATTTGTTCGATTCTTGTCTGTTTCATTTTGAAGATGATTTTGTCCACGTGTCCACTTCATTCAACATTATGTAGAGATCTAGGACACTGGAGGAGCGGTGTCATTGAAAAACAAAATACACTTCGTGTATACCTCGGTTGGAAGGAAGATCAAGAGACGGACGTCTACATCTACATCTACATGGATACTCTGCAAATCACATCTAAGTGCCTGGCAGAGGATTCATCGAACAACCTTCACAATTCTCTATTATTCCAATCTCGTATAGCGCGCGGAAAGAATGAACACATATATCTTTCCGTTCTAGCTCTGATTTCCCTTATTTTATCGTTGTGATCGTTCGCATTCGGAGGAGAAAGTTGGTGATTGCAATTTCGTGAGAAGATTCCGTCGCAACGAAAAATGCCTTACTTTTAATGGTTTCCAGCCCAGATCTTGTATCATTTCTGTGAAACTCTCTCCCATATTTCGCGATAATACAAAACGTGCTGCCTTGCTTTGAACTTCTCGATGTACTCCGTTAGTCCTATCTGGTAAGGATCCCACACCGTGCAGCAGTATTCTAAAAGAGGACAGACGTGCATAGTGTAGGCAGTCTCCTTAGTAGGTCTGTTACATTTTCTAAGTGTCCTGCCAATTAAACGCAGTCTTTGGTTAGCCTTCCCCACAACATTTTCTGTGTGTTCCTTCCCATTCGTAATTGTAATAGTCGTACCAAGGTATTTAGTTGAATTTACGGATATTAGATTAGATTGGTTTATCGTGTAACCGAAATTTAACGGATTCCTTTTAGCACTCATGTGGATGTCCTACACTTTTCGTTATTTAGGGTGAACTGCCACTTTTCGCACCAGTCACATATTTTTTCTAAATCGTTTTGCAGTTTGTTTTGATCTTCTGATGACTTTATTAGTCGATAAACGACAGCTTCATCTGCAAACAACAGAAGACGGCTGCTCAGATTGTCTCCCAAATAGTTTATACAGAAAAGGAACAACAAAGGGCCTATAACACCACCTTAGGGAACGGCAGAAATCACTTCTGTTTTACTCGATGGAGAGATAGCAGAAAATTTTTTCGCCGATCCGTATGTTGGTTGGTTGATTTGCGGAAGGATACTAAACACCGAGGTCATCGGTCCCATCGGATCGGGGAAGGACTGGGAAGGAAGTCGGCCGTGCCCTTTCAAAGGAACCATCCCAATATTTTCCTGGAGCGATTTAGGAAAATCAAGGGAAACCTAAATCTGGATGGTCGGACGCGTGTTTTTAACAGTCGTGCTCCCGAATGTGAATCCAGCATGCTAATGCAGCGCAACCTCACTCGGTCGGCTGATCCATTTGCGAGTAGAGGAAGACAAGGTGCAGCTAATAATGGAATGAAGAAAAGGATGGAAGCAAGACTAGGCTTTTACATCCCGCATACGCCGAGATCATTAGAGGAGGAGGAGCACAAGCTCGGATTGGGGAGGACTGGCTGCCATTCCATTTCAAAGGATAAAGTAATTTTTAGAAATATCGGAAAACCAAAATCTGGCTGCTCAGACGGAGGTTTGAAGAACCTCTACCACCCAAATACCGCCCCACCTCTCTCGGCATAGTTGGAATAAGCCACCGTCATGCTCTGTATAGTGGCTTACAGAAAATATATGCAACTTTTGAGTATTTATATACAGTGCTGGAAGCCTTAAATAAATACTAACTAGATAAACAGCTTCATCTTGAAAACATCTCTCAGTTAGGAATACAAAGCTCTCACACTACATTATATCTGACTGCTGGAGAACAAGCGACAGAAAAGCTCTGTTGCCACTTTCTTTCTGTTTTCAATTATATTTTATCAAAATTATTCCGCAGGTTAAAATTCTGATTTGGCTTGCATTAAGATTAAGCTGCAACTACTTAGAGAATTCTGACCCTTTCTCACATTAAATACGGTGATTCTGTGTCGCTGCTAAGTGTTAAAAAATGGTGCACAAGGCTCTAAGTACTATGGGACTTAACATCTGAGATCCCCTAGACTTAGAACTACTTAAACCTAACTAATCTAAGGACATCACACACATCCATACCCGAGGTAGGATTCGAAGCTGCGACCGCAGCGCCGTTCCGGACTGAAGCGCCTAGAACCACTCAGCCACAGCGGCTGGCTGTTAAGTGTTGCCACGCAGTCGTGAGCTTCATGAGATTTCTGCTTCAAGCGAAAGTAGTACCACGGGAGCAACGTCTACGATCGTTCTTTCTCTCTACGACACACACAAACAGACACACACACACATACATTCACACGCGCACACGCACATGCACACAGTTCCCCTATGAAGAGATCTGAAAAAGAGAAAAGCAGAACACGTTAGTCCGGGGAAAAGCCTATGTGCCATCGTCATAAAAAAAAAAGAAGAAGAAGAATCGCGGAGAAACCAGCCTTTGGTCTAGGTCACCGCAAAGTGCTTGACGTGTTAGCTCTCGACTCGCAGTCGGCTAGTCCGCATGTTGGTGGTGGAACTAGTTTTTGTCATTGGAATGTGGCCGCCAGCGAAAAGGGAAGGGACGGCCTTCAGCAACTTAATACCAGGCTGATCGCCGAGGTACTGAATAAAATAAATTTTTCGGTCCATTGTCAAAAGACGTGAGGACTGCTAATGTTGACACAAAACACTGAATCGTGAAGCAACTTAGGCTTTTCAGTAAGAGGCATACTACATGTGAGCGGTTTCTTTTTCCTTACATCCTCTTTTTATCTACATTTCGACAATGATAAAGAATAAAACAAAATAATCTATGGCATCACTCGTAATATAAACTGGAACTCTGTTACCCATTTTACTCGACGCACGCAGGCTCCAGTAAACATTGTGGGAAGACCCTTCAGCATACCCGTCACACTAAGCTTCTTATTTAAATAGCAAACATCAATGGCAGTTTACGTTTCACATCATCTTCATCAACATCACCATCGTCGACACCTATTAGTAGGGCAGGGTATGCTCCTGCTCTGTGACTACACTAAATGATCGACGATACGGTCAGTCCGAATCTCTCGTTCCTAAGGGTTTTTGTTTGGGGTCTTACTTGGCAATGTAATATCGGCCATCGTAAGAGCATACCGAAGTCGTTTAAATTGGTGCGTCCGTAAATCACATATCATTTCCTCTATATATCACTCATTTATCGACTTCTGGCTTTGTTCCTCAAGGTTACTGCAAATTAGGGCAGCCGGTCATTCCATAGGACGTCTAAATGTGTTTTGGTCCAAGCTTATTAGATTTACTTAAGGCTTGTAATTTTATATGACGGTGAGTGTTTTTCAGCACTTTTGGGAGGGAACTACTTGAGGTCCTGGTAGTTAGCAATACTTAGCTAGAGACTGCAGTTAGTGCAAACAGGAATCGGCCATTGGAGATGCCTTAATTATGCTCCAGAGGGTGACTGGCTAGAAGACATATATCTTAAAACACTAATATCCACTATAACAGGTATCTTCAACCACTCCTTAACCACAAGCGATTATCCTCAGGCCAGGAAACAAGGACAAGTTAAGCCACTACCAAAAAATATTTCCACAGCACCCGCTGATTACCGAACCATTTGCATTCTTCCTGCACTGTCCGAGGCCTTACAGCATATGGTCCAAGACCATCTAACCACAAAAGACCTACTAGGCGAGTACCAATCCAGTTTCCGTAAATATCGCAGTACAAGTTCTGTCTTAATAAAGTACCAGACGACCTGAAGTTTGCCATGGATGCAACAGGCGACTATCGTGTGCTTCTTAGACATCAGTAAAGCATTTGACACTGTCGACTTGGACATTTTACTTGCCCAACTTACCAGCCTACGTTTCTCACCAAGTGCAGTACAGCGGTTTCACTCATACATAACGTCTCTCCAGCAATGCGTCATGTCCGGCACTATACAGCCACAATGGAGGCAGGTAACGTCAGGGATCCTTCAGGGTTCGGTATTAGGTCCTATATTCTTTTCATTGTATGTCAGTGATGTGTCATTCTTTTTTGTCCTGCATATAGCAGATGAACGATGATGACCTGTAGTTGTATCTGTGTGCAAAACCTACAAACCAGAAGGCAGCTTTCGACAGCAGCAAAAGTTGTACAAGTACTGCCAGAATTGACTTAATCTGTCACAGACAGTATTACTAATTTATACTGTCATTATGTACACTCAAACGTTTTTAATACTATCTATTCTATTAAGTTGTTGTTTCTTAAGTAACTATGATTTAAAAAGTTACTGTATGTGTGAAATCGCGGTTCGATGTAAATGTACGTTTACACTGGGATACATGTATCGCGACATGTATGAGCGACATGTCAATTTGACATGTCGCGATACATCACCTCATTCAAAAATTCACGGAACTTGTATGCGGACCCTCGAGCTCATACATGTCGCGTATACATTTTGTATGTCGCTTTTTGGCCATATACGCGACATGTATGAGCGGCATTTGAAGAACTCGCGCATGCGCAATACTATCATTTCCTGTCGTCTTGTCGCCTGCCGCTTATTTTGACGATTAGCGCATGCGTAGTACCAGGCTCTTTGGCGGCTGTTTGAGTTTTGGAGGTGCCGACTATCGTTTCGACGTTAATGTATCTGCATAGAACATCAAAAAGTGCCATATGCAACATTATTCTTCGTGTTTGCGAGGCCATTGTGCAAGTTTTATTCCAAGAAGTGAAGGTAAAAGTTTTATATATATCGGAGTATGTAATACATTCTATAATTTTTTCATACATCTGGCACGTATACCAATTTTTTGCTATTATTCCGGTGGCCTCGCGTGATAATGTTGACAACGGATGCCGACAATCGTGTGTGAGACGTTGGCATTAGCAATCGCGCGACAATGCAAATGTTTTGTAATGAAATCTTCGTTTCAAGAGGAATCCCCAGTGGCCAAAAAACGGAGTGTTACTGCCAGCTGATCCTCTGGTGGAATCGCTTCCCGAAATTTTGTGTTGGTTTTGGACACAAGAGGAGCCACAGGTGATAACAAACCGCGGAAATCCTCCATACTCATCCTAACATAATTTCTAAAATACGCGCCATCCTTTAGCGTTAATTCGCGAGAAACTCTCTCTGCCACCATCTACGCTTCCTCCGCCTTTTCTTCCTATCATCTTCCAAAAGAGGAAGTGTACCAGCACATAAAAATGTGAAACTTTCCAAATCGTCGTCGAAAGCTATCGCACAGAGATACATATCAACCAGTGTAAACGCACGCTCATACATGTATGAGGTTGATACTTGTCAACTCATACAAGTCGCGATACATGTCGCAAAGTCGCATATACATGTATCTCATACATGTGCCGATACAAATGGCAGTGTAAACGCACCTTAAGAGAGGGCATGATGGTCCTAATCAGATCTGGTGAAATAAAGAAATAAAATAAATATAACGATTTTACTAAGCGGTTTTGGAGCTCTCAAAATTAAACGTCGTCCTGCACATCTCGCGAAGATAGCAGGTGAGTGATTGATACTGAAGCGGGGGGGGGGGGGGGGAGCTGATATGTTAAAAGAGTGTTGAATATATCAAGTCGGGAATGGGCGATCTGTAGCAATCGGACTTGTTCAGCCTGTGCGGAAAGCTTCGAAAGTTTTCACAAGTCTGCTCCCGAGCGCGGTAACAGAAAATGGCATGGTCATTAGTCGGTTTCCTAGGCGTCTATAGCAATTTAGTGGGCATTCAGCATTGGGCAGGAAGAGGCCGAGCAGCCGGACGTGGAGCCCTTAGCTAGTTGGAGGTGGTGTTTAAACAACGAGCCATACCTGACGAGGTCTAATAGAAGACAACAAAATGTGTTTGCTCAGTAGAAACTGGACGTCTGGTGGTGATTCATGTGTCGTCCTCGTTTTTGAATTTAGACCGTTATTGTGTTACATGTAAATAAAGAACTATCGACAGGAAGATATAAACCACTTGGAGACGGTGTAGTGGCTGTCTGCTGTTCTCGTTTTCCAATCTGGTTTTAGGATGTGAGACGTTTTTGAAAGTAGGTGGATTGCTACAGGACACTGTATCGCTGGGCAAACCGAGGCTGGTGACCCCGAATTAGACTAAATTCGCAGTGTAGGAGAACAGAGGATAAATCAGAGTCCACCAATAAAAGTTTCTGGGCAAGCTGGTGGAGCAATACTTCACGTTATTTGTCCTATACGCCGCCCGTTGAAAATGCTTCCTGGATACTGGTTCAAATGGCTCTGAGCACTATGCGACTTAACTTCTGAGGTCATCAGTCGCCTAGAACTTAGAACTAATTAAACCTAACTAACCTAAGGACATCACACACATCCATGCCCGAGGCAGGATTCGAACCTGCGACCGTAGCTGTCGCTCGGTTCCAGACTGCAGGGCCTTGAACCGCACGGCCACTCCGGCCGGCTTCCTGGATACTGGTCGCGCTATTTGTGGAATTCCGTAGTACATCAGGCAATCTCCAAGGATGAGATGGAAGGGACGCTACAAATTTTCTCTTCAAGACAATTTTGTGTGAGTGTACTATTCTCTACATCGACCAAAACAAAAATTCGAGCCGGCCTTGAAGGCCCAACGCTACCTATCGGCTGCCGTGTCATCCTCACCCCTTAGGGGTCACCAGATGCGGATATGGAGGGGCATGTGGCCAGCACACCACTCTCCCGGACGTTGTCAGTTTCCCTACTTCTCAATCAAGTAGCTCCTCAATTGGCCTCACAAGGGCTAAATGCACCCTGCTGGCCACCAGTATTCGATAGATTTCGACGGTGACCCATCCAAGTGCTAAGAAAGCCCGACAGACCTCAACTTCGGTGATCTGACGGGAACCAGTGTTACCGCTGCGGCAAGGCCGTTGGCTCTCTACTTCAACAGTACAGAACAACTGTGTTTCTGGACGGTTATAATGATATGTTTTTCAAATTCTTTATCATTTACTGCACACAATTCGATGAAAAGTATCCAGGCACCCCCATGTTATGTGGAACTGACCATTAGATGACACGAGAGGCAGACCTATCAGCATAAATAGTGGCCGGAACTACTTTGTTATCGGTAGAGAAGCATTAGAGGGGCAGTAACAGCAGAACGGATCGATCAGGGGAACTCAATGACTTTGAACAGGTATCAGTCATTGGATGTTATCAACCATTATAAGCTGATCAAGTCGGTTGTTGGTGATATGACTATGAAGTGTAAACGCGAAGGAAAGACCAACGCTAAAGTAAAGCCAGACAGACCTCACGGACGGAGATCGTGGAGTATTGCGGAGTGCGGTTGTAAAAAATCGCATGAAATTAGCACAAAGAATCACTAGTGAGTTCCACAGTGCCACCAGCAGTCTAGATACCACAATGACTGTTCTGAGGGGGTAAAAAAAGGGGTATAATGGTTGAGCAGCTCCTCGTAGGTTACACATATCTAACAAATTAGAAGCGCTAGTTTGCTTTTGTTCTTCAGTAGTTTTTGTTCTACACATTTCTGTAGACAGCGGTAAAGGTCAGTTGAGGCGGTGTAAATAGCGACGCCACGGGACAGAGTATGAGTGGAAACGAGTGATCTGGAGTGATGAATCATGCTGTATCCTGTGGCGACATGATAGAGAGGTTTAGAAAACGCCTGAGGAACCTTACCTGCCGTCATGTGTTGTGCCAATACTGAAGTACGGAGGTGGTGGTGTTACGGAATGGGGGTAATATTCGTGATTAAGATTTGGTCCCCTTACAACAACTCAGAATCTGATATACAACAATGAACACATTTTGCAGCATTGTGTATGACGTATAGTAGAGGAAGAAATCGGATACGACGATTGTTTGTTATCAGCTTGACAATGCACCCTGTCATGAAACAGTATCTGAAAGTCAATTGTTTGTGGATAATATCATCCCTCAAGTCGACTGGCCTGTTCAGTGTCCCAGCAAGAGCCAAATGAAACAGCTTTTGGATGAGCTAGAAAGTCGACTACAGACCCCAATGCATTACATCGCTATATTCTCTGGTTTCGGTGTTTTGGGGCGGTCGCTGTGACCGCGCGGTTCTAGGCGCTTCAGTCCGGAACCGCGCTGTTGTCCCATGGTGCTTAGAACCATTTGAACCATTTTTTTCAGTTCTTGGGGAAGAATGGGCTGTCATCCTCCAAAGACGTTCAGGCACCACATTAAATAGTTCTAATACAAGGGGACTGATGAACTCAGATGTTAAGTCCCATAGTGCTTAGAGCCATTTGCACCGTTTTTTTCGGTTCTTGGGGAAGAATGGGCTGTCATCCTCCACAGACATTCAGACACCACATTAAATTATCCCCAGCACAGCTTTACCCGTTATAAAGACGGACGGCCGCTGTGGCCGAGTGGTTCTAGGAGCTTCAGTCTAGAACCGCACGCCTGCTACGGTCACAGGTTCGAATCCTGCCTCGGGCATGGTTGTGGGTGATGTCCTTAGGTTAGTTAGGTTTAAGTAGTTCTAAGTTCTAGGGGACTGATGACCATAGATGTTAAGTCCCATAGTGCTCAGAGCCATTTGAACCATAGCACTCCTGGAAGAAAGGATATTGCGGAGACATGGCTTAGCCACAGCCTGGAGGTTGTTTCTAGAATGAAATTTTCTCTCTAAAGCGGAGTGTGCGCTGATATGAATATTTCCTGGCAGATTAAAACTGTGTGCCCGACCGAGACTCGAACTCGGGACCTTTCACTTTCGCGGGCAAGTGCTAGGCTCGCAGGACAGCTTCTGTGAAGTTTGGAAGGTAGGAGACGAGGTACTGGCGAATTAAAGTTGTGAGGACGGGGCATGAGTCGTGCTTGGGTAGCTCAGTTGGTAGAGCACTTTCCCGCGAAAGTTTCAAGTGCAAGGTTAATTGTTTGTACACCACTCGACAAGAAAGTCATTAACGGGCCATGTAAAACCTTACGGGAATCTTTGTTAGCTCCTCGTTTCAACAACAACCTAAATCCAGTTTCCGCACGAATTTCAGGACATCATTTTGCCTGCAACTATCATGGTTACTATAAGTGAGCATACGACGGTGTGACTCTGGAAATGTTGCCTAGCCGCGAGAGAGAAACCAGCCACGATTCTCGGAACGAGGGTCCCACTTGTTAGCAGAGGTAGGAAAAGTGAATGGGTGTCCGTGCTCCCACCCCTAGACACGCGCGACGTCCCGGCAGCACGCGACGAGTCCCAGGAAAGTGAAACCCACTGCTGACTGGGAGGGGCGGCCGCGTCCACTCTGTAAAGCTGTGGGCCACCCCGCCCTCATGCTCACTGTACCAGCAGCCCACATCGCAGCACGAGCGCCGCGTCCAGCCCCGAGAGCCCTGCCCAGCCGCAGCAATGGCCCTACACAACTGTACCGTGAGTACGATCAGCAATGCGTAAATATTCGTAATGATAACGGAACGTGTGAGGGATCATCTGACATGTTCACTACAGACGCAGAGCGCTATGTACTTCGCGAGGTTTGTCTCTACCCTTCACTACGTTTTGTAGGTGTGTTGCCGTCCTTTGCCTACAGGTACTACGGGCGCACGTTACGCTATATAAATGGATCTGATAGTTTAATGACTCTTTACGTTTTTGGCTGATCTCTTTGTATAAATCTAGCAATTCTTCTTGCAGACATCAGTCAGACGCAGACGTTACGGTCATTCTCGTTTTCAAGAACGGTCGTCGGAGGAATGCATACGATTCTAGGCCCACATTGCCGACATCAGTCTGTGGTACATGTGGCACAAAAATGGTTCAAATGGCTCTGAGCACTATGGGACTTAACTTCTAAGGTCATCAGTCCTATAGAACTTAGAACTACTTAAACCTAGCTGACCTAAGGACATCACACACATCCATGCCCGAGGCAGGATTCGAACCTGGGACCGTAGCGGTCGCGCGGTCCCAGACAGTAGCGCCTAGAACCGCTCGGCCACTCTGGCCGGCTATGTGGCACATATTTTACGCTTATGCATTATGACGCTTTTGGAGAATTAAAATGTCCGATATAAATGTCAATACGGATTTTATAAACACAGATCTTGCGAAACTCAATTATCTCTCTTCGTCCGTGACATCCAGAGTGCTTTAGACAAAAGCGCCCAGTTTGATGCAATGTCGTGTTGTGAAAACAATACGACCTTACCGCGAATCTGACCAGATTCGTGACTGGATTAATGACTTCGTTATACATAGATCTCAACACATCGTTCTTAACGTACGAAATTGTCAGATGTGAAGGTAATTTCGGGATTACACCAAAAGAGTGTTATTAGGAAAGTTACTGTCAACAATTCATACTCTACTGGCCATTAAAATTGCTACACCACGAAGATGACGTGCTACAGACGCGAAATTTAATCGACAGGAAGAAGATGCTGTGATAAGCAAATTATTAGCTTTTCAGAGCATTCACACAAGGTTGGCAACGGTGGCGACACCTACAACGTGCTGATATGAGGAAAGTTTCCAACCGATTTCTCATACACAAACAGCAGTTGACAGGCGTTGCCTCGTGAAACGTTGTTGTGATGCCTCGTGTAAGGAGGAGAAATGCGTACTATCACGTTTCCGACTTTGATAAAGGTCGAATTGTAGCCTATCGCGATTGCAGTTCATTGTATCGCGACATTGCTGCTCGCGTTGATCGAGATCGAATGACTGTTAGCAGAATATGGAATCGGTGGGTTCAGGAGGGTAATACGAAACGCCGTGCTGGATCCCAACGGCCTCGTATCACTAGCAGTCGAGATGACAGACATCTTATCCGCATGGCTGTAACGGATCGTGCAGCCACGTTTGAGTCACCAGATGGGGACGTTTGCAAAACAATAACCATCCGCACGAACAGTTAGAAGACGTTTTTGCAGCAGCATGGACTATCAGCTCGGAGACCAAGGCTGCGGTTACCCTTGACGCTGCAACACAGACAGGAGCGCCTGCGATGGTGTACTCAACGACGAACCTGGGTGTACGTATGGCAAAACGTCATTTTTTCCGATGAACCCAGGTTCTGTTTACAGCTTCATGATGGTCGCATCCGTGTTGGCGACATCGCGGTGAACGCACATTGGAAGCGTGTATTCGTCATCGCCATACTGGCGTATCACCCGGCGTGATGGTACGGGGTTCCATTGGTTAAACGTCTCGGTCACCTCTTGTTCGCATTGACTTCACTTTCAACAGTGTACGTTACATTTCAGATGTGTTACGACCCGTAGCTCTACCCTTCATTCGATCCCTGCGAAACCCTACATTTCATCAGGATAATGCACGACCGCATGTTGCACGTCCTGTACGGGCTTTCTGGATACAGAAAATGTTCGACTGCTGCCCTGGCCAGCACATTCTCCAGATCTCTCACCAATTGAAAACGTCTGGTCAATGGTGGCCGAGCAACTGGCTCGTCACAATACGCCAGTCACTACTCTTGATGAAGTGTGGTATCGTGATGAAGCTGCATGGGCAGCTGTACCTGTACACGCCATCCAAGCTCTATCTGACTCAATGCCCAGGCTTATCAAGGCCGTTATTACGGCCAGAGGTGGTTGTTCTGGGTACTGATTTCTCAGGATCTATGCACCTAAACTGTGTGAAAATGTCAGTTCTAGTATAATATATTTGTCCAATGAATACCCGTTTATCATCTGCATTTCTTCTTGGTGTAGCAGTTTTAATGGACAGTAGTGTATTAACGATTCAGCGTAGGGGTGGGCAATAGTTCTGGTTCGGGGGCCATTTTGTGGAAGCAGATGTTATCGGAGGGCCGTACCTTTTAAAACGATTGCACGTGTTATTTAACTTTCCATTTCAGAAACGGTCTAAACTGTTCCACACGTATTCTGACTGTCCTGGCGGTTCGCACAGAAACCATTAACCGACCGCACGCGGCCCGCGGACTGCTACTCTCCTACACCTGATCTAGCTCATAATATTTGAAACTTCGTTACGCGAACGATACTGTTGTATACTGCGAGAATGCACCGAAATGCATCAAGACCTTCGAAGGATCGATGTTCGGTACAGCGACTGCCAGTTGATCTCGCACGATGCGAAGAGACCTACTGCCATTCGATTGCACGACTCACGACAGATCTCTGGATACGATAACAAGCGAAAAATACGTGGAAGTAACCATCCAGAGCGACATAAAGTGCAGTGACCACATAAAACGAATTGTAGAAATAACAGATGCCAGGCTAAGATTCTTTGGAAGAGACATAAGTAAATCAAATTTTGCCCACAAAAGAAGTGACGCGTAAAACTTGATCGACCAATTCTTCAGTGTTATTCATCTGTTTTGGATCCTTCCGAAGTGGGGTTGATAGAAAAGATAGAGAAGATCCAACGAAGAGCGCTGCCTTTCTAGACCTACATCTCTGCAAGCTACTTTACGGTGTATGGCGGAGGGTACTTTGTGTACAACTGTCACTTACCCCTCTTCCTGTTCCAGTGACGAATGAGCGGAAAGAACGATTGCTCTGGGTGGCCTTGAATCTCTCTAATTTCCATGAGATATACGCAGATATGGGCTTTCCATGAGATATACGCGCCGGCCGAAGTGGCCGCGCGGTTCTGGCGCTACGGTCGCAGGTTCGAATCCTGCCTCGGGCATGGATGTGTGTGATGTCCTTAGGTTAGTTAGGTTTAACTAGTTCTAAGTTCTAGGGGACTAATGACCTCAGCAGTTGAATCCCATAGTGCTCAGAGCCATTTGAACCATCTGAGATATACGCAGTAGGAATTAGTGTATTGGTTGACAGTTCTAGAAACGTATGCTCTCGGAACTTTAACAGTGAACGACACCGTGATGCATAGCATCTGTCTCACAGAATATGGCACTGCAGTTGGCTGCTCATTTCCGTGACGTTTTCGCGCTTACTAAATGAACCTGTAACGAAACGTGCCGCCCTTCTTTGGATCTTCTTTTCTGTTTCGTTCTTCAATCTTCTCTGGAAAGACAGCGATACTCACGAGAAATATTCAAGTTCTGGTCCAACGAGTATTTCGTAAGCTACCTCCTTTGTGGGTGGAGTACACTTCTTGAGGATTCTCTCAGTGATGCTCAATCTGGCATCTGCTTACCTATGGTTAGTTTTATGTGGTCGTTCCACTTTAAATCGCTCCCTACGCATACTGCTAAATATTTTATGGATGTAACTGCTTCCGGTGACTGTTCCGTAATCCTGCAACCATTCAGTAATGAGTCTTTCTGTCTATATATTCGTAATACGTTGCATTTATTTTTGTTGAGTGCCAGTTGCTAGGTTCTGCACCAAACGTTGATCCTCTACAGGTCTCACTGCATTTTGCTGCAATTTTCTAGATGTGCGACTTTTCTGTGTACAATAGCATCACCTGCGAACGGCCTCATGCAATTTCCGACGTTATCCACAATGTTATTCACAAATATTGTGAAAAGTAATGACCCTATAACACTTCTCTGGGCCATGCATTTTGTTACTTTTACGTCTGTAGCCACTTCTGTTGACACCACATTCTCTGGTCTGTTTGCTAGGAACTCTTCACTCCAGTCACACAACTGGTCTGATATTCCGTAGGCTCGTGTCTTGTTCATTAGGCGATAGTGCGGAACTGTATAGAACGCCAACCGAAGCCAAGGAACGCGGCAGCTATCTGGGCGCCTCTACCTACTGCTTTCTGGGTCTCGTGGATGAACAGAGCGACCTGGGTTTCACACGATCGCTAGTTTCGGAACCCATGTAGATTCCTACAAAGGAGATTTTCGGCCTCCAGAAATGTCGTAATACGCGAATATAAAATATGTTCCAAAATTCTAGAAGAGTCCAACCAACTATGTCCGTCTGTTCGACAACCCTTTCTGAAAACGGTAATGATCTGTGCTTTTTTTTGTATAATTAGGAACGCTTGTTTCCTCCAGAGACCTGCTGTACGCTGCTGCTAGAAGAGGGGCAACTTATTCGCACGCTCTATGTAGAACAGTATTTGTATCCCGTCAGATCCAGCGGCCTTTCTTCTGTTGAGCAATTTCATTTGCTTTTCTATCCCATGGCACTTATTCTGATTTCTGTCATCTTCACGTTTGTCCCACGATGTAAAGGAGGAACTGTAATGCGATCTTCCCTAGTGACCCAGTTTTGCAAAAAAGACGTTCAGTATTTCGACTTTCTCTGTGTCATTATTTCGTCGTTTAGCCGACGCGAGAGCTGACGGAGACGATTATGATACTACAGCGGCAGACGCTGCAAAATCGACGTTGTGCATCAAGGAGTTCCGACAGGGTATGTCAATAAAGAGATTCCGGTAACATTATGTCCTTCCAAATACGTCTCGCGAAATGACCACTAGGAGAAAATCGGAAAGATTATAGCGGATGCGGAGATTTACTAACACTCGCTTTCCCAACCTGCCATTCGTGAATGGAACAGTAAAGGGGTAAACGATGATAGTACCACAAGTACTCTCCGCCATACCCGTAAGATGGCTTTCGGACTACAGACGTAAATGTAAAGGATATGCACTCTGGCGGCAAAAGCAGGTCAAAGTACACTCAACTGGTGACGGTGGACATTCATGTAAGAGGATTACGCTATATTTCACAAAAACGATCCCAAGGTTTACTGGAATACCACGGTACAAACAAATTATTAGGAAATCATTACGTTTATGTCGCATTTCACACTAAAATGATTTTACCAAAAATATGCTAATGACTGACTTATTTTCCTCCAAGACGCACAGAATATTATTTTCACTTGAAATATCCTTTCTAATTTATTTATTTATTTAATCGTGTCTGAGCTAAATCTGTAATTAATTAATACGCTATATATACTAGATTACAAATACAAGTAAATGATACTTATTCACTCATATATACATTCATGATCTAGATTACAAATACAAGTAAATGATACTTATTCACTCATATATACATTCATGATCTTCACATATTGTAAGTCGTCATTATTGTCTAAAGCAAGGCTCATATCTCTCTCCAGTGTTCGGCACACTTCACTGCAGCGTCGTTGGCCAACCACAGGTCTTGGAAAGTGCATGGGGCCAGCAAAGATGGACAGGTCAGCAGGAGTGTCATGGTTTGTTTTCCTCCACATTGGCAGGGCTCTTCTTCGGCGTATCCCCACTTGATCAGGTTATCCTGTGATCTTGCCATTTGACATCTAAGTCTATTTAGGCTCTTCCAGACTCTCCATTCCAATTGTGATCCAGCAGGAAGTTTTTCTTTAATGTTCCAACTTTTCAGACTGCCTTTATCCAATTTCTGTTTCCACATTGATTCTCTAGTTGTAGACTGACTTTCGGTTAGTGGACTTTCAACTTTTATGAAGTCTTTCCTAGATTTAAGTCTTGCCTCCGCTGGCTGATGTGTGTACAGGGGATGTCTTCTATCTTCGCGCTGCCTGCTTCGTTCGGCCATCGCCAACGTTTGCCGTCTGATCTGTGGGGGGGGGGGGCTATTCCAGAACACATATAAAGGAGATCGCGGTTTGTAGGCTTCAGGCATCCCGTGATTAATCGACATGAGGCATTCAGTGCTGCGTCTAGCTTCTGAGCATGCGTCGATCTTCTCCAGACGGGGGCATGCATATTCAGCTGGAGCAAAGCACAATGCCAGGGATGATGCACATAGACTTTCAGGGTTTGCTCCCCAGTGTGCGTTGTTAAGTTTACAGATTATGTCGTTCCGTGTGTTGACTTTCGCTCTAGTTTTTTCTACGTGTTTCTTGTAAGACAATGTTCAATCTAACGTGACTCCAAGATAAACTGGGTTCGGGCAGTGTTGAAGTTTAACTGAGTTCCATTCCAATTGTAATTCCCTGTTTGCTTCCTTGTTGTTTAGATGAAATAAACAAGTCTGCGTCTTTGCTGGATTAGGCCGAAGCTGGTTCCCGTTGTAATATTCAGTTAGTACTTCTAAGGCATCTGTTAGGTTTCTCTCAATCTGTTTGATTAATCTAGATTGGCATGCAATGGCTGGATCATCAGCATAGATAAAGCTTCTTGTCGTCGGTCCAACTGGTTGGTCATTTGTATACAGATTAAAAAGTAGGGGGCACAAAACACTACTTTGTGGGAGCCCGTTCTTCTGGTTCCTCCAGCGACTTCTTTGTTCTTGAAATTCCACATAGTATCTTCTGTTGGAGATCAGTGATCACAACTTCAGTAAGGTGGTAGTTTCCCGTCATTCTGAAAATTTTTCACAGGAGGATTTTGTGGTTTATCGTGTCGTAAGCTGCTGATAAGTCGACAAACACCACGCCAGTTTTTTCTCCCTTCTCAAAACCGTCCTCTATGTATTGTGTTAGGCAGAGGACCCGGCCAGTGCAAGATTTACCTGGTCTGAATTCTGCTTGTTGTGGGATGATTTGCCTTTCTACTTGTGGTGCTATTTTATTCAAGATAAGACGTTCATATAGCTTGAAAGGGCAGCACAGCAGCGATATTGGACGATAGTTCTTAGCATCACCTCTTGGTTTACCTGGCTTTGGGATAGCTACTACCTTGGCCTTCAACCATAGCTTAGGTCCATTCTAATAATGATACGGTTTAATTGATGATATAGCCGGCCGCGGTGGCCGTGCGGTTCTAGGCGCTACAGTCCGGAACCGCGGGACTGCTACGGTCGCAGGTTCGAATCCTGCTTCGGGCATGGATGTGTGTGGTGTCCTTAGGTTAGCTAGGTTTAAGTAGTTCTAAGTTCTAGGGGACTGATGACCTAAGATGTTAAGTCCCATAGTGCTCAGAGCCATTTGAACCATTTTTAATTGATGAGATAGTTTTATCGTTTACGATGTTCTCATAATCTTAGCCAAGGTTCGCATATGGCTTTATTCTCAATTTACACAGCTCTGAGACTACGAAGTTCGTCCTCGTCCTTACCACGCTTATTATCCGAGCGGGATGTCACAACGATTAAAGTACCTGAGACGCATGTGCGAGAATCTGGGTTCAAATACGCGTCAGCCCAACCACACTAAGATTTTCAGTGGTTTTCCTAAATCTCTAAGGGGAACTACCGGTATGATTCTTTTGAAAATGATACGGCCTGATTCCCCATGTTTATTTCGAGCATGTGCTCTCTCTGTTATGCTTTCGTTATCGGCGCGAATGTTAGACTTCAACGTATCTTCTTTGTACTATTCTTGAATCCATACCAAAGCGATGCATTATTAGCAAACATTTTTTTGTACTTTGTCAACATTTCGTTTACAGCTGAGATAACTCACAAGAGTTTGAGAATGAAGTAGAAGTGCTGTTTTGCAGCTCATTTGAGAGGTTCGATTAAGCGTCTGTAGATTTACGTCAAATTAGAGACTATCACTTTCTCCATATTGCCACTAGTACACACATCAGCTGTATTTCCTACGAGACTGGTTTGAAGATCAGTGGTCAGGCTACTAGTCACTCCGGCTTGGAAAGTGAAGAGTAAAGGCGGTTATACAGGTAACCTTGAACCGGAATTTTCATTGCGCTCAATGCACTCGCCCGCAGTTTCTCTTTCTCAGCTACAGTTGTAAATCACAAGCCTTCTGTAACAGTCCTAGTCCAAAATCAGTGATATTCACAATAAATTGCTGTCATGCAATGAGGTTACAGTGGGCTTATTTTTTAAAAGTTCGTGTTCCTTTAAGCGTCGTATTTGTACCACAATTTATCAGAATCGGGCGCTCCTTGATTTCGAACTATTAAACTGGTCAGGAACTTCAACCGTTTAGTACAGTATACCAAAGACAATATTTGGCTCATATTTGAGGAAAGAAATTTACGATATTGTAAATCTCTGAACGTTTTCGTTTGACAGTGAAAAGTGGACAGAAAAATACGTAAAACGGACGCGAAAGTAAAAGAACATAAAATGTCACTAATATTTGAAGCTGCAGAAGGAAAGTAGAACTAATCAAACATATTCATCTACTCCTTCATACTGTATTTTGTCCATCACATCATGAAAGAGAACACACAGTGATAACCCAAATATTATAGAGAGAACGAGCTGCCAGCAACTTAAGTTTGTAATAGCAGTAATGTACCACTAATTTGCTACGCTACTTCTCCTTGAAAAGGTTGGAACTGAACTTAACGCAAATGGTAGAAAGGATTCTAAGTTGAAGAACGTTGCTATTACATTGTTATACGATGGGAAGAAACGGGGGCGGGGGCGTTGGCAGAGGTTCAAAAATGGCTCTGAGGACTATGGGACTTAACATCTGTGGTCATCAGTCCCCTAGAACTTAGAACTACTTAAACCTAACTAACCTAAGGACATCACACACATCCATGCCCGAGGCAGGATTCGAACCTGCGACCGTAGCAGTCGCGCGGTTCCGGACTGAGCGCCTAGAACCGCTAGACCACCGCGGCCGGCGTTGGCAGAGGAGTTGGTCGCTACAAGAATTAGTCAGTTGTCAGTTACGTATTTCACAAGTTGCAGAACAGTTGCAATATTGTATCAACTCGCAGATAACGCCCACCAAACCGACAGAAACAATTGCGAAATAAATTAAATGCAGATAATCTCTTTCAATTGGAAAAAAAACAAAGCAATGTTGCTTTTACTTTGGCATTTGCCTATTTGGTTTCCTTTGATCGTAATGAGGAAGTATTCCACCGACTCGATCACCGGCTGCTTTCAGGGTCGTAAGGCGGTCACAGTGGGGACTTCCTTTTCAGGAAACAGAACGTGATATTAACACAATGCCTTGTCGTATTCGCAGCTATGAAGTCGCCGAAAATATAAAACGTGGATTACGAAAACAATCACTCCGGCCTAAATTAACGCTGTTGATTTAGAACTGTGTGCAGTCGAGGCATCTTGGAGAATAAACTGTCAAAAGCATACCTCGCATAAGTGACAGAAATTATTGTCGCTGCATTGCGGCCTTCTTTGTATCAAAGTAGCTGTTCTTCGTTTGCTATTGCTTCTTTCTTTTTTAAATATGTGTACTGGTAGCCGACAAAGAAAAATCGATATATGGCTCGTTATATGTGTTATGAGTCCTATTTACGATTATACTAACAGCGCCTTTTAGTATCCTAATCTAGATAAAAAGATAATTTGTATAATGAGTGGCTAATACGAATGGTTCTGTAATTTATTTTTTGATTTGTAGGGATTTACGACTTCGTCCTTTATTTATTTAGGCAGTTTGCTAAAGACCATTTCACCCGAAAAAAGCATTTATATTTTTTAGTACGGTATGCTTTTGCGGACCTCGGTTCATCTAAAAATGATTTTTATTCCTTTCCGGATACAACACTAATGAGTCTGTTTTTGTGAGTAGTGAGACTCAGGATGCTGAGGTTTCCGAAGATTATTCTATTATATTTGCAGTTGTCTATTTCAGTAAGATGATTCCTGACTTTTATAGAATAAATATTTTGCCAAAATTAACTGCGTTTTTCCAAAAGTAGTTCCATGAAAAAATGTTGTGTAGCACCACGGCCTGGTGCAAATCTGTAGACAATATTGTATGAAAATAGCGAAATTTTTTTTTTCTAATGGTCAGTTGTTGTTGTTGTGGTCTTCAGTCCAGAGACTGGTTTGATGCAGCTCTCCATGCTACTCTATCCTGTGCAAGCTTCTTCATCTCCTAGTACCTACTGCAACCTACATCCTTCTGAATCCGCTCAGTGTATTCATCTCTTGGTCTCCCTCTACGATTTTTACCCTCCAAGCTGCCCTCCAATACTAAATTGGTGATCCCTTGATGCCTCAGAACATGTACTACCCACTGATCCCTTCTTCTAGTCAAGTTGTGCCACAAATTTCTCCTCAATTCTATTCAATACTTCCTCATTAGTTATGTGGTCTACCCATATAATCTTCAGCATTCTTCTGTAGCACCACATTTCGTAAGCTTCTACTCTCTTCTTGTCTAAACTATTTATCGTCCATGTTTCACTTCCATACATGGCTACACTCCACACAAATACTTTCAGTATGATAATACTGAAATATACTTTCAGTATAATAATATATTCTTCTGGATGCCAAAGGAGACGAAAAAAACTTTTTCTCTTCCTCATCAATAAGCACTCTGAGAACTTTTAGCTTATTGTTCATTTAGAAAGAGGAAAATTTTACATGTAGTTATTTACAGCTGACTCAGGTGGCTAAAGTACGAGGGCAGTTCAATAAGTAATGCAACACATTTTTTTTCTGAAACAGGGGTTGTTTTATTCAGCATTGAAATACACCAGGTTACTCCCCAATCTCTTAGCTACACAACACTATTTTTCAACGTGATCTCCATTTAATGCTACGGCCTTACGCCACCTTGAAATGAGGGCCCGTATGCCTGCACGGTACCATTCCACTGGTCGATGTCGGAACGAACGTCGTACTGCATCAATAACTTCTTCATCATCCGCGTAGTGCCTCCCACGGATTGCGTCCTTCATTGCGCCAAACATATGGAAATCCGACGGTGCGAGATCGGGGCTGTAGGGTGCATGAGGAAGAACAGTCCACTGAAGTTTTGTGAGCTCCTCTCGGGTGCGAAGACTTGTGTGAGGTCTTGCGTTGTCATAAAGAAGTTCGTTCAGATTTTTGTGCCTACGAACACGCTGAAGTCGTTTCTTCAATTTCTGAAGAGTAGCACAATACACTTCAGAGTTCATCGTTTGACCATGGGGAAGGACATCGAACAGAATAACCCCTTCAGCGTCCCAGAAGACTGTAACCATGACTTTACCGGCTGAGGGTATGGCTTTAAACTTTTTCTTGGTAGGGGAGTGGGTGTGGCACCACTCCATTGATTGCCGTTTTGTTTCAGGTTCGAAGTGATGAATCCATGTTTCATCGCCTGTAACAATCTTTGACAAGAAATTGTCACCCTCATCCACATGACGAGCAAGCAATTCCGCACAGATGGTTCTCCTTTGCTCTTTATGGTGTTCGGTTAGACAACGAGGGACCCAGCGGGAACAAACCTTTGAATATCCCAACTGGTGAACAATTGTGACAGCACTACCAACAGAGATGTCAAGTTGAGCACTGAGTTGTTTGATGGTGATCCGTCGATCATCTCGAACGAGTGTGTTCGCACGCTCCGCCATTGCAGGAGTCACAGCTGTGCACGGCCGGCCCACACGCGGGAGATCAGACAGTCTTGCTTGACCTTGCGGCGATGATGACACACGCTTTGCCCAACGACTCACCGTGCTTTTGTCCACTGCCAGATCACCGTAGACATTCTGCAAGCGCCTATGAATATCTGAGATGCCCTGGTTTTCCGCCAAAAGAAACTCGATCACTGCCCGTTGTTAGCAACGCACATCCGTTACAGACGCCATTTTAACAGCTTCGTACAGCGCTGCCACCTGTCGGAAGTCAATGACACTATACGAGACGAAGCGGGAATGTTTGAAAATATTCCACAAGAAATTTCCGGTTTTTTCAACCAAAATTGGCCGAGAAAAAAAATGTGTTGCATTACTTATTGAACTGCCCTCGTAATTAATGGCTGGAAAGAAGTTATTTGAAAATTTGTTTCCAGAAAGAACTATCCGACTGGTTCGACATTCTGTAAAACAACTTAGATTGATCAGTCTGCGTGGCCGAAACGTACGGTTCTCCGGGAATGCAAGTACCTGGTTCTCTTTAAGACATGTGGTCAGTAGGTGATAGTGGTAGTAAAAATTAAGTCAATATTCTACTGATTTAGAAACTAATGTTCGTTTTTACATTTTAAAGTGTCTCTCGTACAGCAACACATACAAAAATCAAAGAGAAAGCAATATCTTTTTGTCGGAAACAGTCAATTCGATGAAAATCGGTCATACGTAAATTCAGCGTTACTGTAGCTTTTATGAGCATACCGTTTTTGTACAAGGCTAGTCTATGTATGAGGCTGAGCTGCCGTCCGATGATGTTCCATTTGTGTTCGACTGGAGACGAATAGAGTGATAGAGCAGGCGAAGACATTAGGTCGACCCTCTGTAGAGCAAGTTCGGCTACAACAGCGGTACGCAGGTTAGCGTTATCCTGTTAGAAAACACCCCTGGATTGCTGTTCATGAGGCAGCGCAACAAGTCGATTCGTCAGACTAACGTGCAGGGCGCTTAGTATAGACACTAGAGTTTTCATACTGTCGTACGAAATCGCACAGCAGACCGTAACTCCAAGTGTAGGTTCAATGTGTCTAGCTCGCAAACAGGTTGGTTGCAAGACCTCTACTGGCCTCCTTGTAGGCAACAAACAGCCATCACTGGCACCGAGGCAGAACCAACTTTCATCCGAAAACACTACAGACCTCAGTCTTGCCTTCCAATGAGCTCTCATTTAACGCCATTCAAGTCGCAAATGGCGGTGATTTGGAGCCAGTGGAACGCAGGATACAGGGCGTCTGTTACGGAGCTGCCCTCGAATAAACTCACATGTAACAGTTCTTTGTGTCACTGTGGTGCCAACTACCGCTCACATTGCTGCTCCAGATGCAGTGTGATGCGCGAGAGCCACACGGTGAAAACGATGGTCTTCCCTGTCTATAGTTCCACCTGGTTCTCTGGAGCCCGCTCTTCTTCTGATCGTACATTCTCGTGACCCCCTCTGCCAGTAGTCACGTTTAGCGTGTGCATTCCCGCCAAGTCTTTCTGCAGTATTCCAGAAACAATATCCAGCTTGTTGTAGATCCATTAAACGACCTTCTTCAAAGTCAGTCAGGTGTTGATAATGGCGTCTTTGTCGCCTGAAAGGCATCTTGACATACATTTACTCACAACTCCCAATCTCAAAGGTAAATAACGCTCACGGCCGTTACAGCGTGTATTTGGAGTCTACATGATTTGCATTCTCATAATGGCGCTTGTACCGCCATTCGTGTGCGACTGGCGCGAAATTTGAAGAGACAACATTTTTCAGATGTAGAAACGCGCCTACCAACTTTCGTTTATGTCGCTTAACTCCTTCTTGGTGTTGCGATTCTTTTTCCGTCAGTGTATTTTAACTACACTGTGTACATTTGCACTTTCCTGTGAAATACAACTGCTGAGGACTGCACCACTCTCTCGCAGTTGCCGGCCGGAGTGTCCCAACGGTTCTAGGCGCTACAGTCAGAAACCGAGCTACCGCTACGGTCGCAGGTTCGAATCCTGCCTCGGGCATGGATGTGTGTGATGTCCTTAGGTTAGTTAGGTTTAAGTAGTTCTAAGTTCTAGGGGACTGATGACCTCAGAAGTTAAGTTCCATACTGCACATAGCTATTTGAACCATTTTTCTCTCGCAGTTCAGTGAAAATACGAGAAAACACTCCTGAATCTGGTACTCTGCGATCTGGAAACCGTCTGCTTTAATATCTACAAACAGCAACGTTTCCATAACAATCAATTATATAAAGTCAAGAACAAGTTCACAGCTTGAACTTCGAAACAAAACAAAAATCGATGAATAAACACATAGCAAACGGAGTACTTACACATGAAATGAAAAGTTATCCCTGTTATCAACCGTATTTTTGTAATCAATTAAAACTGGAGACATGTAATACGGAATGCTCCGTTAGAATTAGTCCATACCGTTCCTTCCCAAGGTATCTACTGTGCCTCCTAGAACAACCCTGTATGTTAAGCTGTACGAACCGATCCTTACTAGTCCAGTGACTGATGACTAATTTTCTCTCAAGCTAAGACGGATGGTTGCCTTAGTTTACTGTGGTGGCTGCTACTGTAGTATTTCTATTCTCTCGTGTTTCTGTCTAGCAGTTTGTGAGTCTGCTGTTTGTTCTGCTTCCAGCTTCTCCTGGTATTGTCTGTGATTGCTATGGTCGCAGCTAGCCCTGTTCCAGAACCGGGATACTATGGAGGCGGTTACCAGTGAGTATCAGTTGGAAAAATATCTCGTACATTGCTGTTGCAAGAAAGATGTGTCTCAGAAATGCAGTGTTGTACAGCTGAAAATCTCTTGTGTGCATGTAGTAGATCTTGTGTTGTACCTCCGTTCCTTTCTCTTTCAGTGAACACTACCTCATTCACGCACCATTTAACGTCCACACGGTGCATTATTACCATGTGAAGAAGGTGCATGTTCCCGTGTACGTCAAAGAGGTCTACCACGGCTGGCATCCGTGGGATTAAGCGCCCAGGCGAGGTAAGGTTCTGATGAAGTACCGTACCAGCTTTCGTGTCCTTGTTTATTGATAACCATATTTAAGACCGTCACGACTGCAATGAAACGCATTTACTACTGTTTGTGATCCCTATTGTTGGTACAGTAGGCGAGCAGTTCGTAACCGGTAACCCGTTACAAATGAAGACGGAAATAAGTCATCGGAAATAAATGGTCACTTGTAGTTGTTCTGCATTCAATTCAACGCCTGCAAAAATGATTATTACATTCATATTTTTCTCCTCTCTTACTTCAGCATCAACCAGTTTATGCGGATTCCACCAGCTTTTTGATGCTCTGTTTTGAAACGTCCCCTTAGAAGTTTCATATCAGCGCACACTCCGCTGCAGAGTGAAAATCTCATTCTGGAAACATCCCCCAGGCTGTGGCTAAGCCATGTCTCTGCAGTATCCTTTCTTTCAGGAGTGCTAGTCCTGCAAGGTTCGCAGGAGAGCTTCTGTAAAGTTTGGAAGGTAGGAGACGAGGTACTGGCGGAAGTAAAGCTGTGAGTACCGGGCGTGAGTCGTGCTTCGGTAGCTCAGTTGGTAGAGCACTTGCCCGCGAAAGGCAAAGGTCCCGAGTTCGAGTCTCGGTCGGGTACACAGTTTTAATCTGCCAGGAAGTTTTATAAATATCTCATTTTTCCCAGTACTAAGACAAAATCAAATCTAAGATTCGCGGGAACGAGAAATTTGCTTTTGCATAAAAGTAGCGCATTGTGGTGCACATTAAGATTGCAATATCCCTTCCCCCATCTCCAGGCTTTTTCGTTCGGAAATATGGCAACACTAGATCAATAAATTGAAGAAATTGCTTATTTCTTTATTGTTGCTATATACAACATAGCATCTGCGTTGTAACCTGACGAAATCTTACGTTTTTGATAACACCATTGTTTGCAAAAGGGGCAGTAACAAAGTTATTGCAATGATTATTTGCAAAGGCGTCAGAAGTGCGGGGAATTCCTTGTGTAATGGACCGGACTAAGATGGGATGGTTAGTAGCGTAGCTTGCTGCATGTTGCTGTTTTCACTGCGAATTACTGACAAATTCCTAAATTTAATTTCTTATCGTCTGTCAACAATGAAGAATGCTTTGGAACATCAGGGTATCCGCTAGTGACGATCAGCCGTCCGAACGGATGCTGCCTATCTCAGATACGTTCTTTGTTTTCAAGAACGAAGTTTATAGCTCTTTGGACTTCAATAGCAGAGAGAAGTGACATAAGTAATAAACGGACATAGGCCCTAACTCGCACACAATTATTGGTCCTGTGGAACACCCAAAAGAAACTACGTAAGTCCTTTTTTCTTCTTGGCGATTATCGTACGTCAGTTGCTAGAGACGAAAACTTCATTGATTCTATATTTACTAAATATGTGTAGATTTCGTGATTATAATTATCATTGGTGTGCGAGGTATTTTGACTAAATTAAATTAAAGAAATCAAGGAAAGCAGGCAGAAGGGTCTGGACTGTTGTTAGAAAGAGCTTTTAGTTGAGTTTGGTACGAATGATTTAGTTACGTCTTCTGTGGGTCATTTGTACGTTACACTGCAATTCTTATTTAGACATGAGTGTTTCCAGATCGATTACAGATGATTGTATGTGTCACTTAACGATATACAGTTTAACAAAATATGTAGTTATTTACCCTATGTACACTACAGATATCTGAATAAAATTAGAATGGATAGAGATGCTCAGAAGAAACTCTTTCTTAGCTTTCTTACACGTTTTCGCTTTGATGTCGGTCACGCATTTTATACTGAAAGCAGGATATCAACGAATTTGGTAGAAGCATTATTTCCATGTTTCTGAACTAAAAGTCAGTTTCATTGATGACGCTAGAGCTTATTTTTTTCTCCACTGTTATTATGATTGACATTATTCCTTCTGAACTAAATCGATTAAATACACAGAATTTTTGAAAGAAAATATCTGTACTTCGTAGACGTATGTAAAATGCTTAACTCCATCAATAGAAGCCTACAAAATAATTGTGATGATGTCAGTATGCTGCTTCCGGTCTATGTCCCTTAATAATGGCGCAATGTGACTATGATTTAACTGTCACTAGAATAGAAGTAATCAAGAGAATAAAAATGGTAGCGCATGTTCTGAAACATTTATCGATAAAGAAGAAAACGGAAACTGAAAGAGCGAGAGGGAAGTTATTAATGACCGTCTGATTTTACGATAGCACGTAACAACTGCGCCATGGCATGCTAATTCGCAGTAGGCGAGCTCATTTTGGCTGGAACACTGCGATCTGTTCCATTTTATTAACAACGCGATATTATGGGTGAAATTCATTTGGTACGATGCTCGACACAAACAAGAAGTTATCTGAACGATATAGTGAACCGTAATGGCACATCTAATTTAAATCTGACCAGCTCCCAGCTGCCAGTCGTCTTGGCTATCAGTTGCATCCATTATATACGAGTTTTCATACGAGGAACAACACTCACTCAGTAAGACATGGGCCAAAAGTGAAGAAATTAAACCAGAGTGTAGAATATAGTCTGTATCAGTATACAGTACATAAAAAACGTAAAATCAACTAAAGACAAATAACTAACTTATCGTAGAATTCATGTAAGAAGTGTACTGAATGACTGTCTGAAGCAGTGTGACTGCGCGTGACATCCATGAACAACGTCAGCAAAATGTGATGCTTTTGATGACGGTATCTATGAGCTTACTAGGAAATATATGCTGGTTTTCTAGTAAAACTTTCCTCAGGCCGACGACGGATTGGGAAAGAGGGCTGCGAGCAGCGACATACCTGTTTCGTGCAGCTCATCAAAACTGTATGGGTTTAGGTTGTGAGATCGAAATGGCCAAACAATCGGTCGATTTTTTCCTGTTCAACACATCGTCCATGAAAGCGTTGTCATCTACTAGGGTGAAATTATCTGCTACTCTACCAACAAACGAATGCATAGATGTGTCAGGAATACAGTCGCTGTAAACTTACACACTCGCGGTTGGAGGAGGAAAAATATCTAGCGATATAAATTACCTAAGGCTTTCCTCTCATCGAAATCTAGCTTGCAGGAAAATAGAAATATATTGCAATTTTATAATATAAATAGGGGTCCATAGGGCAATCAGGTTGAGAACTCATGATTGCAAAATATTAACAAGAATCATTGACTGAAACATGGCAAATATAGTAGAACCTGGCCTCAGGGTTGATTAATTTGAGTTCTGGAGATCTGTACGGACCCGAGAGTCTATGTTGTCCCCACGACTTACCATAGAATACAAAATTTAATAAAGGCAGACCTACGAGTATAGCATTTGTAGATTTAGAGAGAGCTTTTGGCAGTGCTGACTGGGATACATGAAAGGTAAAATACACAGAGTGAAAGGGTATCTACAACTTACATGGAAACCAGGCTGCAGTTTGAAGAGTTGAAAGACATGAAAAGAAAGGAGTAGTTGAGAAGCAAATGATACAGGGTTGTTTCCTGCCCTCAATTTCATTCAATATGTACCAAAGCAAGCTATGAAGGAAGCCAGAGAGACATTTGAAAATGGAATTAAAATAGGCTAGAAGAAATTAAAACTCTGAGGTTCGCTGGTGACGCAGTATCTTTGTTAGAGATGGCTGTGGACAGGGAAGAACATTTGAACAGAATGGATAGCACTTTGAAAAGAGGCTATAAATTGGACATCAACAAAAGTGAAACAACAATAACGAAATGAGGTGAAGTTTAGTCAGACGATGTTGAGGGAATTAGATTAGAAAATGAGACACTAGGAGTAGTAGATGAGTTTTGTTATTTGTGCATCATAATAAGTGACGGTGGTCGAAGGAGAGAGTGTAAACGAAATACTGACAGTAGCAAGAAAATCACTTCTGGAGAAGAGAAATTTTTTATTAGCGAATATAAACCAAAATGTCACAGGTTTTTTCTGAAGTTATCTGTCTGAAGAGTACGTGAGTGAACCTTGGACGCTGAACATGTCAAGACGAGAATAGAAGCTTTTGAAATGCGGTTCTATGGAGGAATGCAGACGATTAGATGTGTAGACCGCATAACCAGCATAGAGATACTGAATCGAATTGAAAAAGAAAAAAAAAAAAAGAAATTAGTGGCAGAATGTGATTAAAAGAGGGGATCAGTTGATAGGACGTATCCTGAGGCGTGCGGATGACGAGAGGGCCAAAATTGTAGAGGGACATCAACACTCGACTGCAATAAGCAGACTGAAATGGATGTTGGTTGAAGTGGTTATCGACAAATGAAGACGCTTGCACAGGATAGACTGTTGTGCAGAGTGAATCACTACAACCTAAACCAACAGGTTTTCTATAGATCTGTCCTCCAGCATTTAAGTGCCCACTCTCCTGAGTACCACATTGCAATCAGTACACTGCAGGCCACTCCGCATACACGAAACTTTCATGAAGTCTTCTGCATAGTAGTTCTCTATGATATCAGATTTCCGTTGCAGAAAATGTAATCTGTAGACGAATAGAGGCCGCAGTGTTTTTGTTTCGAACGCATTACGGCAACTAGTGGTGGATTTGTAGTAACCCTTGGTTACTTGTGCCAAAATTTTTGGTACGCAGTCAGAAAATGTTGACATAAACCATGAACAGTGAAATCACTAACGTCTAACCATATGATCATTAGCAAGTTTGACATGCTGTCCGTATAACAAGTGATGCTTCAGTGAGACCCGACAACGTTGTCTAGTCCGGCTGTCTTTCTTTTCTCACTTTCAGTACACAACATACAGTGTTATTCACACAGAAGCAATTGCCTACTAAATACAGGTAACCCAAGCAGATTACCCCCGATTTTCAAACGTTAGCATGCTACAATATTAAGCAATTGTCACGAAAACTGAGTCTGAAGCTGCCATACAGTCTTTCCAGGACACTTTTGCTATTCACATGTAATTTACGGAAACCAGTTAATAAACCACTAACTCACCCTCAGCTGTCCATGAAAACAGCGCCGTAGAATAAACTTGATATTCTGCAAACAAGAGTAGCTCTTTTTTTTTTTTGTTGTTGTTGCAGGCTGGCAGTCAATGAACATCTGCAGCGACTGCAGGGAAAGATGTCACGGAAACTCGCGAGCCGTTGGAGCAACGGGAGTCCTGACACCATCATTCGTTCTACCACCCACCCACCACGCATTCCATGATTTTTTTGTTATTTACATTGTTTTATTAATTTATCGTTCTAGTCTAGTATTCGTTATGCAGTGCTCACAATACATGACGCATTTTGTACAGTGAAACATAGTACTTTCACCTTCCGCTGCCGCCCACATTTCCGCACTCAGCGCTTATGCGGGCCTGCGAGATTTCACTATCACCCTTTCTGTTCCTGTTTGTGTAGTAGCTACTCGCTCACACCTCCTCCTTCCCCCCCCCCCCCCCCCCACCTCCTTCCCTACCTTACTAGCCACCATACCTCTCCGGTCATACATTATTACTTTTTATTAAATTGCGTAACTGGGTGATCCTTCTTCTGGTCTATAATATCGAACTGTAAGATTCTAGTCTTGTTATAAAGAATAATAATATTTACCATATTTCCCTATCCGATATGAAATATACCAGGCAAAAGCTTACTGAAATTACATGCAGGACCGGGAATTTAAAAAAAAAATATTTTAGGAAATGGGGAGTGAGATGATTTAAATGCTGCATTATAGGGTCGTTCGATGAGGTGCTCGTAATTTACATCGACTCACCAGTCTACATGTAACTTTACAACTGTCCCAACCAATTCGGTCAGCAATCACAACAATAGAGTCTGTACTACCCTTGCAGGTACGTATCATGTACTGCAATAGATGTGCCGGTATTTACAGCTATTACTAAAACACTATGCCACTTACTACTCTGTGGCTAACTACACTAACATTTACGAGGTAACAGGGTTTACATGAAAAACGTGCTGGTGCTGATGCAACATTACAATGAAATTAGAAAAACCACAGGTGATGGCATTGTCTTTAGCCATGTGAACAATGTTCACAGGGGCGAAGAGTAGTGACAAGCGGTTTCTGTAACAGCTTCTCCTACATCTGAATGACAGGACAAATAATTATTTATCTTCTCTTGTCAGCAAGGATAATTCCTGTGATACATTACGAAATTATGTATGTATCTGCGCTGGAATTCGACGGACTAGAGTAGTCACACAATCGTCCTCATTCGCATTCGCCGTTCTTAAACTCGCAAGAGCATCACTGCATACATCACTCACTTTATTTCAGCGCTTCGCTGAAAGTTATGTTTCAGTTTTGCTTTATATTTTATTACCTAGTCGATAAACGCCCAGTAGCTGAGATTCTGGAAAATGTTTCCTTTTGGGAGATGAGGAGGTTTCTATCAAGGATATCCTGATTGTAAGGACAGCTGAGAACATCATCATATGGGTATCAATTTCGCCGCATCGTTAGATGGTCCCTTGATTTCTCTGAATGTGCAGCAGGTGAAATGTAGAAGAACTGTGTCCGATGATACATTGTATCATGAGCTGAACGGGATCGACGTTATTAGATGCCTTTCACTCCCTAATCGGGGAAGGGGGAGGTTCAAATGGCTCTAAGCACTATGGGACTTAACATCTGAGGTCATCAGTCCCCTAGACTTAGAACTACTTAAACCTAACTAACCTAAGGACATCACACACAACCATGCCCGAGGCAGGATTCGAACCTGCGACCGTAGCAGCCGCGTGATGAAGGGGGAGGGAAAGAAGAGAGAGAGACTAACTAACGGCTTCTTAGTTAAAGTAATATTGAAATACTGCAGAGAAGACATTATACATTACGACAGTTCCCTTTACATTAGGCTTTAGAATTTAGACAGAGTATATTCAAGTTAGCAGGAAAATAACTATTCTCTTTACTCTACGCCAAACTACTTGGAAACATTTAATAAGTCTCCGAATGAGAAAACTAGCAACTATTTCTAACACTGAATAAAAATGCTGCTAATCGATGGAAATCGCTCGCATCGCAACAACACTTTGAAAAGTTATTGCGATTTGAGGAGTAAGATTTGTATCCACGTTATGGGCAGTGTAGGCACATCGCGAGCAGAAGGTACATGCACGAGCAGAACCAAAGATTAGTATGATACAATCAAGACAACATCATCCAAACACCGCAAGGATCGTGAACTTGTGTCAAGTATTTTTTTTCATTTACTCTTGTGATTTTCTGCTCCAAAACTACAATAACATGCTAAGTAATTTATGGCAAACAGTACTTCTGCCCTCATTGCTTTTCCAGTGCAAGAAGAATTTAAAGTAAGCGAATAACCTTTCAACTGCTAAAATTAACTGTTAACTCTGACCAAATAAACAGTAGTGACCCACACAAACGCCTCACAATGTCGCTAGTAATATAACAATTTTATTTACCATCAACGTTAACCCTCTGCGTACGTTGACAAGTCTTGACTCGTGATAATTCTCGATCAAATATCAATATCTCGAGTGAGACTCATGAAACCAAATGCGGGCCAGACGTAAACATCACGAGTCATACTAGCAGCCAGGAAATTCGGACCAAACGTAAACATCGCGAATCAAACTCATGAGACAAATACGCGATGGTATAGATAAAAGAGGCCCGGACGAGTTAATACGATTGGACTTGAGTTTGTGGCAGCTTTGACGGAGGAGGAAAAGTCCTGCTGTTACTTGCAAAAGTGTAGAGTAACTGTCCATACAGCCGGCGGAAACTTGGAGCACATTTACACTATCTTCACAACTGCGGAGTTCTCAACAGAGGTCAGTCTGGTTGCGGCCCTAGCTGACCACCCATGTCACCTGATACGTCTTCCAGAGCTGCAGCAGAACATTTCGTACGAGACTTCAGCAATTTCATCAGTCCATCTCCGATCCGTCTTCAGCAACTTGCTGACCAGGGCCCAAGTAGGTCCTGTATTTCATTTCCTCTGCTGAGTTTCTTTGTAAACTGGAACTCTGTTCTCCAGGCCACTTTTATTTGCTCCACTATGTATCTGTTAGCTACAATTGCGGTTTAGTTGTTACCATTCCGCTTCCAGAATTGGTCTACGTTGCAAAGCAGGAGTGTTAGTGATTTTCTACTTCCGGTTTTGAAAAACAGTTAATAGAGCTTCACATAATATGAGGACAGGTGTGTTTACATGGATGTAGTGATAAGAGTCCAGTGACAGCGCAGTGATTTTACGAAACATGAAGTGTGAAAAATATTTAACTATAGATGTCGGTAGTTAAGAGGAAAATTCAATACCTAAATCATTTGTGTCATGCATCTCGCAGGAAGCGGAAAACACACCAATCATTTGGAAATATTCTAAGACTCATGGCATGTATGTTTCAAATCATTTAAACGAACACCCCGGATTATTAGAACTGTTTTCTATCAGGTTTATGACAAATTTTGACAAATACTTGTTATGGGAACAAATCTCTTCGCACGGCAGATAATAGACAACGAATGGGAAAAACGGAAAGTGGACGACACTTGGCACTGTGCATTGTGGTGGCTCAGTTCACAGAACCAAATATCAAAATGTATTGGTCTAAAGGGTCTGTAGTAGAAACGCCAATATTTAAAACAGTAATGCCTTTTAAAAGATTTAAACAAATTTCGAGATTCTTATGCTTTTTCAGTAATGTATCTGCTGACCGTACTGACCGGCTTCGAAACGTAAGTCCTGCCACCAACTTTTCGAATGATAAATTCACACTCTTGTTGATAATATCCATAAAGACTAATCTCAGTTAAATATAAAGGATGTTTAGCATATGAGCAATGAGCAATTTAATGCATCGAAAAGAGCGAGATTTTGATTAAAAATTTACAAACTATGTAGGGCAAGTACCGGTTTTTGTTATGGTTTCAGAATATATACTGGCCGGGACGCAGTACAAGCATCAGAGAATGCTGTCATGGAATTGGCTAAATCATACTGAATGAGGGATATCATTTGTTTCTTGATAAGAGGTGCTCCTCCCCCAAGCTCTTATCAACATTACAACAGGAAAACTCAAATTTTATCGGGAATACGCGGAGAAATTGGCAAGGTATGCGAAAAATATTCAAAAGGTATTAAAGTAGAGGAACGTTTATGGAAAAACTGTAATAATTTGTTGGTTATGAGATGGAAAGAAAAGCGTGACGTGTATATGACACCAGCGGCACACGAAGTGCAGAGATGGTTGAACACATCGACAAACAATTCAGAAAAACAATGAAGCCCAAACGCACACTCGAATACAATTAGTGAATGGAGGAAATTGATCGTCAAGATTATATGTTGGCTTGTTTCCCTATCATGAGAAAAACCCTCGAAGGATAACGAAAAAATTTTTTTATATGTCGGATATGACTCTATTCAATACGTACATTACCCTTAAACAATACACAGTCAAAGGAAGAAACAAATGTTCATTACCGAGTAAATACAGCAGAGGTAATTTAAAAAAAAATCTACTTGTGGACAAGAAAAAGCGCTTAAAAACTTCGCTAGCTGAAACACCTCTTCGACTCCAAGTGCTCTTTTGGGCCCCTCTTTCAAAGCATATCGCTCATGATATACAGTGTAGCCGCCCATAAGAGCAGTACCGCGTGAAACAAACAAGCGTATAGCTACATAGCAAGTATCCGAATTCTGGCTTGTATTGCGACTGTCTAGCTCAGGGGTAGCCAAACTTTTTTATCTACCGCCTACTTCTGTATCTCTGTTCGCAATAAAATTTTCCAAACGCTCACCAGTTCCACAGTAATGGTGATTTATGGACTAGGGAAATAACATTATAAAATTTATAACGCAGTGTTGCGGCAAGTAAAGGCATGTAACAATGAATGCTTACCAATTTCTTTATGTCAAAATTGAAACTTGAACATATCTTTAACCCTCAACTGCGTACCACCCGCCATGAAAACTAGAACGCCCACTAGCGGGCGATAGGGAACAGGCTGACTACCACTTGTCTAGCGCCCATTTAACACGCGTCATTTCCAACCGATCCGGCACGGATTTCGTCGAACTACATAGTGCGGCAAGGTTTGATCAGTGCATATTTAGTGGTGCTTCACATCGTAGAGGAAAGAGCCTTTTCGATACAAACAGAATGATAGCTACAATGTGGATCCCGTTGTTGAAAAATGACACTTAGAAACAACCGGTACCAAGAATTTTCAATTCCATGAGGACGATTTTCTTTAAGAACATGTGGCATCTCAAAATTTTCGAAAATGGCTGTTAACGGTACAACATTATTTTAATTATACAATTTTCTGGATAACATCAGATAAATGAATCTGGATATGGACGTTTCTCATAAAATGAATGATGAACAATATAGTCACGAGTTCATTAGTATATACGCAAAATACAAAACAGAAGAGTAGATGCAGAAATTCAAAATACAAAACCGCAGAATCTGAATCAAACAAGACACTTTGATCTACGTAAGTGTGTGAAATGCACTACGATCTGTTATGTCCATGAACTATATGTTTCATTGGATATTTCAGGCTGTAAGGGTAATATATACGTGCACGCTTAGCCTCTGCTGTGTAATGTTTTTTTTTTTCCTGTCTGCTGGGAAACATCCTTGAGCTGCATCAAGGTTGGTGCAAGTCTGGGCTATTGTCGTTTCTTGGAGGGAAAGTCCAAGTTTAGAAATTGGTACGTGGTCGCTTTGGAAGAGCTATTCGAGAGATAGAACATAGCAAATTTTATTCATATTCAGTGGTCCATGCAAGGGACACGCGCCTACTAAGATCGCCGTCTTTCATCTAAAATTTCGTGTTTTTATAAAGATCTAGATTTTCACTGTAGCGGATTGTGTTGATAATGTGAACTACCGTTGAGTTACTATTGAGAGACAGATTTAGTGCCATTACTTGATATTTCGTTGAGTGACATGTACGTAATGCTAATAAACTTTGGGACTACGACTACATTGTTTAGGGGACCGAGTTTTATATCAATTTATCCGAAAGGACAATTGAATTCACTAAATACTAAGGGACTAATTTGTATGAAAGGAAGAGTGCGCTATCCCAATATATAAGCTCTAAGCTTGCGTTACGAGAATGAACTCAAAATAATGGCATATTACTTACCTGATTTCAGATGCCGCAGTACTATAATACAGTACTTTGTTCTGAGATTTTATCAATGATCACATTTGTTTAAGACGTCGTTAGATCCACAAAAGGATGTGTCTTTCTAACAGTGACCCATTCAGTGCCTAAATTTCATGAATTTTAATTTCTGGGAAGAAGCTTACAAGAAATTCTTTGCGTCTGAAGAACTCTCATCAGGAAGTGAAGAAATCAGTAATTAGATATTTCATTTTATGACTCTTGCAGGTCTGCGCTGTAATTTGTGTTATGCTATGTTTATTGCTTACATTACGAACATTCTGGAAAATAACTGAGAGACGAATAGCGCTTCTTGAGAGAGTGGTGGAACTTTCCTTCATTCGCAGTTTCATCACTACACAACCGAGTGGGTTGCTTTCGGTCCGTAAGCTGTATGCGAGGAAACATTTTCAAAATTACAGGACTGTCGTGGCAAATGAGACCTCGTGATGAGTTAACACAGGTGAGTACAAATAACGTTTTCCCATGATCTATCAGTACCAGTGCCATGTTCTCCAATCTACTATCAAAAATTGCTGCATAAGAAGTCACTC
Source organism: Schistocerca serialis cubense (assembly GCF_023864345.2). Lineage (NCBI taxonomy): Eukaryota > Metazoa > Arthropoda > Insecta > Orthoptera > Acrididae > Schistocerca > Schistocerca serialis. Next base: position 460,999,649 of record NC_064642.1, read on the forward strand.
TCATTCACCCAACGGTCTTGTCAAAGAAAGCGAAGGAGCAGACTGAGGTTCAGGGCACTCTCCTGCTCTTGGGATGGGAAACTCCCCCTAAAGGCGGAAGAATCAGTAATTATCAACGACTTGAGGATCCGAAGGCAATAACAACCACTGCATTAAAATATAACGTGCATCCACAGGACATGTGGCCTGTAATTGAAAAAGTGTCATGATGACCTCTCCATTGGAAAAAGATTCCGGAATTGTCCCCCATTCGGTTCACCGGGAGGGGACTCTTAAAGGCTGATGTCCATGATACAAGATTGAATAACCAACGAAAGGATAGAGTTCTCCGAGTCGAGGCGTGAATGTCAGAAATTTGGACGTGGTAGGAATGGCAGAAAATCTGAAAAGAGAAATGCTAAGGCTTGCTCTAGATATGGTGGGAATTAGTGAAGTGAAATGGAAAGAAGGCAAGTATTTCTAGTCAGATGAGTATAGGGTAATATCCACAGCAGCAGAAAATGATATAACGGCAGTAGGATCAGGAGCGAGGAGGACATAAGAAGCAGACCAGCACAGCGAAAATGGCATACCTGGCCAAGAGAATACTAGTAACAAACATTGCCTTTAATTGGAGGAAGAAATTTCGGAGAATGTACGTTTAGAGCATAGCATTGTGAAGTAGTGAAAAATAGACTGTGAAAAAACCGGAACAGAAGAGAATCGGAGCATTTGAGATGTGGTGCTGCAGGAGAATGTAGAAAATTAGGTGAACTGATAATGTAAGAAACAAGGAGATTGTCTGTAGACTCGGCGAAGAACGGAATCAATGGAAAACACTGACAAGAAGAAGGGATAGGATGGTGGAACATCTGTTAAGACGTCACAGAATAACTTCCATGGTATTTGAGGAAGCTGAGCTGTAGAGGGTAAAAACTGTAGAGGAAGACAGAGACTGGAATAAATCCAGAAAATAACTGAGGGCGTAGGTTGCAAGAGCTACACTGAGATGAAAAGGTTGCCACAGTAGAGGATTTCGTGGCGGGCTGCATCAATACAGACAGAAGATAAATTACTAAAAACAAGAAAGTAACGTATCGGTTTTCTGTTCATAATGGTGTTTTTTCATTCTTGTCATCTTACCATTCTTAAGGTGAGACTAATTATGAAATAAAACATTTTGGCAGTAAGAATTATGTGTACGAAATGTAGAACTATGTCTAATTTTTAAAAACACAATTGCTTCAGATTGTATTGTACTCCTCATATGAATATCATAACAAACGATACTACATACAAGTATAAGCCGGTTACTGTTTGCCTTTTCCCCAAATAAATCTAGAACAATGATGTTACATCATAATCATAGAGTTACTACAACGGCATCAATGACTAGGGTGCAGCCATAGAAAAACTTGCACCAAATATCTTATACGTTGGTATAGCAGTATACAAACACATGCTACGTCATCATCATTGACTATGCAAGTGGTCCATGGTCTTAATGTGCTTGAATGATACCTCGCACAGTCGATCACTCTACATTACAAGATGTATACATATTTCAATACACATCAACCTGAACACTGAACAAATAAATCTGTTTATGAACATAATTTTCTTTCGATGTCCATCAGTAAAACGCTGCTGCATCATTCTGTTCAATGTATGCAGTCCAGGAAGATAAAAGATATCATATTACAAAAAGTACAACAGTGCATAAAACTCTGTAGAGTATTAAACCATGTTAATAGTAATTAAGAAAATATGAGAAACGACAGTCTATTTATTAAGTTGTTGTATGTCCACCCTTTTGACTGGAGGTCTTGGGGATCACGGCCGTTCGCTATTGTAAGAAAACGAAGCGCCTACAACCATCCTTATGATCCTGCTTTAGTAACAAGTTTCGGCGGTTCAGTGCACATCTTCACGCTGTAGTTGATGCTGAAGGCGTTATCGCAATCCATATACACATAGCATCAGTGGCCAACATATCTGGTTTACGCAGGCTATCTATACCTGTGGTATCAGCAGTCCAACCATCAACTGCCATCTCAACTATTTATTAGTAGATTAATAAGCTGGTATGTAATATAAATGATTCACAAATTCAAAGTTCCTGTTTCAGAGGACAGACGGGAGAGTGGCAACTGCAGGCTGTTAATTTTTGCATGCACACGCCAACGCTTCGGTGTATTCGGTGGCCATCACCTTAGATATTACGTCTACCATGACGCAGCGGCAAAGAGAGCAAATTACATCATGTTAGCAGTACGGCAGCATCTCTCGGCGAAGAGGTTTTTTGCGAATTATTTTTCCTTCCTTTTAATTAGTTACCTTGACGTGTTAACAAGCACAATTTCAAGAGCGGCAATAATAACCTTCTTGCGAACCTTATGAAACATCTAAAAAACATCATAGCATTACATGTCCTTATTATCTGAGACGCTTCCCACGTTCGTTTAATGTTGCACTACGTCGCTAAGAGACAGGTCTCTGCCTTTTGTTGGTAGTATTACGACTGGAAATTCCAACTGTTTCAAGAAACTTGAACAGTTTCAGTAGTCGTTCAGTTCTAGGCAGTGTTATGAACTCGAATGACGAAATAATAGTCTGGTCTGATGGTAAATAGAGTAATATTTGTATTAAACATTCTGCTTTCGTGGTTCAAGTCTTTTCCTCTCGTGTCTGTCAACACTTCCTTCACTGTCACTCACCAAGGAAATAAATGTTATTGGAAGCCACAAATACATTAGACCACTGGAGCAAGGAGCGAAAAATGTTCTGTTTTTTTTTCGAAGTTGTTTTAAAACCTGTCATTAATGAAAGCCTTGAAATGAACTCTCTCAAGAATTTAACAAGAGTATGTTAGTTCCTGGCTACACACTTGTACGTCCAACTGTCGAGATATTAGCGCAAGAATTCATCTTGATGGTTTTGTGCTCCACCTGTAATTCCCGTTAATGTTTATCAAAACCACCACATCTGAATGTAAGGTACACATGTATCACCAGAATTAGTTTCGTTCTAACGATCTTTATCAGGCAATACTGAAAATTTCTGTGAGAACTGCTGGGTGTACCAAAAAGAGTCGTCCGATTTTAAAAGAATCATAAATATTAATGTTATTTGAGACATGTGCGTGAAAAACGTACTGATGTAATGAGCAAACTCTCGAGTTTTACATGGTTGCCGCTAGGTAGCAGCACTGTGCGCCCAGTAGTAAAAATGTTGTCGGGACGACAGAGAGCGTTTTGTGTTCTGTGTTGTGTGCAGATCGGGTCAGTAATAACTGTTCTGCGTGACTTTCGTACTAGGTATGGTGCGGATCCTCCTACAGCACAGAGCATTAGACGATAGCATGAACAATTTTGAGAAACAGGCTGTTTGTGTAAAAGAAAATTGCCGGGCCGTCCCCGAGTGTCTGACACAGACGTTGAATGCATCCGCCATAGTTTCATTAGGAGTCCACACAAATCCGTTCGCCGTGCAGCTCGACAGCTCAACATGACCACGATATCCGTCTGACGTTGCGTTGACGTTTACCCTTGAAGCCATAGAAAATTCAGCTACTGCAAGCTCTCCGTGAAGGCGACAACAACGAGCGTATTACTGTAATTACGTTCTTAGCAAGACGGAGGATGACAATTTTCTTCCATGCTAACTGTTTAGTGACGAGGCAACATTCCATTTAAATGGAAAGGTGAACCGTCATAATGTGAGAATATGGGGTACGGAACAAGCAAATGAAGTTGTACAACATGAGAGGGAGTCTCCAAAATTTGATGTGTTTTGTGCAGTTTCACGGGAAAATCTGTATGGTCCATATTTCTTTGCCGAGAACACTGTTACAGGAAGCACATATCTCGATATGGTTGAGAACTTTCTTTCCCCACAGTTGGAGACTGATTCCAACGGCTTCATTTACCGACAGGATGGGGCACGGCCACACTGGCATCTGGTAGTGCGGGAATTTTTAAATCAAAGGATTACTGAACGATGGATCGGTCGCACAGGACCAAATGATTCAGCCTTCCATTACTGGCCGTCATGGTTACCGGACCTCCCTGTATGTGATTATTTCTTGTGGAGGTTCCTAAAAGACTCTGTTTACGTGCCTCTGTTACCAACAACAATGAATGAAATGAGAGATCGCATAACAGCAGCTGTGAAAGCTGTTACTCAGGATATGCTCGCTGCAGTGTGGGAACGATTTGAATACCGTATTGATATATGTCGTGTATCTCAAGGGAGGCACATTGAACACGTATGAAAAGGTATGAAAAAAGTTTTTATTTTTTAGTTTCCCGTTCATCAAAAAACAAAATTCATTCTATACGTTTATTAGTTGCAGAAATATAGGTGTGCAAAATCGGATGATTGTGTTTGATACACCCTGTATTATGAAGACGGTAAATTTTCATTGCCACCGGATGATGTTCACTAGAAACAAACCGGTTGTGGCGTCATGAGAGTACCTTAACTAAAGCTGTGGTAGTTTTTCCTAACTTTAAATTAGTCTTAGGATGCCTTGGCTCGTGCCAGTTGTTAGAATGTAGTGCCCATACTCATACTGCATATATACTCACACCATTGGTCTTCTAATTTCTTTAAAACATTATTTTAACATCTAAATAAAAGAATGCATTTTTCTGGGATTGTTAACCATTTCATTAAACTCGTACGAGGTTTTTTAAAATAGCCAAACACAAATATATGACTCCCATTTATTTACAGCTGTATAATAATATCTCGAAACATTAAACTTGCTGTCAAGTCATCCTCGCAATTGCGACTTAATTTCCACACCCTCATTCCTACACGTATTGCACAAGTGGCCAGATCTAAAATGAAAGCGGTGTGTCAGTCGATAATTATGGAATACTGTAACTGTATATGCGCAATTCCTAAAAAGAAAAAAAACACACACGAGTAAGTGAGGAATTAGTAAATAATCATACTTGACATTTTCATCTAATTTTATGTAGTTTCATGGACATTTAATTTAACCAATCATTGGTTGCTTAATACGAGGAAATAAAACTGAGGACCAGCGCTTGTCCTACATGACATTCAACTACACATCAGTTTTTCGCTTTTTTCTTACTTTACGTTATCACAACGTTAGAACTGGCTTTGAGTGAGGTCTTGACTACAAGGGAAGACAGTCCCATCTAGTTAAAAGGATTTATTTCTTTCCTACATACCACAACTAAAGCAACATATTTTCCCAATCATGGATATGTATGTATAAAGATAATTGTGTTCTTGAATAAACTTCATTCTGTGTTCCCTCTTTTTTAATTAATGTGTTTGAACGCATACCCAAATAAATGAATGAGGAAATATCGTCCTCACATTGCAGATCGCCTTAATTTTAATATTAATCGAAATATTGCAGTAAGAACTAATTTACCAAACATTGTACAATTTGGCAAATTTTTGATACGTTGATGACCAGTTTACCGCTGGCTGACTTGCATCAGAAAATAAGTGATTGTTTCAAAAATGTGGACAGCAAAATTTTGAAAATACAAATATTACACCAGAGAGATAGTTTGACACAATTTGCTCAGGTAAAGTGCAGGCATAAGAGTATACATGAAATATAAGACTTCCCTACCATGTATTAGTATCACATATAGTAAAATCGCCAATTGTAAGATTAGACTACAATTTATAATCAAGAAATTACAAACGATTCTACTCTTACTATTCCTTACAGTAAGACTTAATGCATAGAGTAATATAGTATTTTATATTCTGGGCACCTGCAGATGTTGAAGGGCATGGTGCTAAGAAGAAATCCGCTGACAGCCGCTAAAATTGTTGTTTTGTTGAGGCACAATCGGTTTTGTGGTCTAAAGCCACATCGTCAGGTGCAACTTACATAGTAGATTACATTAGATTAGATGTGCTTTTCATTCCAATTGATCCATAGTGAGGAGATCCTCTTGGATGTGGAAATCGTCAGAAAACAAGAACACAATATCTCGACTCTGTGAATTAGTGACATTACTAAAGGTAATATCTAAAATATACTCACTGTGTTAAAGGTCATAGGGCTAGCCATCGTTCCTAGTCAAGATATATTATTCAGTGAATATTATGTATATTACATTGGCGAAGGAAGAGCGATGAAGACATGATCCAAAATTTCGTTAAAACTGGTGGTTCCTGGATAAAGAATATAATATCTACTGAATAATATATCTTGACTAAGAGCGATGGGTACACTAACGTGCTTTTAATATTGTGAGTATGTGTTAGGTATTACCTAAATTAATGTTAATAAAAGTTGACATATTGTGTATTACTCTTTACAACGTAAGTTACACCTGATGATGCGGATTCAGGCCACGAAACCGGTTGTGCATCAATAAAACAACTATTTTACAGCTGTCAGCGCAATTCTTAACAGCAAGAATAATATTGAATTTTGGGAGACTTCTAGTAACATGCAACACAACTTACTGTTGGAAAACTGAGTGTGCATGGACACGGAATTACAGAAAAAGGCAATATTTAATAAAAAAAAACGTGGATCTGCCTTGCATAAAGACAGTTTTTGTTTTAGAGGCCAAACAAGTTGTCAGAAGTTTCTCCATCTTCAGTGATTTAATTTAGTCTCTGTTAAATAAAGTAAAGAATTTATGGAATATAATACATAATGAAAGTAGTGCTATAAGAATGGAAAAAACCGTTTGGAATGAAAAATATCATTAATTTATAATAGGTCTTAAATTTGGCAAATTATGTAGAAAAACACCGATGAACGCTTACTAATTGCAGATGATATCCTGGAAGGCAGTAAACTGTGCTGCAAATATCAGACAGCCACATGAACACCGATAGATAATACTAAGGTATATATTTAGTTTTCCTGTTAATACTGATCAGTATTTTCATTAATGTAAATACTGGGTGATTTAAAAGTCAGTACAAATTTGAAAACTTAATAAACCACAGAATAATGTAGATAGAGAGGTAGAAATTGACACACATGCTTGGAATGACATGGGGTTTTATTAGAACCAACAAACAAACAAAGTTCACAAAATGATTATCCGGCCTTTTTTCTTCGTTGAAATGCGTGATTCGGGTTTTGTAACTGCTACCGTGACGGGTGAGAGGTACACCTATATGTTACAGAATCCCATCATCCCCAGCCTGCCTGTTAAACACCTGCTGGAACGTACGATGTTTATGCAGGATGGCGCTCCACCCCATATTGTTAGACGCGTGAAAGATCTCTTGCGGTGTTCAGCCGCCGCTTTCGTCATACTTGGCCTCCCAGGTCCCCAGAGTCCGTGCGATTATTGGCTTTGGGGTTACTTGAAGTCGCAAGTGTATCGTGATCGACCGACATCTCTAGGGATGCTGAAAGACAACATCCGACGCCAGTGCCTCACCATAACTCCGGACGTCCTTTACAGTACTGTTCACAACATTATCCCTCGACTACTGCCATTGTTGAGGAATGATGGTGAACATATTGAGCATTTCCTGTAAAGAACATCATCTTTGCTTTGTCTTACTTTGTTATGCTAATTATTGCTATTCTGATCAGATGAAGCGCCATCCGTCGGAAATTTTGAACTTTTGTATTTTTTGGTTCTAATAAAACCCCATGTCATTCCAAGCATGTGTGTCAATTTGTACCTCTCTATCTACATAATTCCGTGATTTATTCAGTTTTCAAATTTATACTGACTTTTTGATCACCTGGTACTATTACCTAAAAATCTGTTATGTATTGCAATGCATAAATCCTTTATATGTTATTTAACAGAGACTACATGAACTCACTGAAGATGGAGAAACTTCTCTGAAACATATTTGGAGACTGAAAATTGTGTTTGCTCAAGGCAGAACCACATTTACTTGTTAGATACGAGGAAGAAAACACTGACAAGAAAAGAGCTTCAGCCAGCAATATAATCACGCAACAACAATCATAGGGTCGTGATGCTGGTATGAAACTGTTATGCGACAAACGTAATATATTGAAACAAAGGTGTCCAGTAGTCGCTTTTGCAGGAAATGTTACTGTTACTGAGATCTGTCTTCCTCTTCGTCATGTATGAAAAAAATGTAGTTCTCTTAGAACATTTTTCTATTCATTAGCCTGTAAAGTAATTTGCCATAGAAATGACAGTTCTGAGACACAAAGCGGATGACTTGCGTTGAATCTCAGTCCAAACAGCCTGCAGGCATTTACTGCCCTCTAAAATAACGAAACTGAAGGCTACACTAACATATAACAAACTTACTCATTATCGTCAAATTCAAGCAACAACTGTGTTGTTACGGAGTTAGCAATCAGCAGAGTATTTAAATTTCAAGTGAAATTAAATATTTATCAAGGATAAACAATTGCGATAATGGCATGAGTTCCTAGCGTTGCAGATTTCAAAACTCGCTGTTTTTTAATGATCTAATGACTAATGACATTATTGACGACGAGAATTAAAATAGGCAGATATAAACTATGCAGTACTGTAGCATTTTGTCCAATATTTATCCAGTTATTCCTTAACGATAAGAGCCAACTAGTGAGATATCTGCAGTACTGCCATCGTAATTTTTTAAAATTTATTTAACTTTCAACAAAAATACACTGTTCAGGCCCATTAAAGATATATTCATTGACATATGAAACAGAAGACCTGACAGATGACACATGAAATTAATACAATCAACAGTTTAACGAAAGGCCTTCAGACCAGTTAAAAATATGCATGTCGATTTCCGTTGGAATTGCTTAATACTATGGGTGAACACTGTTTACAGTAAACTTACACACATATTTCCAAACACTCGTAACATAGTTCAAACACTGTGTTGAAACTCCAAGGACATCTTGGCGACGTAGAAAAACTGAAAAGTACTGTTTATTCATGCCAGGACTGCTGGAAAAGAATAGGCTGAGCATTTTTGGGATCTTCTGCCTTTAGGTGCGCAGCCATTGTAAAAACGGTTAATTTCTTCTTTGTCTTTTTCTTATGCAAACATTGAGGACGTGGGGCGACGATTGGTCAAATATTTAACAAAAGAAAATCGCTAAACAGCCGTGCAATTTGAGAAGTTATTTTATTTTATTTTCACAACCTATTTCGGCAATTCGCTATGAAATCTTCAGGCCCCACATGCACTTGGTGTATAAACACTCAAACTTACCGACATTCGCCTATTGGAGCCATCATTTTCCGGAGGTCGTGAATTCGTATTTCAAGTGCATTAACTATGGCATACATTCACATCAGTTCAACCACGTTTTGCGACTGCATTCAGCTCTACAGAGCATGACATGAACCACGTAATCATTTAACAAAAGAAAATCGCCAAACAGCCGTGCAGTTTGAGAAGTTATTTTATTTTATTTCCACAGCCAGTTTTCGGCAGTTCAATACGCTGTCTTCAGACCCCATATGCACCTGATATAGACACTCAAATTTATCGATATTCGCATATTGGAAACATAAGACAATTTGACAAATCTGCGAAGGAAGCACTTGAAATACGAATACACGACTTCTAAAATCTTATGGTTCCAATATGCGAATATCGTTAAGTTTCAGTGTCTATATCAGGTGCTTATGGGGCTTGAAGACGGCGTATTGAACTGCCGAAACTGGTTGTGAAAATAAAATAAAATAAAATAACTTCTCAAATTGCACGTCTGTTTGGCGATTTTCTTTTGTTAAATAATTATATGGTTAATGTCATTCTCTGCAGAGCTGAATGCAGTTGCAAAATGTGGTTGAACTGATGTGAATGTATGCCATGGTTAAATCTTACGCAGCAAGTAGTTAGTATCAACCATCTACTCACTTCTCTCATTTCTAACTACCAGCGCTATCTCGTGGTCGCTCAGCACACCACGTCTGCGGAACCGGCAGTTGATTCAAAGCCTTACCGTTAGGAGCCGCTGTTGTCGCTTACTACAAAAGGTGGCAAGAAGCGTATCGATGTGCAATTCTTGTTTGTTGGAAGTGTGAGAGAAATGTTTCTTGATATGTACAATAGGAAGCACCGTTTAGTATTTCCGCGTTTACGTAGCAAAACATCTTTGACGAGCTAATTGTGTACACATTGGAATCACTACATTCTAGAGCTATAAATACTTCACACACAAATACATTTGTTTGTTAATAACTCTGGTGACGAATTAGCGAAGCGAAAGTTATGGATTTCGTTGACCGGTACGTGACAGCAGATATTCTTAATAGTTCAATCAACAGAATAAAGTGCACTGATACTGGCCTGAAGACTCCCGTCACGTGGACTGATATAAGATAAACAACCAACAAAGCAGCCCAACATTTTCAAGTGTAATCATTTGCGAAGTCTAAATTCTAGGATCTTATGAAGACAAAATTAGGACCGAGGTCGATTTTACTAGCGAAAACAAGTTTACCGGGTTAATACAGATAGGATATCATGCAACTAGAAAAAATAATGGACTTGTGGAATAATACGAATATGACTCGCTTTCGGATGTAAGGTAAAATGTACGGGATCTCGTAACCAAGTGCTCTGTTATCATCAGCCTCCACTCCCACGCACATCCACATGTAGACGAACATTAGTTATTCCTGTGTACAGGAGTCTGGTTTGGACTATCTTGAGGCTGTTGGGTATCGTCTTGGTGTGCAATGTGTACGGTAGGAGGAGTAAGCTACGAATGAACTGAAAAAAATTCAGAGTGGTAATAGAAGCGGAAGGGTAACAGCAGTGCAACACATCATACGTTTAGAAAGCATAGTCCCTGAGTGTATTTACCAACATACATATCACAGGATTTGCATCACAGATAACGTAAAGATGCGACGAAATTAATGGAAGAAGGAGGGTAAAGACTTACAAGAGAATCAAACTGAGTAAAGTACAACAATAAGTGAAAGAATCTCTTGTTTTCTCTGCTTCCAGCGTATCAATAAATATGCAAATGCAGACACAGAAAAATGTTATGAACCAGGCAAAGTTAAGACACTAAGCTAATCTGAAAAACTGTTCTCTGTGTTCTGTTTGTTATTAATCTAAAGGAATTTCATGTTTCTAGAACCATATTCACAGAAGACCAACGAAATATTTATTTTATTGTTATGGTACTCCAAATCTAAAGTCAGAGGTGACAATGTGTATAACTACACATGGTGAATCAGAACTCCACAGAAGGTAGTATGGACGAAAACACAAAAAGCTTAGTAGGTATGTTCTTCAAAATTTGTATCTTAAGAACTATGAGCAACTGTTTATCTTCACTACTGTGAGACACATTTATTCTACTGACAGCTCTTTGCTTTCCATATTTTGATAGGTGGTAATATGGACCAAACAAGGAAAAAATGTTCAGTAAACATGAGCTTTAAAGTGCATACCTTAAGAGCTATGTGCATTTTTTCATCTTCGCTACTGCGGAATACATCTCTTCTACTGAACAAGTGATCGTAGCTCTTAAGGCATACATATTAGAGCCCATGTTTATGAGAGTTTTTTTCTTATTTTGCTCCATACGACCACCCCTGGAAGTTTGTCAGTGGATTTCTAATTCACTTGCATAATTTGTATGGTACAAATAAAAAATATTAGAAACTGTTCATACGGAATACAGAAGGTACACAAAAGAAAAAGACAGGAAGTAGGGGATGCCAGACCAGGAAGCAAGATACACCAGATGGATGAATCAAGGGAGATCCAAATTGTTCAAATGGCCCTAAGCACTATGGGACTTAACATCTAAGGTCATCAGTCCCCTAGACTTAGAACTACTTAAACCTAACTAACCTAATGACACCACACACATCCATGCCCGAGGCAGGATTCGAACCTGCGGCCGTAGCAGCCGCACGGTTCCGGACTGAAGCAGCTAGAACCGCACGACCACAGCGGCCGGCTGAATCAAGGGAGACATCAGGAGCGGATTGGCTGTGTGAAAAAGTTTCTTCTGTAGAAGAACGCAACTATCTTAAGCAATAAACAGAAATGTGAGTAAAACATTCTTAAAACTGTGTGCAGCACGCATTAACGGAAGTGAAATGCGAACGTTCTCAAATAACAGAACAGAAGACTTTAGGAATAATTGAACAGTAGTGCCGCAGAAAGATGTGAAAAGGTAAGTGAGCAGATAAAATATGAAATCAAGAACTACTTCATACAGGGTGATTCAGTTGCCCCTATGTATGTGTTTTATGCAACTTGCAGAACCTTTAAATACTATGTGATAGATTTTAATATTTTCTCGCTCATTGTTTGCAAGCTATTAGTTCTACAGAAAAAATGAACGGGTCCTTTTTGTAAGAAATTTTACGTAGTTAAATTTTGTATTGGTATACGTTTTCGCTAGAGGTTGTAGTTCTCGAAATATTGAAGAAAAATGTACAAAAGTGACTTTCAGATGCGTTTTTCTTGAACAACTCAAAAACCGTGACCTCCAGCGAAAGCAATCCTAGTACAGAATTTAAGTACATTATATTTTTCTACAAAAAGATCCCGTTAATTTCTTCTGTAGGACTAACGGTTTGCCCATAGTGAATGACAGAATGCGCAATTTCGCTCATGGATTTTGAAGGTATTGTGTGCTGCATAAAACCCATAGGTAGGGGCAACGGAATCACTTTGTATAAAGTTATAAGAACTTGTAGATTAGAAAAGGCATTGCATTCTAACGATAATGAGAGATTAAACTATGGCGAACAATTTTCTTACAACAATGTCTCTTATTTTGGCAGTTATTTAGTTTCTTTGGTGCATTACGTACACATCATAGGGAAGCACAGTCACAATTTTTCTCATTTGAGTAACACTGTGGATTAGCAGGTTAGCTCTACGGCGGTGAGGGGGAGAAATGGAAATCATTTTGCGGCAGTATAGAGGCTTGAATCAAGGAAAGGAAACATTCAGTGTCAGTAGGGGCGTGATCAACCACAAGCTACAACCCAGCATCAGGATCGTGTTTTGCCTTAAGTATCTCGCTCTAAGATATCTAATGTAGTAGAATTCTTTCACGTATTACTGTGCCTTACCCTGCTTTATTGATTCGTTTCGCAAGCCATTACGCTCCTTAGTCCATAAATTTCGTCAAAATTTTTAGTTAATAGAAATGTAATTTCTGTGCAAAGTATCCCGCTAATTCCAAAGAGGAATCATTCTTTCTGAACGTAGAACAACCACTGCGTTTGCCATGGTTTGTGACACCGTGGCAGGCTCTTAGGTCAGACGACACCCATCAGACTTTATCGTCGTATGCAAAGAGCTGCTTTGTAAGTTTTGTTAGCCGCAGATATGTTCCCAACACTTATCTCGGTACATGTGCTGTCTAGTCCACTGTGTGCGGACCTGAGAACAGTCACGTTTCACTCTAGAACCTGATTCATGCTGTCCACTGACTTGGTGCACCAGTTGGACACGTTAACATCTGACATTTGCTGTGGAAAGATGCAGATAAATTATGCTCACCCCGGGACAACATCATTTTAAGAGAACATACCCCACTGCATGTATTTTTTTCGGATATTTTGCCAGCTGGCAAGCTAAGCATCCATAAACGATACCGTGGTGAATACGGGCTGGGCTCTGATGAATAATACGAGGACACCACGTGACCAAAGTGACAAACTAGCTGTCTTTAACCAGTTGCGCATGCATAGGACGGTGAAGTATGAAGGAATGCAGACGTAACACTATATCTACAGACCATTTAGGCTTGTTCAACAGTAAGGTGGCGTATCATAAGCCATTCCAGGTAGTAATTTCTTTATTCACAGAATTTCTACCCACAGTGGCTGATGTTCAACCTCTTTTACTTTGACGTTACGCTCTTACGATGGGATCTCGGCTGCTGGATCGGCAATACCATAGACCTGAACTGTTGTTGAGTAATCCACATTGATAATAATGCCTTCCATTACGTTGTTTCTCCTCTGACCCTGTCTTGAAAGCTCGTAAAGGGTGTATTTTCTTAATTTAAGCAGGAAGTCAAAAATATTCGAGATCAGCCGTTTGTTGGTTTATTTGTGAAGGTGTCCATAAAACTTTAATCCTCTCTTTCTTGTTTTGTCTGTAATTCATTCCTTTTCTCTGTCGTATTGTTAATTTGTGTCTTTTGTGGGCCAAAAATTGACCTAAACATTTTAATTTCCGGCATTCTTCTCCTGTTAAATTACTATTGTATAATAATTTATTTTTGGATGAAAACATGTACCGGTCTTTTGTACTAGTAGTTTTATGTACGTATGGCAGTTCTATTATTCTTGCTATCTTTCGGATATTGGGATATCTAGTCCATTTGACTGGATCCATTACGCTATGTACTTATATTTATCAACTTTTGCGGACTTTATGTGCTGTGTTACAAGGCATTTCTCCTTTTGGTATTTCTGTACTCTTGTTTTTTCGCGAGGTACTTGCATTTCGCTTTTATATGCATTTTCATGATGTGTTGTCCATCTTTCTACCTGTCTTGTCTTCTGAAATTACTGCATTATCCTTGTCAAAAGTGGGTGATTTCTTTTCAGATTTTACTCTTCCAAGCCCCCGACTCTAAACTGAGCAGAAATGTTGAGAGACCATCCCCTCGTCTACATCCTGCTTAAAATTTGAATTTCTTATTGTTTATATTCCAGGTCGAGAGAAGTAGCGGGGGGGGGGGGGGGGGGGGGGTTGTTTGAGTTCTTAAATCCTTTTTAATCTGATCTCAAAGAGATAAGTTTGAGGCAGGGAGTTAGTAATAGAGGAAAACTGAAATTTTGGTTGGGACTTAATCCTTGGTTTCATGTCTGCGATGACTTGTTCAACTAGTTTTATTCTCGATACATCTACCGTTCGGAATTATGTTGGTCGATGAAGGTGATATCTGTGAAGAAGGTAGAAATTTTCCTAATTCTGAAGTTCGTTTTCAAGTTAAAAACATGTTCCGCACTATATGTACTTTTCCTGAAACTAGATTCGTATTCACCACTGGCGTGCACTCCTTACTTTTTTTATTTTGTTCAGCTGAAATTTTCAAATAATTTTCTGAGCGACGGTTATGCCTGTGTGACTGTTTGTGCGAGTCTTATCTGTTTTCTGCTTCCATAGATAATCGAGGACATGTTTCCAGTCGTCTGCTGTTTTTCCTCTTTTTTCCAGTATTCTTTGCTACATCTGTCTAATCCCAATCTAGTTTCCAACCGATCCTCAGTCGCACCGTAGTACAGTGGTATCAGCCTCTCTGAGACCATTACTCCAGAACGAGATACAGATCAAAATCAACACAGTCAACAGAGTTTGATATGTGACTAAAGTTTCGATTTGAAACAATTGTTACAACACTCGTCTTTCAAAAATTACAGGTAAATACTTAATATTCCATTGACGTTCAACAAATAGAACACACATGCTTTTTACGTGTTACAGTAAAACAAGAAATAATGAAAGTCGATTAGATGGTTGGTATTGATTACTTCTAACAATTGTTGCTTTATGGGCTTGGTCTCCAGCAGTGCGCAACGTAAAATGTGTTCCAGGTTCTATATGTTCCTTGCTTTTGTTTTCGTTGTCACCCAGTCAGAAATCCGCTCTTACACCTGTAAGCTGTCACTAGGAATTAGTATACTTGAGGCTTTTTCTGATAATAGTGGATACTCGTCTCCAATCATTCTCCTGAATGATGCAACTTCTGTTTTAGAGAAATCTATGTCTTCGTATAGTCCAAGAAATTCTGCTTTTGCTTGGACTTCAGTATTTGAAAATACCCCTTCGGTCACCGAAAACGGTTTTAAAATATATGCTTTTTCTTGCCGGCTCTTCAGTTCAGGAAAACCATCACTGATAGAACATATGCCTGTTAATAAGTGCTCACTTATTTCACGTGACTGAACATTTTTCGCTGTTGACGTTCAGCATCACTATCGGTTCTGGGAATGTAGAAATGTCTTGAACTTTAATCTCCGTTTGTTACCGTCCAATCTGTGATGAAAACTGACAGTTTCATCTTGTGCTGCCAAAATATTCACTATATTTCCTTACAATCCGAAGTTGTTTGTGTGTATTTCCAGAAAGAAATTGATAAGATATGCCAGTTTGGCAATAAATATCTGATATTTCCACATGTAAGACTTTCTGCTTTCAGTCAGCGCCCCACCTTGCCACGTGATATCCGTCATATTTTTGTGTGGAAAAAACACATCGAAATCGAATTTGAGTCCAATCTCACTGCACAATCCTTTGGGAACTCTTGTATTTAATCCACTGCCAAGAATGTGAATTAAAATCTGTACTTCCTGAGTGAGTGCACTGGAAGCCGTCATTAGGCAACGTGCACCATGAACCATGAACCGGAATGGTCATGTTGTAATATTTGCATTTGGGGCAATATCTTTCACTAATGTGTGGAATCCAGAGCGATCGCCCAACGTAGAAGGTGCTCCGCCATCTTCGACCAATGCATCTCGCTTTTCGCAAGAAAATACTTCGCTGAACGGGAAAATCTTCGCTTCGTGTAGTATGTCAATGACACAGAGAACCAAAGTTGTCCTTCCAGGCTGTAATCTTTTTTAAATCGAACATACTCCATCAGCTGCGAATAACATGAAACGTCGGTCGATCCATCTAGCTGCAGTGCGAAGAAATGATCTGATATTATTTAGTTAGAACCGTGTCGTAAGCATCCCAATTCATGTCGTCGATACGACTTCTGACTGCGTTGCTAAAACGAGATATTTCATGTATCTTTCCCACAATTTCATAGTACTAACTTCACCGCATCTAGTAAGCAAGGCTTGGTGAGATACTCTCCTATTGCATGAGGTTCCTTGATTTCAGTTAATCGAAGAGCGATTCGGTACTTCAAGACTATTTTCTGTTGACTGGAAAATGTAACATGATAAATTCGTGTATGAATTCTTCAATGTAGCTTCTTTATGTCTGAAGAATTCTATGTCTTTTCAGCGAACTCTGTATGACTTCTCTCAAAGTGTTCCTTCAATTCATACTCTCTGATGTTAGGACTTTACTGCACACAACACACTGAGGCTTTTCACTAGCCTCATCAACTATCGCCGTAAACTACTTTACGTAAAAGCTTCTTTGTATGATCTTGTTCTTCTGGTGGAATGGATCCCGAAAGAAAGACAAATTGTCTAAAATACAGGTACTCGAGAGCAAGGTGCACACAATAACAAAGTTTTTGAAAACAAAAAAAGGCCTCGAAAATTTAACATTATTCGTCGAGTATATAATGCAGTTGATGTTTACTGTTGATGAATTTGGGATTACCATTATTTTTAATTGATTAATACAGCTTATATTTTGTCACACATTGGGGCCCATTCTTGTATACATTATAAATGCGACAGTTTGTGAGAGAACGTGTGTGTTAATATGTTTGTTACGCCTTCACGCTGAAACAGCTGGGCGGGTTTGGATGAAATGTAGAATGGAAATGGCTTATACTCTGAATTAACATAGAGGATACATTATATAGACCGACCTGCCTACCAAAGGGCTATGTGTGAATAAGACGCGTAGCCCACGATGCACGAATACCCATACTTTATCCTTCCAGAGTTTAAGAATGAAAGCAACTTCGTGTCTTACAACAAACTTTACACATAATGCCAAACCCTTACGAAGATTAATCCCCCCCCCAAAGATAATTTTTTGTGCACGTGTATTAAATCGCAATGTACCTATAACTTGCCGAGCTACCGATGGGTGACCAATATGATGTGATAAACAGGGGCGTGGCGAGAGTAACTGTGTGTGTGTGTGTGTGTGTGTGTGTGTGTGTGTGTGTGTGTGTGTCTGTGTGTGTACAGTACACTCAAGATAAATTTAGCTCTGTTGTCAGCTAAACAAATAAAAATGGCATTTTTATGGCTTCTAACTCCTCCTCTATTTAAAGGAGGAGTCTTCGATCTAGTAGCTAGTGACGTCTCGTGTTACGTACGCAATTGAGAAATGAGTAACGTAAGGAGTGTTTGAGATGATCGTCAGTATAACGTGCTGTCAGGAAATCAAGTTTCTTCCGAGTTGTAACTTACGTAGTAGCTGCTTATCATATTCTTCCACTTTCATATTAATGTGAGCCTATTCATTTTACTTCTTGTGCAGTTACTCCTATTTTCACAGTATATTTGCTTAACTAAATAATTTTGGGGCTGGAAACAAGAAAATATAGCTTTGTAGTGATTAAATTATAAATGTCAGATATTTTTAATTCAACTGGTTACATTTTGAAAGGTTATTTTTTTATTACCTTCATATATAAAACGTTTGACTTCTTTTCCACTCACTATATGAAACATACGAGCGATAAAATCTGACAGAAGAATATTACATTACGTACAGTCTGTCCCTAAATCAGTGTCAGATGAGATGGGGAGGAGAGGACAAAGGGAAGAATACTTACATCTTGCGTTGGTACCAACTCCGGTCCCACGCATAAAGCAGCTGCTTAGGTACAAATGGGACACGCAATTAACGTTTCGTGAAGACGTATTATAGTGTCGTTCGTGTTCAAATGTGATGCTTATCTGTAGGAATGAAAATGAACTTAAATGAGAGCAGATGTTGTAAAACTCAATGAGTAAGAGACAAATTATATTTAAAGCAAAGTAAACATACAAATCCATGTCTCATGTCACATCGTGTTTCCTTTTTCCTAACTGTTCGTGAAGTCAGAATTGTGCGTGACTGTGATGGGGCAGGAATATCTTCATTATCATTAATCGCTAAATGGTTTATTAATACTGGACATACGTTCACCTAAGCAGCAACAATGGAACCGTTTGAACGTTGCGGGTGGAAGCAGTCTGACTAATGAAATAACAACGAGCAAATCGATAAGCTGTGGAGCCAATAACGAACCTTGCGCAACAAGTAGGTGCTCAGCTGCGGCTAGCTGTCATCTCTGATAGAGCGCGAATTGTAAATAACGTCGTTCTTACATTGGCTGTGGTCTCCGTAGCGTCGCGTTACAGGTTAATGCTAACAGTTGACAATTTTCGAATTAGTTACCTATCTAAAAACTATTAGTGTATCGAGGTAGTGATACTGATGTTTCAAAGAATTTAGTTTCGTGACAACCATAATCGAAACTTTCCTGTTTTAACACCCACTCCCAAAAGGAAGTCATTTTATCCCTTAGTGGGAAATTACTGGTTGTGAAGCACTGCCAGAGTGACTTATTTTTCAATTCAACAATATTTCGTACTATTTGCTGTAGTGCTGGTGGATGAAGCAAGAATTATTTTCTTGTAGCTATTAATGGCGTAACTGTTCATTTTATATGACAAGCTGTTCAGAGTAGCTGTCTAGGAAATTGCACTTAGATCTCTTGTCGTTAACTGTTTCCTTGTGATATTTCGGAAATGAAGATTCATTTGTTCGAACCCATTTGTTGTACCTAAACAGTATTTCTAACTACAGTTGTACGAACGTTTCAGCCAAAGATTCCAGTAGTTGGTGATCGCCAAGTTGTAGTTAGGCGACGAACGGAAGGTCACAAGAATGCGAATGCAAATACCATGCGCTTCTGTACCCTCAAGCCTCTGTTAAGTCAGATGTACTATTATATATAACATTAAAATGAACTGTTTTACAACTAATGGAAAATTGATGATGGTTCAACCCTATCATTTCAAAACTCGAGTGTGATTCTGATACTGACAGACTGATCAGTGAATTGAATCTGCATTAATTCAGTTGTTGTGAGAAATTTACTATCCCAGTTATTTTCGGCTTGATACTCCACGGGTAAAACAAGGATAACCCGAAATACACTCCTGGAAATGGAAAAAAGAACACATTGACACCGGTGTGTCAGACCCACCATACATGCTCCGGACACTGCGAGAGGGCTGTACAAGCAATGATCACACGCACGGCACAGCGGACACACCAGGAACCGCGGTGTTGGCCGTCGAATGGCGCTAGCTGCGCAGCATTTGTGCACCGCCGCCGTCAGTGTCAGCCAGTTTGCCGTGGCATACGGAGCTCCATCGCAGTCTTTAACACTGGTAGCATGCCGCGACAGCGTGGACGTGAACCGTATGTGCAGTTGACGGACTTTGACCGAGGGCGTATAGTGGGCATGCGGGAGGCCGGGTGGACGTACCGCCGAATCGCTCAACACGTGGGGCGTGAGGTCTCCACAGTACATCGATGTTGTCGCTAGTGGTCGGCGGAAGGTGCACGTGCCCGTCGACCTGGGACCGGACCGCAGCGACGCACGGATGCACGCCAAGACCGTAGGATCCTACGCAGTGCCGTAGGGGACCGCACCGCCACTTCCCAGCAAATTAGGGACACTGTTGCTCCTGGGGTATCGGCGAGGACCATTCGCAACCGTCCCCATGAAGCTGGGCTACGGTCCCGCACACCGTTAGGCCGTCTTCCGCTCACGCCCCAACATCGTGCAGCCCGCCTCCAGTGGTGTCGCGACAGGCGTGAATGGAGGGACGAATGGAGACGTGTCGTCTTCAGCGATGAGAGTCACTTCTGCCTTGGTGCCAACGATGGTCGTATGCGTGTTTGGCGCTGTGCAGGTGAGCGCCACAATCAGGACTGCATACGACCGAGGCACACAGGGCCAACACCCGGCATCATGGTGTGGGGAGCGATCTCCTACACTGGCCGTACACCACTGGTGATCGTCGAGGGGACACTGAATAGTGCACGGTACATCCAAACCGTCATCGAACCCATCGTTCTACCATTCCTAGACCGGCAAGGGAACTTGCTGTTCCAACAGGACAATGCACGTCCGCATGTATCCCGTGCCACCCAACGTGCTCTAGAAGGTGTAAGTCAACTACCCTGGCCAGCAAGATCTCCGGATCTGTCCCCCATTGAGCATGTTTGGGACTGGATGAAGCGTCGTCTCACGCGGTCTGCACGTCCAGCACGAACGCTGGTCCAACTGAGGCGCCAGGTGGAAATGGCATGGCAAGCCGTTCCACAGGACTACATCCAGCATCTCTACGATCGTCTCCATGAGAGAATAGCAGCCTGCATTGCTGCGAAAGGTGGATATACACTGTACTAGTGCCGGCATTGTGCATGCTCTGTTGCCTGTGTCTATGTGCCTGTGGTTCTGTCAGTGTGATCATGTGATGTATCTGACCCCAGGAATGTGTCAATAAAGTTTCCCCTTCCTGGGACAATGAATTCACGGTGTTCTTATTTCAATTTCCAGGAGTGTATAAAAACTGCTGTTCAGTATTTTTGCAAAACGTGACTACACGCCGCGTTTGAAAGGACAATCAGAAAACTGACAAATTGTTTACAAACACACTGTGTTTCACAGCTAACAAAATGGCCAGGGCTATTATGCCGTAGTAGAATGGATTTCGCTTTCAAACCTGACATTTCGTCCCATCTGCGGAGTAAACTTTCAAGGTGGATCGTAGCTTTGTTGAATGTCGGATTCGCTACTAACTACAGCAAAATTCCGCTTCCGCGAGGGTCCGCGCAGTAGCGTGACGTCAGTTGTTTTGAATATGCAACCGCAATTGGTCGTTGTCGACTGGCGTCGTCCGTTGTTGCTATCATCCAATGGTGGAAGATTGGTACACATCTTCTTCAGCACCGGAATCCTAATGTCATATAACTTCGCGCCTTCCTCCTTCTTACTGAAATTCCTATGGTGTTTTGCAATCTCTATGGCCTCTCTGTACAGCATTTCATGGTATCCGCTTATGGCTGCCAGTACTTGAGTTCTATCTACACGGCAGTCGACAACGACCAGTTGCGCTCGCGATTCAAAACATGTGACAAGACGTCACTGCTCTGAAGCCCGCGGTAGCTGAATTTTGCTGTAGTCAGTAGCGAGCCAGCGTGTGAATCGGATATTCAACGAAGCTACGATCCCCTTGAAAAATGTCCTCCGCAGATTAGAAAAAACGTCGGGTTTGAAAGAGAAATCCATTCGACCATGGCCTTATAGCCGTGAACATTTTATTAACTGTGACATTTCCGGCCGCGAAAGTTTAAGATCGCTACTCACTATTTTTACAAAACATGGCAACACGTCACTTTTGAAAAGACATTCACAAATCTCGCCAGAAAACTGACATATTATTTACAAACACACTGTATTTCGTATCAACTGCTTTCAGTTTACTTTGGAACCAATCACTCATTTTTGTTCTGTTTCTGCTTTTATACATCTTTTCCCTGACGACGTTCATTTTTCGGAGATTCAGAACATTGGAATGGTCAAATTCTGTCCTGCGTACCCTAAATAACAGGCCAGCATATTTCAGTGCCTCGTTGTGCGTGATAAAATATGATTCACATGCAAAATAGAGTTTTTTCAACGGAAATATTCGTTCTAATTGCAACAAAAGACTTCAGGCTTCGTTTTTTTTATTTTTAAATAGGCGTAGTATGTACGGATAGTCCACAGTCCGAATAATACGCACCCATATAATCTTGACTTTGCTGTGCTGACGGATGAAACATGAAGTGTACTGGTACCAGCCACTGTTTATTTAATTTGGTTTGGAGGCCAAAAACATCTGGGATTGGATTTAATATAAGCCGCAATCACTCATAATAAACAAATGTTATTGCGATCTCGACTGTTCTTTTAATCAAAGAATAGCACCAGATCGTTGCGCTCCACGGACAATGTTGTCTTAATTTGTGGACTGTTTATTTAATTCCACAGCCCGTCTCAAAGGTTTAAACATTCAACATCGGGTAGATTAATGTGGAATAATATAACATGTATGAGTTGTGTTAAAACTTTTGAGTGACCTGTAGCACTGTCTGCAGTGGTTTCAGGCTCCTTTTCCTCTCGTGATGCACTGCACAAAACACTGCTCTTCCCTCAGTGTTTACCAAGGGCGTTAGTGGATGTGATGCTTGTGCTTTGTCAGCTCGCCTCTGTTTCGGTTAATACATTTTCTCAGGATACCATACAGTTTTAAAAAGCAGGTAGTGGATAGGAACCAAGCTTGTTGTTTGCGGATACAAGGAGGAAATGCATAGGAGCTGCGTTGTCCACTGTCGACAGGTCCGAGGCTGATAGTCCAAGCTGAAGAGACAACGAGGCAGCTACAGTGAAAGCTGCAGCACCTTCGGTGCCAGTGGAATCTCCAGGAAACACCGATGTCACTGCAACTTCCCAAGCGAATGAACTGCCCCAATTTGTTCTCACACAAGCGTGGATGTCGGACCACTGTGGTATCGCCTAACACATCTGAGCCAGAACGGGATGCCTCATCTGTTGCATTAGTGCCTGGATCTGAGGCTACCTTCAAGTTCTACACCACCGACCGAACTGTTGATGACAGGTAACCTAGCAGCGCTAAGTGCCAAAATTGTTCACGGTCCTCTGGTACAAGACGAGTAAAAGGCCTTACGATTCTGCGACGATCACGGTTGCAGACTGCTGAACTCGCGATGTCGGGTGGCGAACCGTTTAGCGCCGCCTAACCACGTCAGGAGTACACTGCACAAAGCCAGCGGCTAGTTGCGTAACAGTGTACATATGGTCACGTTTTCTTAAATTTTTTGTTGTAAGGTTGTGTCGCATGCTTTTTGTGGAGTGCAGTGCGTAGAGCGTTGGCTCAGGATAAATAACTTCATCATTATACAATAGATTACAACATCTTAAAATACGAGATTGCGTGAAATAAATTGAAATTAGATACAAAATATGAAATTCATGAATGTTAAATGAAAAAATATATCAACAATAATGATTAATCTCTAGAAATAAAAAATATATTTCCTTTAGTATTTGAGTTTCGCATTCATCGATCTAATTATTATTAAATTATGATTCAGTATTTATTACTATTTTTTTAATTGCGTCTTATTATTTTAGTAAACTGACGTTCGGGCACTGTCGTCAAGTATGGAGGAAGGCGAAGAGAACATCACAGTGGTTCGTGAAAGGTTAAATGTTTATTGTTGCAAAAATGTATTTAAAAGAATTTTCCAATTTATATGTCTTTCAAAGAGTACTATAACTTAGAGAATTATTTTCAAGCACAAACTTTTCATCGTTGATGGAACTGTGGGGAACGCAGTCGTATGGTTGATTAGGAAAGGGAAGTGCCTCAGACTGCAATTAAATGTTCTTCATTTAATATAACTTGATCGATTTCGAGTTTCCTGCCATCATGATCAGATGATCCTGATACATATACACTGAGTCGAACTGCGTTATGTTCATCTTAGAACCATGTTTTACTGACGTTAGTTTTTCCCAGTAACGTGCACTGTCAATCCAGGGACCCACAGCAACAATCACGAAGCGAAACCTCAGTAGCTGGTTGCTGAAAATCTGTATCAGATATATCCGATGGTGAGGCTAGAGGACTTGATCACGCTATGATAAAACGAAAAACATTTTTTCCACCTTGAGACAGTATCTATTTTCGTACCTTCATGTTCATTTTTGTCGGTTTGTAGATAAAAGAGCAATCAACACAAAAAAAAGAAGAACGTTCGCTGTCCTGTCCCCTAGCGCCCCTTTTTCGTTACAGTGCCTCACTGCCATTTCTTTTCGCCTCACCGCCTCCCCGAGAAGTGAAAATATTTATATTATTTCAGAACTTAATAACATTTATCTCACTGTGAGACAAGACGGCCAACGCTTTCATGGGAAGTGTTTGTGGTAACCTATGGAACCATGATTGTACCCAGGCGTGGACCTCTTGTTCCAAAGCAAATCGGCGGCCACGAATATCTTTCTTCAGGACTATAAAAATATGTAAAATGCACGGGGAGAGGTCGGGAACATGTGGAGGATGTGTAACGACTTCCCAAAGAAACATTTGCAACAAAATGACGTTGTCCGTCAATATTCCAGAGCATGTGGACCTGATGGTGCGCTTCCATTTATTCAAAGTGTCTACGAATCGTTGTGCCTTAACTGTGGAGTCATGTTCCGGAAAGCCAGTGACAAGCGGGTTGACGGACTCTTCATCCTGTTGCAGGATAATGCCCGCCCATGTGTTGCCAAGTTTGTTTACACTATGCTGCAGGCGTTTCGCTGCAGAGGCTTTACTCATCCTCCGTGAAGTCCCGACCTTTCCACAGATTTCCGTAGTTTTGGAGCCTTGAAGAAAGACATTCGTGACATTGATTTGCTTCGGAAGAAGAGGTGATCGCCTGGGTAACACAAGTAATCTTTCATGAAGGCGCTCAGAGTGGATTAAATGTATTCACAATTATGGAGAACACTTTCGAAATATTAAGCGGTTTACATACTGTTTTCCATCTGTCTCGTTTTCATTTGACTACCGCATATCATATTGAGTGTAAAAAGGCGAAGACATCTATTAGTGCTCGATACCGCTGGCATTATTATTTTACGCTGTACGCTGCTAAGCACTACTAGTTTCGTGCGTCGCTTATTCTCAAGTGCGTCTACTGCAAATGTCATTACTTCATCCTCATCAAACAGAAAACAAGTGTTATGCGTAGTTGTGCATAGCACGATCATCAAAAGGCATGGTTCGTTGCTCGTAGATACAAGGCACACATGCGCACAGCTATTTACAGTACCGTCTGATGCAAACAATTACACTGGTCAAGAATCAAATCAATCTTTCTGCATTTACGAGGTCAACGTTTCTGGATGGTAATTCGTCCCTTAATCTAAATACAGTTTCAAAATTTTCTTACTGGCCTCAGTTTTGCTGTCGTAATAGTTTGTGTAAATCTTTACGTATTCACTATCTGTTATACTTACGTTTCAAAATGATCCAATCTTGCAACAAGACTTCCAAATGCAAATACAAAATAACGTTGTCAGTACATAAAGGAATCGAAGGAATGGGTAACATAAGGTTAAAGAAAAGAAAAGAATCGAACATAAAATATTCCTTCCCAATTTCATTTCCTTTACCTCAGGCACGTCTTATGGTGGACCAGTGGTACTTGGACAATACAGCCACAATCTATTTACCTTGACGATGATTTTAGTTAGTTACGATTTTCTTTTGCCATTTTCAGGAAAATTAGTAAAAGTCACTTAAACTGTCCATCACGCTTCCATATGCGTAGTTGGACCTAAATGACTGGCAATGTTAGGAACGACATTTTATTAGGGCTATCATATAATTGGCAGCTCTTTTCTCATTTTAAGCTTTTCATTTTCTGGGTAGAGCAAACTGTTTAAGTCATGATCCACATAGAGTCTCTAATAAATGAGAGTGGTTACGGAGCGGGAACTCCAATTGAAAATCTTCTTCTTCTTCGGCTGTTAGGTATTAGCCTGTTACGTCCTCTTGTTCTATTGCCAACTGTCAGTTACTATTTGATCTCTCCATTTCTTTCTTGGTCTGCTTATTGATATTCTCCCTATTGGTCGATATTTCAAAACTATTTCACTAGCTCTTTTCTTCATTCGTTCTTGTGACACGATCAGTCCATTTATTTCTGTACCCATTGACCTTTAGATTTATGCATTTAAGTCGAGTTCCTGCCTGAATGGTGTTCTTCTAAAATTTGGAAGAGGGTTTTCCTTTCAACTAAGGAAAACCCCTGAAAAATTTGGACAGAAGCGCATATTGGGGCTATTTCTATTCACTTCTCGGTCAAAATGTACTTCACAATGAACATGAAGGGCTAGTGTACCCAATCAGTTCAAAATGGTTCGAGACTGAATTAATAAAAAATAGACGCATACAACGCACAGAACGTTGATATAACCATGTGAAACTGTTAGGAAAGTTCTTCGTTGGGGTGTTGTTCAACTCTCGTGTCACATTAGCTTAAATGTGGGTTATCTCGACAAAGCGCTGACGCTTCATCAGAATTTCTGCACTTCGTCATTTTGTGGTAGGTCGTTTTGATACACCGTGTCTCGTCACTAGTCACGATTTTTTCCAGAAAAGACTTGTCCACATTTTGCAGTTCAATAAAGGTGTCGAAGCGCAGTTGTTTTTATTTGAGAGTCAAGGAAAGTGGTAGGAACTCTGAATAATCTTTTCTGTTCTTCGAAACGTCGTGGAGAATGTCATGAACACTTGATTTAGAGACGTTGTTCCATTATGTGTTGTACCAAAACACTGTTTCCGCTCTACTATTGCACCTCCACTACTTAGCACTGCCTGTACTACGTACCTATTTTGGATAATCTGAGTGTTAGCAAGTTCTTAAAAAAATGCTTTTCTTTCTCCACCGCTAAAAATAGAGTGGACTACTCGACTAATGACTCAGTGTTAAGTCAAGGCTTTTCAGCCGAATACCAAACGAGCTATTAGTGGAGCAAAGGAAGTCGAAATCTTATGTATTTTCACAAAGTGGGAAAACGGCCACTTTACCTGTGGCCACTCATTTTTGAACTTAAAATTGAGGATTGAATAATTGTTTTAACAAAGAATTAAATATTTTGTATTATAAAACATGATTCAAAATGAATTATTTACACATTTCACAAATAAAAGTCTAACTGCTTTCCTGAACTCATGTACAGGGGCGGTGTAGCCAGTGAGAGCACCGTTGACACTAATTCCACTGTTCTTCTGGCTTTGAATTTGAAAATTTTTGCTCGCAGAGCACGCACTCTCTCTCTCTTCATCTTTGTCGCCAAAAAGAGCTCTTCTAGGGTAGAGATTCCTGCTCTTCCAGTTCTTCTTTTTACTGCCTTTCTTCTCTTCGGCTGCTCTCCACCTGCACAGTAAATACACAAACTGACCACTTACATTATGTCAGTATAACTTAAATGCACAAAACTGTTATAATTCTGAGGAGCAGGACAGCAAACAGGCTAGAATTCATGGAGTGATTGTGCCCTCCAGGGAGAACACCTTAAGCCATTTCGCGCACCATGCCAGCCAGTACCTCATAGCCCTCAGGACACCAACAGCTACGAGGGTTGCCCAGAAAGTAATGTACTGAGTTTTTATCTTCAACAATTCTTTATTGAACATAATGAGAATTACACACAAGAAAGGATGGCGTCTTATCTACACACCCTATTTTTACACATAGTCTCCAGCCGGGTTTGGCCCTCCTCCAGCACGAAACCATGGGGTGTATGCCCTGTCGGTACCAATCCTTGTCTGGTGGCGGAGCCAGTGCTTCACTATGTGAATCACTTCCTCGTCGTCCTCAAAATGTCTTCCACGAAAGACATTCCTTAATGGCCCAAACAACTGGAAGTCTGAGGGGGCTAGGTCAGTTGTGACATCCATTTATGGCCCCGCACCAAATCGGGGAGATCCGCCGAACCGCCTTCTGATGACCTCACCCACCGTGCCCAGTGGCTAACTGTACATCTGCCGACAGTAGATGCTCCATAGACTTTGCACAAGCGTTTGTGAATATTTCCCACAATTTCTTTCTCTGCAGTGAGAAATTCAATGACGGTACGTTGCTTGTAACTTACATCACCTACAGACGCAATTTTGAAACTGTCCTGCGGCTGCGCTATCTTTCGGAGGTGACGGAAAATTGGCGCGCTCACTCGGTAGTCTTCAGGTAATGCATACGTAACGTTTTGCATTCGTAGCGTTGTTTTCGGCTGAGAAAAAAAGATGCGGTGCATTACTTTCTGGGCAACTTTCGTACTTCGCCCACCTTGGCTACATTGCCCATATTGCCCGGCTTTCCCCTACCTATGCCGCTCTGTGGCTGTTTATTTTATTTATTTATTTGCACTATTCATTTCCTACTGCAAGGAGCAGAGGCGGCTGTTTGAGACGGGCCCCTAACGAGTCGCGGCACTTCCCGCCAAAATGTCGCAGCAACCTTGCAGTGGGGCAGAGGGAAGCCGTACTGGGAATATTTGCGAGGAGACCTGCAGTTCCGGCATTCGCCTAATAGCCAGGGGAAGCCTCCTGAAAACCTTTGTAACACGCCTGGGAGTACTAATGGGTGGGGGTGGTACCTTAAAGTGGTTGTCGTTTCGACCGCGCGCCCTGTCCACACCACGTATCTGATAATCCTGCGGCGGTCGTACTGTTCTGCTCCACACTGCTGCTGGTTTGCCTGAAATTATCTAGAGAAATATGCAAGCGGATTTAGGGGAGCCACTCAACGTAATAACACAACACTGTTCGACGTCTGGTATGAGCAACTATATTCTGAGACGATTAAAGAAAAACGCAGGTTGCACTGTTTACATTCTAAGCCGTAAATGTTTATCCCAATTAACAATCTTGATGATTATCTGTTCACAACATCACTCACTTGCACGAACGCACGCGCACCGAACACGGCGCGGATAATGGTTGATGATGCAGAAGCCGAATGATCGAACGAAAGTTCTTACGCTCGTCACACATACAGATACCTGGTAATAGTCCTCCCTGACACTAGTAATGATATAACACTGTTCGTAAAGTTAATTTTTCAGTTCTCAGTTCTCACTTGTACGAGCGTGCGCCTAAACGTCGCGGCGCGGCTGATGGTTGATAATGCGGAAACGCGAAGATCGAACGCACGTCCTCACGCTCGCTACAAGACACTGGCACTTGTTTGCACTCTTTTATGGTAACTAATTTTTACTGATACACATCAGTTCATTCTGGGAGACCGAACACAGCGCGGATGATTGATGCTATGCGACACGCAACGAGAGGATACACAAATACGTTATCGGCGGCACTGCTCATTTTTAAATTACTTCTTGACGTACTTTCGTCTGAATCATTTAGTTATTTTATCACTCCACTGTAATAGCACTTGTAGCAACACTTCAACTTCCGTACTAACAATGGCTCTCACATGCAGAGCTACACACTACACACACTACACAACATAACAGTTCCGTGTCCCGCGCCTGAGTCGACAGACGCGGCTGCCCGCAAAGACACTCCGCAACCAAGCCAGCGATATGACAGTACGCTAACAAGGAGCAGAGGCGGCTGTTTGAGATGCAGCCCCTAACGAATCGCGGCACTTCCCGCCAAAATGTCCCAGCAGCCTTGCAGTGGAGCAGAGGGAAGCCCTACTGGGAATATTTGCTAGGGGACTTGCAGTTCCGGCATTCGCCTGATAGCCAGGGGAAGCCTCCTGAAAACTTTAGTCGAAACCAGAGCATTGGGTCAATTTCAGTATTTTTATTAGGGCAACGTAATTACTTGCACCAGAAATGGGACGTGAATTGGCCGTCTGTGAGTTGTTGCCAGGTTTCGGGTCCGAGCGATACTAGAGACCGAGAGCAGTGCGAGAGGGCTGCGTACGTCGAGACACGCATGGGAAGCCGCAGAAGCTGACCGTGTACGCACCTTCACGTCCGTAGCCGCCGCTGGCGTCGTCTCGGAATGTGTCGAGGCGCTCCGGAGTGGCAATCAAGTCGCCGGCTGGCGAGCATACGTGATGAGCAGGTGGCTAGGCGGCTCTTTGCCTGTCCGTCCCTTCATTTCTCTCCCATGCGTCGCAGCGGACAGCGAAGCTGATTACGGGCAGCGACTCATATTCTTTTCCTCTATTGTTATATTACGAGAAAGCTCAGCAAGTAATGCAACACACTTTCTTCTTGGACGATTCTGGTTGAAAAAATGCGAAAGCTTTTGCGGGACGTCGTGGAGTATGTACGCTTCAGCCCCAGTAGTTCCATGAATCTCGGATAGGTGGCAACGCTATACACACCATTAAATCATTAAATATGGCGTCTGTAACAGAGGTGCTTTCCACGCACAGAGCTATCAGTGAGGGTTTTTTTTGGGGGTGGGGCGGGGGGGGGGGGGGGGGGGGGACGGAAAACCAGAGCATATAGGGGCTTCCAGAATGTCTACGCAAACCTGTCACTCAACAAATGCACGGTGAGTATTTGGGCGAGGCGTCTGTCATCACTGCAACAAAATCGCAAAAAGATGTGCGATCGCCCGCATATTGGCCGGCCGCACACAGAGGTGACTCCTGCAACGTTGGAACGTGCGAGCACTCTCATCCTTGGTGATCGACAATATCGTGATCGTCGCCACAAAAGTGCAAACGAGCTTCTCCTTCTCCATGACAGCACGAGTCCCCACACAAATCTGAGCAACCAAGAGAGGCACACAGAACTTCATTGGACTGTTCTTACTCATCCACATTGCAGCCCAGAGCTCGCACCTCCAGGCTACCGTCTGTTTGGCGCAATGAACGACGCTCTTTGCAGGAAGCAGTATGTGGATGACTAGGAGGTTATTGATTCAGCGCCGGCTGGTGTGGCCAAGCAGTTCTAGGCGCTTCAGTCTGGAACCGTGCGACCGCTACGGTCGGAGGTTCGAATCCTGCCTCGGGCATGGATGTATGTGATGTCCTTAGGTTAGTTAGGTTTAAGTAGTTCTATGTTCTAGGGGACTGATGACCTCAGATGTTAAGTCCCATAGTGCTCAGAGCCATTTGAACTGTTTGAACCATTGATTGAGCAAGACGTTGGCTCCGACGTCGACAAGTAGAGTTGTAACATACTGGCATACCGGTCCTCCCAGTAACGTGGCGTAAGGCCGTCACATTGAACAGAGATAATATTGAAAAACAGGGTTTTGTAGTGGAGAATAAAGTGATGTATTGGCGTCCTAAATAAAAGCAACTTGCTTTCAGAAAAAAGTATTGTATTACTTACTGAATGCCCACCATAATTCACTGACAAAAGTGAAAGCTGTTTTACCATGAACAACTGGGCCGAACGTCACAAAACTGATAATCCTGTATGTCCACGCCTGTCGATTTCTCGAGCGAAATTTCACTATCATGGGTGCTTATTTTCAGACAGAAAAAGAGCCTTTCCTGCAGCTGAAGAATGGTGTTATTACATGATGACTACTAGGTGCTTGTAACGCTACTGGAACATTTCAAGTGGTCATTGCCCCAGAGGAAGTGCATGGGCAGCTTACTGCCGTGATTTCTTATTGTGTTACCAGCAATATTCTTATAGCATACTATCTCTGTGTATCCTTTGCTACATGTTCGTCTTGATTACTCGTTTCCGTTTACTGTGAATGTACAGTTTGTTTTACATCGGAATGCGTCCTTTATTAAGGCTATTTAATTCCGTACCAGGAAAGACGTAAACTAGTGTATGCTCTGAACTGTCAAAGCAAACTGTTATTAAGATTTCCAGTGTTGAGATGGCTGTATGGGACGTACAGACACTCAAGAAATAAAAAAAAACTGTCATACTACATCTGCTGTTTGATTTCGTTATCATCTGCGTATTCTACACTGTATAGTCACGGATAATCTCTATGCAGATATCGTAAAAAGTTTAAGTATCGCTCATCCCATATTAGCATATGCAACCCTTTTTTTTGACGTCATTGTACTGCTATGTAACTCTTGATGTTAAACCAAGGTGTATGTAGTGCTTGTATTTTTGATACATTTTGAAACGTACTTTTTCAACAGCATAGTCTTGTACGCTGTTCGTCCAATAAGTTCCAAGAATGATTTTATTCCTGGCGTGTAAGCAACGTCAGTGCACTAACTAGGGTGGCAGTTTCAACTAACAACTGTAAACAACGGATAATCATTCGACTAGTCCGTTATGAGCAGGATGTGTTGAGTAGTGGACGTGCAGCAGTAGTGTCCCCATATGGATGAAAATATTAAATAGTCTAAACTGTTAAACCCATCACAGTGATGAACGTTACTTGCTACATTTAATTGTTATTTTTAATTCGTGTTACAATGAAAAAGCGATAAACTATGTTTATGTAAGAATAATTCTAGAAGAATTTAGTTATCAAGGCATAGAAGAAACAATGTGCCGCAATATCTGTGAATAGTACATTGTGTCATAAACGCTGAGGTTTTCTACGTGGAATGACGGACGAGGTGGGACGTCAAAGAACTTCTTCTCTGGATGTAGCCGAAAGTAGACTGTGGCGACGTCATTTATCCACTGCGCCAAAAACAGCGGGTGAAAGCTGCAGCTGATAGATATTTATCTTTGCCATAGTCGGCTTGGTTACGAGTTGTTTATTCTTGTTAGTTTTTGATCTGTGCTTGGAAAATAAAATGTTTTCTCATCTCATGAAAAAGCTGTTACTTAGTGGTGACCCCGAAAAATCGTAGCAGAAGCATAAAGAAAATATATATACCGACGAGAATAATGAATTCAGAGACAAAAGCATGGGGCAGTGGAATCAAGGTTGAAGACTACAGTCTGTTCGACCAAGGATCGAGGTCCACGCCCTTTGATTCGCCACAAAACGGAACGACAGATGTTAACGCAAAAGATGGGAGTACCTACACGCGACACGGAAATGTTAAGCTTTCCGCGTTCTGGCCGACGCGCCCCCAGCTTTGGTTTACGCAGGCTGAATGCATATTTCGGCAGCGTGGGGTGTCTAACAACATTGACAAATTTAATATAGTGGTTTCACATCTAAATTTAGAAGTGATAGAGCAAGTAGAAGAAACCTTGTCGCAACAAAATTACTTTGTGCTAAAGGAAGCTCTCATACAGCATTATACGTTGTCACCAGATTTGCGACTACAAAAAATTTTCGCATACGAAGATTTGGGCGATAAGACTCCGTCACAAGTACTCAAAGCCATACGTACATTAGCCGGCCCGGAACTCCTACCTTAAGAGTCTTTACGTCTAATATGGCTTCGTAAACTTCCTGCCAACATCCGTGCCGTCATTGCAGCAGAAACAGACTTACCATTGCAAGTCTTAGCAAAAAAGGCAGACACCATCGCAAACACCTTAACCGAAGTTTCTGCGTGTTCCGAATTCAACTACAGCCAGGATAGAGGCCCAAGAACGTGTAGTGTGATGGAATCTGACATCAGTGAGCCAGGAACGTGCAGTAATACTTCCCAACAACAGTGCTCATCGACCGAACCCACCATACAGCAACTGGCAGCACTAGTGGTAAAACTCAACGTGCAAGTAACTTCACACCACCAGCAGCTACGAAGTCGCAGTTGGAAAAGACGAAGAAATCCTATCCAACAGGATTTGACAGATCAATGGTGCTGGTACCACAGACGCTTCGGTAACACTGCCCGTCAATGTATTCAACCCTGCAGCTACCCAAACTTAAAAGGCGGGCGTTAAAGGGCGCTAACGTTCGTCAACAACAACATAGCGTGATTCAAAGAGGTGAAAACGCCACGGTATCTGCAGTCAATCAATCACACCGATTGTTCGTGTTGGACCTCTCTTCAGGTGAGAAGTTTCTGATTGACACAGGTTCAGAAGTCAGTGTTTATCCAAGAAAGAGAGGTGATATACTCACGACAACAACGCAACATGTGCTGACTGCGGCAAACAATTCCAGAATATCTACCTATGGTGAGAAACAGTTGGCATTACATCTGAATTCCAACTTCCATCCAAAATGGACTTTTGTGGTTGCTGATGTGCCGAGTTCTATAATTGGAGCGGACTTTTTACGGAGCTACCGACTTATGCCCGACCTGGTTAACCGTCGTTGGTGACAGTTCCCACAGAAGGGATATTGCCTACTGCGTCTTCCGCGTCGGTTCAAGTGCAGTGCGATGTGCCCGTGTCTTTCCGCACGAAGATTTCTGGCCCCTCTACCGCGTCATCCGCGTCGGGGTATTGTGATACGATTTCGTACCCGCAACTAAGCGGGGCGCACACGTATGCGTCACGCAAGAAGACACCCGACAGTCATAACGATTCGTATACTGTAGGCAATATCAGAGCACTATCGGAGGAATCACTTTTTCGTAAACTGCTTCAAGACTTTCCAGCACCTATCGAACCCGTCAACGCAACCAGGAAATGCAGACACAATACTCAACACCATATCAGCACGACACAAGGTCAAACCGTTGCCTTCCGCCCGCGGCGTCTGCCTCCAGAGAAGCTGCTCGCGGCGCGAGCTGAGTTCGACAGACTTCTAAAAACAGGTATTGTAAGTAGGTCTGATAGTTCATGGGCATCTGCAATTCACATGGTCCGTAAAAAAGACAATTCATGGAGAATTGTGGAGACTACAGGGCGCTCAATGCCCGCACAATTCCCGACCGCTACCCAGTACCCAATGTGACTGATTTTAACAGTACGATAAGCAATGCCAAAATATTTAGTGTGATTGATTGCGCCAAAGCATTTTCTCAGATTCCCATGGCTCCATCTGACATTAAAAAAACAGCAGTTATCACACCATTCGGTTTGTTTGAGTACAATTTTATGCCATTTGGCCTCAGAAACGCTGCCCAAACATGGCAAAGATTCATGCATGAGGTTCTTCGAGAATTACCATTCATATTTTGTTATATGGACGACATTTTAGTATTCTCTGGTTCTGTATATCAGCATGTCGAACATCTGCGGCAGCTTTTCCGCCGACTGACAGAGTATGGCATAATTATTAACGAAACAAAGTGCACGTTTGGAAAACGCGAAGTTAAGTTCCTGGGATATTTGGTCTCAGCAGCAGGCATGTCACCTTTGCCTGAGCGTTTTGAAGCAGTACAACAGATGCCCCTTCCCACAACTTACAAAGGACTTCGCAGATTTTTAGGCATGCTCAACTATTACAGACGTCACTTACCTAAATTAGCTGCCGCCCAAGAGCCACTCACAACGTTACTTGCAGGTAAAAATACAACAGGAAATCGTAAAATTCCATGGAGTCCAGATGCTGAACCAGCTTTCCATGACTTAAAGAAATGTCTTTCTCGGGCAACAC
Organism: Schistocerca serialis cubense; assembly: GCF_023864345.2. Lineage (NCBI taxonomy): Eukaryota > Metazoa > Arthropoda > Insecta > Orthoptera > Acrididae > Schistocerca > Schistocerca serialis. The sequence goes on from NC_064642.1 coordinate 461,035,186, forward strand.
TACTGGGACATCCAAGATTGAGCGCTCCTTTAGCGCTCATGGTTGATGCGAGCCAAACAGCAGTGGGTGCAGCGCTACAGCAAGAAGTTGATGGCAGATGGCAGCCGCTCACATTTTTCTCTAAAAACCTGACTCGACAGCAGCAAAAATGGAGTGCTATTGACCGTGAGTTGCTTGCTATTTACTTAGCCATAAAGCATTTTCGCACGTCTGTCGAAGGGAGGCACTTTGCAATTTTTACCGATCACAAGCCGTTAGTAGCTATATTTCAACGAGACACAGAGCTCAATTCACCACGTCAGTGCAGGCAAGTCGAGTACATTGCGCAGTTCACAACTGACGTGCGTCACATTTCAGGAAAAGACAACCTGGTCGCAGATTGCCTGTCTAGGAATTGTGCCAGTTTAAATTCAATTCGTTGGACCGAGTTAGCGTCTAAACAACGAGAAGAGCTTTTTTTGGGCGTCTAATACGGGAACAGAGAACAGCGCTGCAGCTCAGACGTGTGTCTGTCCCAAATGTTCGAGACGGAATTTGGTGTGATGTAGCAAAAGGAAAGGAGCGACCTTACATACCAGAACAATATCGTCGCGAGATTTATAGTGCACTACATAACCTATCACATCCAGGAGTACGAGCTACGGCCAAGTTAGTTTCCTCCAAAGTAGTGTGGCCTGGAATACAAAAAGATTGTCGTGCATGGGCGCGTGCATGCCTAACATGCCAGCGTAATAAAGTCAGCAGACATGTCTTTGCGCCTATTGCTGACTTCCCGACGCCATCTGCAAGATTTTCACATATACATGTGGACATTGTGGGCCCGCTATCACGCTCTTCAGAACAACGCTATTTGCTCACAATCATTGATCGTTTTACCAGGTGGCCAGAAGTAGTTGTAATACAAGACATATCTGCGGAGTCGGTTGCAAAAGCACTGTTGCATTCATGGTTCTCCAGGTTTGGCGTTCCGCAAAACATAACAACAGATCGCGGAAGGCAGTTTGAAAGCCAACTTTTCAATGAACTTTTACTACAGTGCGGGTGCAACCACCTACGCACCACAAGCTATCATCGATCTAGTAATGGAATGGTGTAACGACTACACCGCACGCTCAAAGCTGCATTAATGTGTAGTTCCACTTCATGGCCTGAAGCACTACCGCTGGTCCTATTCGGATTGAGAACGGCCGTGAAGGAGGACTTACAACGCTCTTCCGCAAAATTGGTTTATGGCGAGCAATTGAGGGTTCCTGGAGAATTTATCGTTCCAGCATCTACACAGCCGTTCGCCCCTGAGCTATGCACGCAATTCGCGAGACAACTCAGCGTTAGAATGAGAAACATCAAACCCACTAACCCTGTCAGACATGGAGACCGGAGAGTGTACATAAAGACCTGCAAGCAACGTCCCACGTGTGGCTTAGGGATGATACGGTGCGCCCGCCGCTTGTTTCGCCTTACTCTGGACCATACAGGGTAATCACAAGAGGAAGCCACAGCTTCAAAATCGATAAGGATGGTAAAGAAGAGACAGTCTCAATTGAGCGGCCTAAACCTACTTACACCGAAGATGGTACACTACTTCCTCGGTCTGCAAAATCACCCTCAAACGCGGAGGCCAAAGAAACAGCAGAGAGTCTCGCCGAGCCCTCGGTTTCAGAAGAGGACAACGAAGCAGCAAGTGCAGAGCAGGAGCAGCCATTGCCTGCACCAGATGTTATCACGAGAGCTGGTAGAAAAATCAAGTGCAAGTTTCCTCACATACCTGGTGCACCCGGTTTCAAAAGGAGGGGGGCTGATGTGGCGACGTCATTTATCCACTGCGCCAAAAACAGCGGGTGAAAGCTGCAGCTGATAGATATTTATCTTTGCCGTAGTCGGCTTGGTTACGAGTTGTTTATTCTTGTTAGTTTTTGATCTGTCCTTGGAAAATAAAATGTTTTCTCATCTCGTGAAAAAGCTGTTACTTCATAAAATATAAAGGCTCCCATAAGACCTTATTACTTATACTGTTGTATACAGGTCTGTAGTGTGAGAGAATAATGTATGTGTTAAACATCACGTTTGTGGGCATTTGTGTAGTAATGGTACCTTCCATGTGAAATATTGAAGTATTTTCAGATTTTATTTAACACTGCAGCTTAGAAAAATAACATCGTTGGTGAGCAACAATTGGCCGCCATTATGCGGCAGATCCCAATTTCGTTGAATTGTGCGACAGGCGCACAGTTCCATGCAAAGTAAATTATATATTCTAATTTGCAGCTTATTAATGAAAGAGAGTAACGTAATTTAAAGTCAGTTTTCCGTTTCTTACTGCGTATTTTCGCAATAGGCTGTGACCTGTACTTATTTAACAATACAAATATTTTCACTAAGAATTTTTGTCATTAAATTATTTGGGGCCATAAAACTTCAAAAATAAGATAGTGACAATTGAAATTAGGAGATAGTGTTCTCAGTCAACAGAAGGGCTAATTAAATAATTTTTCCATTTTTTGCTACTGCGTATATTTTTCTCTCTCATGTACGTGCACGTATGTAACGAAAATTGATTTATTTTAAATAGTGAAAAGAGATAAATATTTCATAGTAGAGGGAAATATGCAGCAGAACCAGTAAAGATAGCATTACACCAATGCATAGTAAAAATCTGGAATGAAGAGAAATTACCAGAAAATTGGACTACTGCTATAATACATCCATTACATAAGAAAGGAGAAAAATCAAATCCAGACCACTATAGAGGAATTTCCCTTTTGGACTGCACGTATAAGATCATGTCAAGAATACTATACAACCGCTGTAAAGATCAATTAGAACTGGAACTGGGAGAATATCAAGGAGGATTTAGATCCTGGAGAAGCTGCCCAGAACAGATAATCACCTTGAAGTTAGTTATGGATGTCTACAAAAGAAGGCAAAAACAACTAGTCATAACCTTTGTAGATTTCAAAAAGGCGTGTGATTGCATCCGTAGATCTTCAATGATAAAAATATTAAGGAATTTTGGACTTCATCCTAAATTAATAAAAATGATACAGTTAACCTTTACAAACACCAAATCCAAAGTAAAATTTAGAGGAGAAATATCTGAACCATTTACGATTAAAACAGGGTTGAGACAGGGAGATTGTTTATCACCATTGCTATTCAATTGTGCTCTTGAATATGTAATGAGAGAATGGTACAAGGAAAATCCTATGAATATTAAAATTGGAACTAAGAAAGATAAAATAAACCTAAATTGCTTGGGATTTACTGATGACCTAGCATTACTAGCTAATAATATTCAGGAAGCCACGAAACAAATAACAAGCTTACAAAATATAGCACAAAAATTAGGCCTCCAGATATCATTTGAAAAGACTGAAATAATGGTAACGGATCCACTTGTAATAGATCACATCACAGTGAACAATAGGGAAATTAAAATAGTGAAACAATTTAAATACCTGGGTGAAATTATAACACATAAATTGGACGAGAAACCTAGAGGCGAGCAAGAACTAATAAAATGATAAAAGCTCAAAAACTAACGTGGTCTACGTACAATAAAAAATGTCTATCAATTAAAACAAAATTAAAACATTACAAGACGGTGGTTCAACCAGAGGTTACATACGGAAGTGAAACTCTTTTTAAAGTCACCCAGAAAAACAGAATTGACAAAATTTTAAAAGTAGAGAGAAGAATTACTAGAACATGCATAAATAAGAAATATCAAAAAGCTGGGCAATGGCGGATAGTTCCAAATGAAGTGGTATACAGAGAACTGGAGCCCATCACTGATACTATACGAAAGAAAAGGATCTCTTTTTGTGGTCACATTCTGAGGACACCAGAAACCAGATTATCAAGGAAAATTATTGAGAAACTCTGGAATTTGAAACAACAAGGAGGATGGCTTAAGGAAATAAGAGAGGATATGGAAGAACTGGAAATAACTCTGGATGATTTGCAGAACAAAACGCCAAATTTAAAGAAGTTGAGGGACACAGAAATAAGATTTAAACCAAAAATTGACAAACGACATACAATGAAAAGGGTATTTACAGATAAGGAACGACGAAAAGCATCGGAACGAATGAAGAGATACTGGGCCACTCGGAAGGGGAAAATACCAAAGAAGAGGACCAGAAATGATTGACTGAAGTGGTCCAATGAGGCCGTAAAAACAGAAGAAGAAGAAGAGGAGGGACAGTACACGTTGTAGTGCACAAATCACAATGAAAAACATCTTGAGATCAAGTGGTCACAGCATTCTCCAGAATATTTGGAAGAAGAAGAAAGTGTGTGGAAAGTTTGTTCCAGACATCCTGACTCCCTAAAAAAAAAAAGCAACGATGCGAGGTCGCCTGCCGCGAACTGACTGAAATGCAAAACGCGGACCATTCTTTGCAGGTAAAATCGTCTGGGTTGACGAGATTGATGTTACCAATACGAGCCTACCATAAAATGACAAAGTGCAGAAAGTCATGAAATATTTTTTAAATTTATTTCGCATATGGATTTTTTTTTCCTTAAACTGTTAAAGCACAATAATTATACTCCGTTCATCATAAGAATAAACCTGATGTAAACATTACGCCGTGTATTCTTCCGCGTTTGGTTGAATTTCATTGGATTTCGCGCAAGCCAAGCTGTGACCAGTACAGTCAAGTACGATCATAAGGACACGTTTCATGCTGTGTTACACGCATATAGACTGAGTGATAATGCGGAACGACAGCTTTACCGGCGCTTTAAACTTGGACAGCACTGGCCAGCCAGCAGTCCAAATAACCTGCAATGATGTGAGCAGTTGCAGTTCAGACGTAAAAAGAGACGAGCAAAGAAACAATATAGCTTCGAATGTCATTAAATTTTTAAAGAGAATGAAATAATAACCGGAGAAACTCAAGCACTCTACGCGCGCTTCTTAGGTGACCAGAGGGAAAGCGTAAAATGCACTCGTTCTCGCTTTACATACTATGCAAATTACAAAGAAGAGCGGTGAAAACTTCTGACATAAACATCGGGTAACTTTTATGAGCAACCTGTGTGTGTAATGCAAAAGCATACTGTAGAAATTTCACTGCACTGTGGAATACTGAAGCCACTGAAGGTATTATTTACAGTCAGTCGTCTGGTAATCTCTTAGCTCCTTCCTTATCCGAATCCGAGAAATACCTTTCAGTTCTGGCAGTGTCACCTGCTACATTGATAACGAGCCTATCAACAACAAATCGACGAAGCCGACCAGGCGCCGCATTTCCTCTTCTTCTTTTATGACGAGCCGTTCTATATCCCGCCAGCGTTCGGCAGCGACGTGTGAAAAAGCTGCGTGCGTTAATTCGAGTACGTCTGGCAGCTTAACAGTCTTGTTAATTCTCGGGCTAAATACTGCAACTTGTCTCCATATCAGTTCTGTTGGGCTCATATTGTAATGGTACAGTAGCAAATGTAAAAAATGCAGCATTTGTATGATGTGGATGGACATTGTTTCTTATTTTTGCTTTAAGAATTAACAATTTAATTTTTCTTTTAATTTTCCTTAATTTAAGCAACTTTCATGAACAGTCTTTCATAAAACATCGATAATTAAGAATTAGTATTTGAAATGGAAACAGGAATTTGGCGTCCAATATGTAATTAGAAACAAGAAGACGTGCATTATTCATAAGAAATGATGATGAGTTTTATAACTACAAGATGCAGGTATATCAAATTGACCGAGATAGAAAATGACAATGAGTAGATTTGAATCACCTGACTACTACCTGTATTCGGTTACCATTCCATTACACCACCGACTGCGCTACTCGTACTATGAGCATGAACTTATCAACTGTATTACATACAGTGGCTGGGAAAACTTCAGACCTAATAACTCCGTAAATTTATGAAAAACATTAAGAACAGCCTATTTCTCTACACTTTTTAACCGTATTCCTCACACGGGTTTCACTACGGAACAGAAAGCAGCCTCAATCATTTTTATTCTGCGCATTAACGGCGCGACAATCAGAGCACAACGCTGCAGAGGCTGTGACTGTACACGAGTTTTGAAATAAAAAGTACGTAGCTAAAGCGTGATTAAGAAAAACGTTGATGGCTGTTAACACATTTGAACATCTTAAAGTTTCAGTTAACGTAACTTAATAATAAGATATCTAACACATAAGTACGACCTACTTCCAAGAGAGTAACAACATCTGTGTACGTGTGCAGTAAAAGTACAATAGAACAAATCCACTTAACAGTAGAGTATAAGCGGTGAATATGCAGTAAAACATCTCATTATCTGGAATCATGCAGTTACATATACAGGGTGAGTCACCTAACGTTACCGCTGGATATATTTCGTAAACCACATCAAATACTGACGAACCGATTCCATAGACCGAACGTGAGGAGAGGGGCTAGTGTAATTGTTCAATACAAACCATACAAAAATGCACGGAAGTATGTTTTTTAACACAAACCTACGTTTTTTTAAATGGAACCACGTCAGTTTTGTTAGCACATCTGAACATATAAACAAATACGTAATCAGTGCCGTTTGTTGTACTGTAAAATGTCAATTATATCCGGACATATTGTAACCTAACGTTGACGCTTGAAACCTCCGACGTTCAGTTGCGTGTTGTAACAAACACGGGCATAAATTGGCCAGCCCGTTCTCCTGATCTTAACGCCTCTGGACTTCTTTCTGTGGGGTACGTTAAAGGAAAATGTGTACCGTGATGTGCCTACAACCCCAGAGGATATGAAACAACGTATTGTGGCAGCCTGCGGCGACATTACACCAGATGTACTGCGGCGTGTACGACATTCATTACGCCAGAGATTGCAATTGTGTGCATCAAATGATGGCCACCTCATTGAACATCTATTGGCCTGACATGTCGGGACACACTCTATTCCACTCCGTAATTGAAAACGGAAACCACGTGTGTACGTGTACCTCACCCCTCATGGTAATGTACATGTACGTCAGTGAGAAAGACCAATAAAAAGGTGTTAGCATGTGGACGTAATGTGCTGTTCCAGTCTCTTCTGTACCTTAAGTCCATCACCGTTCCCTTTGGATCCCTACGTAATTCGGTGCTCTCTGATACACACGATCGAACAGCGGAGGAGTGGTACTCAAGCGTCAACTTTAGGTTACAATATCTCCGGATGTATTTAACATTTTACAATGCAACAAACGGCACTGATTACGTATTTGTTTATATGTTCAGATGTGCTAACAAAACTAACGGGGTTCCATTTTAAAGAAACGTAAGTTTGTGTTAAAAAACATACTTCCGTGCATTTTTTTATGATTTGTATTAACCAATTACACTAGCCCCTCTCCTCACGTCCGGTCTGTTGAATCGATTCGTCAGTATTTGATGTGGTTTACGAAATATATCCAGCGGCAATGTTATGTGACTCACCCTGTGTACGTGTTGTGTATTAATAGACTATCACACCTTGTACTTCCAAACGTCACTGTGAATGAGTAGGTTTGTAAACCTGCAAAAAGAATGGAAGACTTTTTTTTTTGTGAAGATGAGGATTTTACAAGCCAAGCCGGGCCAGTTCTGTGTAAGCCAGGGTACGGGATTTATCTCTCATCCTATGAGCCCTGATGATATAGCTTTATTTACAAAATCGCTATGTACTGTCTGGTTTGCATGTTTACAGCTGTGGAACAGCCAACAGGAATTTTAACTGTTGCATATACTGTTGTCACTGTAATACCACCTGTACGATTGTAAATAATGAACTTCTGATGCAATTTTTTACTAATGCAACTGGCCATTCGTCTTTCTTATTACCGTCGTCTTGCACCATTATGGTGTGTAAGCGATAATTTTTGCTCTATGCTGTGTTTTGATGTTATTATCATTTGACTGTCACGTAGAATTTGTCCTTTGCTTATGGCATGTTGCCAGCTAACTACGTCAGACATCTTCCCTGTCAGAGAAGTTTACCTTCATTCTCTTGTTATTTTTACAATTTTTAAAATTAATTTGATTTAGGTACAATCTTTCTGATATTTTACTTGAATTATTGAGAGCTATGCTGGAACTGTCACTTACATACTGCATGTTGCCAGTCGACAATATAACACAGCCACCCAGCCTAGCAATTTTTACCTTCATCCCCTGGTTATTTAATTTAAATTTTACTTGATTTAGGTATACTTTTTAAAAGTTTTCATATTAAAATCTTTCGGCAGGTTTACAACCTGGCTAGCTCACGGTGAAGTTTGTAGCTACATAAATCATAGTTTTATTGGCCCACAATACGAATGCATGTAATTGCATTACAGCCAATGACGGTAGTTTTTACTGCTTACTCGCCGCTTTTTTACGGTTGGACGGTATGTCATCTTAAGAGCAGAAACACATTTCTTATACAATATTGTTAAGCGGATTTTTTACATGTTTGCTTTTACTATTGGAGTTAGCTTTCCTTACGCATTTTGTTCAGCTGTTATACACTGTTTGACGTACTACATTATTCTACAAAATTATCTTAAACAAGTTTTCCTCTGTTTGTTTAACGATCTGAAAACGGTTGTACAAAGCAACCGAAACTAGTTATCGTGCTCAATTGTTTAAGAAAAATATTAATATATGCTGTCTAGGCATTAAAATTATTTCATAAATTACGTACGTTAACAGCGCCGTCTCCTTTTTGACATTGTCATGTTTTAGTGCAGAAATTCTCATGAAGGATCAACGCTTTGACTACCTAAACGACAGTCTGGCCAAGGCGATGCGCGAGCTGAACAACATTTTAAATGTTATTAATCCAGTCTCGAAAGTTTTTGGAGTGACGGTGGTGTTAATAAAGTTCGTGCGACAGGTGCCTGAAAGTAGTGCTAACCGATACCGGTTGTTTATTAAATAATACTTTTATTGGCAGCTTACGGTGTTACACAACGTAGCTTCTAATCACAGATAAGAATAGGACCTAATAAGGTATCCATAATTTCTCTCATGTGGTCATTGTATATGGCAACGAAGTTCGCTAGACTAGAAAAAGGAAATTCTTTGAATGACGGTCCTATTGTTCCTGCCAACGGCCACAGAATGCCTGATTGTGACTTACACGCTCCACAGTAGAAACTGAAAGTCCGTCCGTGGATACGAGTTCTCAATGGCCTGCCGTGGGACGCGGCACGCATCCGAAACTTACCATTAAGCCACGGAGGAAGCCGGTCTGACACGCGTGCGCTACACATTGCCAAGCCACGACCTGCATCCCGAGCTTCCGGCCCGCTCGCTTTTCCGCCCTGACCGGCGACTATATATGGCAGCCGCGGTCAGGGCGGGTCAACAGTCACCCACGGCGAACCACGCACCAAACATGAGGACCGCCAACGTCGCCAAGGTAACTGATTACTGGGGTGCAGTGGGGCACAGTGAACAGTGTCACTGGCAAACCTACAACCACGCGTTTGTGAGAGTTCTTTCTTCTTTGTATTTTTACTCAAGTACAAAGCTCTGCGGGATGAAGAGAATGACTACCTCAGTTTTACAGCAGTTCTTGATTGTTAACGATAAATCATTATCTTGAGAATTCACTAACAGAACAATTGTTACGTCGAGATCTGATGTGAGTGTTTAAGGTGACTTAAGCACGTTGTAGGTTGATTCTTACAATAAAGCAAAAGTTAACCAGTATTTTCACAAAGTCATGGTCGCACCAAGCCAATTTTTGGTGAAACACCATAAAAAAGTTAGAATATTCGGGATACACGTATGTTAATTAAGCTCTATGAGGCCAAACAACACAGCGCTTTACTTAAATTTAGTCAAAATGGTTGTAAAAAGTCACTTTCCACAGCGGGTGAGTACTGAAACCGTCACTTTAACTGTAAACAGGATCTTATCACTAATCCTTCTTAAGCCACCAGTCGAACTAAGTCGATGAATGGCGTACTTTATTTTCGTTATAGATAGCTCGGCACTCTAATTTGGGAGAGTCCGACATTAGCCAATTTCCTGTACTTCAGCATTAGGTACATAATTTCAGATACCTAATTACATTGGAGATACGTTCATCAAGCTGATGAAAGTGGAAGTGGAAGTTGTGTGAACACATATAAAGGTATGTAAATCCGTTGTGGTGACTACTAGATATACGTGTTCACTTTACCATAGGTGTTTCGTTTATTGATTTAACGCAATGCAAGTGTTCAAAATAAACGATATCTACGATTTTGGTTTGATTTCTAGATCTAAAAAGTGGATTTTTTACTTATAGAATTTTTGTATAATTTCCGCTTACATCTGGGAATGTCATCTGCTTGCAATTTTTCAGTTGCAAGTTCATATTGAATATATGGACAGTGTGGAGATGAAGACGTAGCAATACTGCTAGGCCTAAGTTAAATCAGCTTCAAGCAATGTGAAAATAAGTAGGGTTTTCGTTAAGGTGCCAGTACGCTATCTTCTGTTCTGTCAGGCCAGGTTTAAAACCATGTAGAGCTTAACACTTTTCATAGACAAATTAAAAATGTCAGTAATAAATGAATATTTACTACGTGATTAAAAATGGGATCTCCCCTAACAATCAGGTGCACTAGTTCTTTGCAGCGCTATTGCGTTAACCAAATTGTCGTAAAATGAAATGTAAACTTGTGTGTCCTATTTGCACTCTCTCTTCGGTTTATAAAGCCTCTCACACGTGCATAAACGTTTCATAACTATACGAAGATGGGTAGAGAATTTATCTTAATATGGTGAGTGAGACGTTCGTTTGATACTATTTACTAATGATGTTAGAACTCTGATTGTAAAATATCAGAGAAAGTGTCTTGTGTGATAACTCGTTATCCAAAATATACGATTATGAGTTATGTAACCATCTTCATAAAAACTTACTTAGACTTTTATTTTACAACGTCTTTAATTTTGTTTACCTTGATAATGTGCGACTTAATGAGCTGAACAAAGTGCGGAACGATAGACTTTTAGCTTAGTCTGTATCTGCTGGGAAGTCACTGAACTGCGAACTGATGTAGCCTAGAGTATGTACGGCGTGATTACCTCTAAAACTTTACTCACATTTTCAAACTCCTTGTGCTACATTTTCTGCTAAATGTGTACTCATTTAGTTCGGTTAGAAGTATAAATATATTATTCGCCTGATTATATCTATGAATAAGTTTCTCAATTACATTGCTCTATTTATGCCTTTACGCCAAATTTTTGTTCTCATACCGCATAGCACTGCGAACATTCAGCAAAAGAAATAACGTTTCTTAAAAATATAGGGAGGGGCAGCTTGGTAAATGAAAATACAGTGTTACGGTGTGGGCCAACCGTGACGAATCTCACGACGTAAGATGCGGTATTGCCGAAATAAAGGTGGCGTTCAGGAAACGTGCGTTTCGAAATGGGGAAAGCGTGATACGTATGCCTCAGTGACACGCGTTTGGTCTGTTGCAGGTACTCCTGGTTGTGCTCCTCGGTCTGCTGGCAACTGTGGGGGCCACGTTCTTCCCGAAGAAGACGAAGTGAGTATGCGGACACAGAACTTGTCACATGGCTGTTTCGAAGCACGGTTTCATCTGAAGTTTTCTCAGTCGCCTTATAGTTTCCTTAACACTTCAACTTGCTGCCGTTACTGTCAATTTGTCAGCATTTCAGTTGAAACGTTACTTCTCGTCCGTCCCCGGGCTTACGTGGCGTGGCGTCAGGTCTTCTTCGCAGCCGCAACTAGAGCATACGCACTATTTGCGATATGTGGCGTGCTAGACAAATTACACGACGTAGAGTGCGGTGGAATGGACAGAGATTTGGGACACTCTCTTGGCCTTGGGATCGGAAGACAAAAGAATCATCAGTGATCAACGGCGTGAGGATGCAGAAGACAATGGAAATCACTGGATTAAAGACACGGTAGTGTATCCACAGAACATGTGTCCTGTAATAGAAAAAGTGTCATGTTGATATCTCCACTTGCAAACGGTTCCTGACTAGTCCACCATTCGCATCTCCTGGATGGCATTGCCGAGGAGGAGATGACCATGAGAAAAAGATTGAATAACCAATGCAAAGGTAATGTTCTGTGAGACTTGGCGTGGAATGTCAGAAGTTTGAACGTGGCAGGGACGCTAGAAAATCTGACAAACAAAATGCTAACACTCAGTCTAGATGTAGTGGTAGCGCCAATGAAGCGACAGGAACAGAAAATAAAGACTCCTGTTCAGAAAAGTATAGGATAATCTCAAAAGCAGCAGAAAATAGTATAACTCGAGTAGGGTACGTTAGGGAGGTAGAGTAAGTTACGGTGAACGGTTCAGTGATAGGCTTGTTCTCATTAGAATCGACAGCATGTCAACACCGACAATAATAATGCAGGTATAGAAGCCGACGATGCAAATGGAAGATGATGAGATAGAGAAAGTATATGAAGATATTGAAAGGATAATCTGGTATGTAAAGGGACCTGAAAACTTAATAGGCACGGCACATTGGAATGCGGTTGTAGGGGAAGGAGAAGAAGAAAGGTGAATGGGACAATGTGGACTTGGTAATAGCAATGAGAGACAAGAAAGATTGATTGAGTCCTGCAATACATTTCAGCTAGTAATAGCGAATATTCAGTTCAAGAATCACCAGAGGAGGAAGTATACTTGTAAAAGGCCCGGAGGTACGCAAGCATCGCATTTTGATTAAATCATGGTCAGGCAAAGATTCCGAAGTCAGATTTTGGATTGTAAGGCATACCCAGGGGCAGATATAGACTCAGATCATAATTTAGTAATGATGAAGAGTAGACTGAAGTTTAAGAGACTAGCTGGAAAGAAATGATGCGCAAAGAAGTAGGATACGGAACTACTAAGAAATGCGATTAAAGTTCTCTGAGTCTGCAGATAATGCTATAATGAATAGCTCAGGAGGCAGTTCAGTTGAAGAAGAATAGACATCCCTAAAAAGCGCAATCACAGAAGTTGGTAAGAAAAACGTAGGAAGGTAACTGCGAAGAAACCGTCCAGCACCAGTGGAGAGGTACAGCTCTGAGGTGTGCTGTCATGCGATCGTGCTGCGACTCGCAGAGATACTCAGGGGTGCCTCTCACAGAGATCATTCCAGAGTGCTCTGATTGTGAGAGCTACAACACCAAGAGTCGCCTCTTGGCTTTTGGCAAGATCAAAGTGTGTTTTAGTTTTTTTTCTTTTTTGGGGGTTGGAGGGGTGAATGTGGGAATCAGCGTTCTTTATTTATGATAATATACAGTCAAATCACATACGCCAGAACCTTCACACCAAACATAAACGTTATCTTGACCCCTTTGCGACGTCCTCGAATCCTCAGTACTTCACTTGATCGACGAAAGAAGGAAGTACAAACGTGTTCAGGGAAACTCAGAAATAAAGAAATACAAGTCTCTTAGGAATGAAATAAATCGGCAGTGCAGGGAACTTAACGCGAAATGGCAGAATGAAAAATTTGTAGAAATCGAAAATGAAATGGTTTTAGGAAGGACTGACTGAGCATACAGAAAAGTCAGAATAACCTTCGACGAAATTAAAAGCAAGGGCGGTAACATTAAGAGCGCAATGGGAATACCTCTGTTAAATGCAGAAGAGATAGCAGGTAGGTGGAAAGAGTACATTGAAGGCCTTTATGAGGAGTAGGACCTTCATGTTGACGTGACACAAGAAGACACAGGCGTCGCCAACAAAGAGACAGGAAATTCAGTATTAGAATTTAGAAGTTATTCGGACGACTTGAGTCAAATAAGGCAGAAGGGATAGATCCCATCTAAATTTCTAAAATTATTCAAGTAGATGTTTAGAATGTACGAGACGGGCGATATACTACCTGACTTTCGGAAAATCATCTTCCATACATTTCTGAAGACAGTAAGAGACGATAAATGCAAGAATTATCGCACTGCCAGCTGAACAGCTCATGCAACCAAGTTACTGAAAAGAATTACATACAGCAGAATGGAAAAGAAAATTGAGGATCTATTTGATGACGATCAGTTTGGCTTTGGGGAGCTAGTGGCCCTGGAGAGGCTGTTCTGGCGTTGCGATTGATAGTGGAAGCAAGATTAATCAAAAACCAAGACACGTTCGTAATAGGATTTGACGATCTGAAAAAATCTTTCGACAATATGAAGTGGAGCTAGATGTTTTAAATTCTGAAGAAAAAAACAGAGGTATGCTATAGCGGACAGTCACGTAATATACAATATGTACAAGAACTAAGAGTGAACTATAAGAATGGAAGACTAAGAACGAAGTGCACGGATCAAAAAGGGTGTAAGACAGGGATGTAGTCTTTCGCCCCTACTGTTCAATCTATACATCGAAGAAGCAGCGACGGAAATAAAGGAAATGTGCAAGAGTGGTATCAAAATTCATGATGAAAGGGTATCAATGATAAGATCCGCTTAAAACATTGCTATCCTGATTGAAAGTGAAGAAGAATTCCAGGATGTGTCAAATGGAATGAACAGTCTAATGAGTACAGCATATGGATTGAGAGTAAATCGAAGAAAGACGAATGTAACGAAAAGTAGCAGATATGAGAACAGCGACTTCACATCACAATCTGGGATCAAGAAATAATCGATGTTGAGGAATTCTGCTACTTAAGCAGCAAATTAACCCGTGATGGATGGAGCGAGGACATGAAAAGCAAACTTGCATTTGCAAAAACGGCAAAGAAGTCTACTAGTATCAGAAATAGGTCTTAATTTGAGGAAGTAATTCTGAGAACCATCGTTTGGGGTTCATCGTTATATGGCAGTGAGACATAGACTGTGGGAAAATAGTAAGAACAGAGAATCAAAGCATTTGAGATGTGCTACAGAAGAACGTTGAAAATTACGTTGACTGATAATATAAGAAATGAGGAGGTTCCCCGCAGAATCGGCGAGGAAAGGAATATTTGGAAAAAAACTAACACGAAAAAGGGGCAGGATGATGGAACATTATGTTAAGACATGAGGGAATAACCTCCATGCTACTTGAGAGAGATGCAGAAGGTAAAAACCGTAGAGGAACACAGAAACTGGAATACGTCCAGTAAATAATTAAGGACGTAGCTTGGAAGCGTTACTCTGTGATGAAAAGGTTTTCACGGGAGAGGGATTGGTGAGGGGCCACATGAAAGCAGTAAGAAGACTGATTACTCACCACAAAATAAGAAAAACGTGTAAGGTTTCTTCGCAGAGTTTCTCGAAAATGTTTGTTGGCAGACCATCCTCACTGCTGGTCATGAACTGCTGAGGCTGAAGCCACCTGCTTAACAGCGCGCTGCTATGCACGGCTTAGCTAGTGCTCGATGGGCTTCTGGATATATGCGACACCTAATACCTAAGCAGAGATCACGCAATTCCAGTGAACTACGGGCCACTGTTTTGCGGGCGTGAAGCCGGCGCCTGATAGTGCCCTAGACGTGTTCCATCGCGGCAGAGCACGCGAATTTGGTAGTGGAGACAGCAGCGTGAGTTCACTGTCACGCTCGTCAGCTACTGTAAAACTACTCTGGCCTTGTGACATGGAAAGTTATCCTGTTGGAAGATACCATCTCCATCAGGGAAGACATCAAGAATGAAGCGATACAGGTGATCCATAATAACGTTCACATATTCCACTGATGTTATGCAGCCTTTTATTACTACGACAGGTCCCACGGAGGCTCAGATGAATGCCCATGGCATAATTCTGCCTCCACCCGTCTGTGTCCGTGGCTCGGAGCGTGTTTCGAACAGCCACTCGCCTTCATGATGGCGTGTGTGGATGCGATCACCGATCTCGTGTAACCAGGCGACACGTTTTGATTGATCCGCGGACCAAGCTCGATGAGCTTATGCAACTATAGTCGTAACTGGCAGTATCGTTGGGTCAACATGGGAATACGTTTCGGTCGTCTCCTACGGGGCTTCATGTTCAACAACGTGCACTTTACGGTGGGCGCCAAACACTTAACCTGCACCACCATTGTATTCTGTCGTCAGATTCGTCGCAGATCCCCGCTTATGCTGTTTTAGAGAGCTGCTAGCTAGTGGCTACATGTTCTTCCGCGCAGCTTCTTTCTGTATATTACGCGTAAACCCACGAAACTGCGGCACTCACCTAGAAAAACCAGCATATGGTCATGCCTGTTCCCTTCCCGTGCGTGTTAATACACTTGCGAACTCGTCCGAAGCGAAGCTTCCCGTACGGGCAGAGCAACTTGATGGATCACTGAGAATCGCATCACTGAGAATCGCTTACTCATGACTGGGGAAATATGCTCCGGAAGACCACCACCACCTTACAGCGCTCAAATCCCGCGTTCTGCACTCCACACGCCCGCAGGTTAATTTGTCCCATCGCGAGCTGCAGAAACCACTCCACGGAATTATTTTAACAATACAGGTATTGTACTGAGAAAGCATTGCGAAAGATTGGCTGGACACTGGGAGAACAAAGAAGTAACTCGAAGCGTGCAGAAATTCGGCAATAATAATTTTCCCACGATAGAAATTTGCGGGGATAGCTTGGCTGCTATGTAACTGGGGAATGAGAATGAAAGCAGTTCCTTTATTTCTTTCATTCTTTCTTTCATCTTACTCTACTTCTCCACATACTAGTGAACACTCGTGTCTACTGCCGAATCCACTGCTTTCTTGATTTATTCAGGCTTACTTACTGCAATAATTCGGAAACAGAAATTTATGTTGCACTTAATCATAATCACTGCCGTTACTTTTTTCTTTACAACAGCTTTGTTGAAATGCAATTTCTGCAATCCAATTTTCGCCGAGATAATTTTTAAATCTATCTCCACAATTCTAAGAGAGGAAAGAAGTTAAAGCTGAACTTGTTATCGATAGCTGAGTAATCAGAGACGGAATACAGTCTCAGATTAGACTAAGATGTGAAAAGAATGGCCTATGTCGTTGATCAACAAGAAGCCAGCGCTTGGCTGATGTGATTTAGGAGAAGTGATAAAAAATGACCAGAAGATGAGTTGGTCCATTCCTCCCTAATTATATTTATTCGTCATTATTTAAGAAAATACTGTTTTTCGTTGTATCTGATCGTCACGGTCGAAAAGGAAATGATGCATGCAGTTAGGGTTCATTGATACGGTGATAGCTGGTTAAGCTCAAATTTCTCATTGACAGCAAACGAGGAAGGCATGCACTCAAGAAAAAATTTCTGATTATCCCGCTGTCAGATCGACAGCACTAAATTTTATTTTCTCCTGTCATCAGTAACAGAAAAATAACGTAACACTCCACACGTTCCTACCATGATTAACATCTATAGACAGTCATAATTACAGTTCGCGAGGGATAATGGAAGGACTAAGCAAACTTCTAAAAAATTACACTATATCCTTTCAGTTTCGTATGAACGCAGAATTGTATCATTCCTGAATTACTCATCTGTATAAACGTTAGGTACTGCTCCGTCTTCTTTAGGCTCTCTTCATCCTATCTGAACGCTGCCATTTATTCTCACCTACAACATGATATTTATCACACACTTTCTCTAATTATTTCCATACATCTTCATCTTTAGGTTCATTCAGTCTGTTGTTGTCAATTTATAATTTGCTATCACCTGCAACGTAGTTATCTCGTCTGTACTTAGTAACAATACTTTATAACGGCCGTCTTACTATGCAGAACCCCGCAAACCGTATGATATTAGTAAGCGAATTTCCATTGTCTGATAGAGAAGTGTAGAGAAATTCTACGTAATGCCACTAGATGCATGTTCTATGTTAATGCGTTTATCTGTTCTATGATAATGACGTAAGCACGAAAATGGTTTATTTCACACCACTTCTGTAATGCAATCACTCGCTAGTGTGAATGAGTAAAACCTTAATATCTTTCAGATGGTCAAAAGAAAATGTATTTCTTCGTCACTGCCATCATTCAGAAGCGTTTAAATACAATTGCGCGTGTATGTGTGTGTGTGTGTGTGTGTGTGTGTGTGTGTGTGTGTGTGTGTGTGTGTGTTTTTTTTTACTACGCTGTAAGACAGCGGAAGAGTAGATGAGAAGAATTAATAATACACAGATCCGTCGACGTATGTTCGGGACATATTTCAATAGTAGGATTTCTCTGAACCTGAAGCAGCTATACAATTAGTGGAATACGTGGGTTGTTCCTTACTGAATGCGTATGTTAGTATGCTGCTTGCTTGAAAGCATTTAAGTATAAGCGATTACGTATCCCTACTTTCAAATACGGTATATGCATTTTTTTACGGACTTCGCCAGTTCCGAGTCTCTCGGCTGATCTTTTCTCCTGTTTTTCCTTAACGTTCTGCTACCCGTCGAACTGCCACGTTTCTTGAGTTGCCTATACCCAAACGTTCGGACAGTTTGGATAATCGGCGTTGATTTTCTCGGTATAACAGTAGTTTTGTCCTTTTAGTCTCAGTTCTTAAATATATCCACGTACATATTTTCTCTTTATACTAATATTTCCATATTTTCAGTCACAATTGTTAAATGTATCCATGTATGTGTTGCGTATCGGCAACGGAGAACACACCCTAAAACTGTCACAGAATATACTCGTGTTTATAATTTATTGTGACTGAGCGAATGTAGTTGTCATTAATAATCAATTTATTGACTTATGGGCCTATGTATCTATGTTTTAAAGCGGAAAATATGATTTTTAACTTTTACAAAGTAGTTTTAGAGAATGTGCACATCTCCGTTTTGCTGCCATGACTGGCCGTCATAAAGACACAGTTCTAAGTAAGATACCATTTCGGGGAGGGTTCAGATTCATTAAGGTTTTATAAGATACTTCGTATTTTTCGTTCTGAATAGCTGCACTGAATCTATCAAACAACAAATTCGTATCTTCTTTCTGTTAACAGGTTAATGAATGTGGAAGCCATGAAAAAATTATTTCCAGAATAACGTAATGTACTCTAATCACTGTTTATACATGTTTAGTTATCAAAAATATTCCATGTCGACAAGAAATTCTACTCTGTATTCTTCCATTGTTCTGTCTGATCCCGTGGGATCTTCCATCATACCGCCTAACCGTTCGCATTTTTAGTAATTACAAACCTGTGAGTATTTAAAAAAGTATTTGATGAAAAATTACAAAAGCTAAAATATTTCTATATTGTTCTGCAAGGGCTCAAGTGAAACTTTCTTTCCGTAACTTCCTGTGAGGGCTTGTCTGGAATTGAACAATATCCAGGAGCGGCATAGTCAATTACAGTTACATTCCTTTCATGAAAGCAGCTTTGAATGTCAGTGGTTGACCAGTCACGTTTATCTTCACTCGTACCATACTTGAGTTAGAGCCATCCAATAACTGTCGTTGTCTCACTGAGACTGCAGAACTGAAGGGATCCCTGCGTTCAGCGTGCCCTCTCCCTGTTTACCGACCATATATTAAAATATATAGATGACGAAGTTTCATCTATTTTTTATGTTATCAGTCTAAAAAAGTCCACTATGAAATCACATTACTTTGGATACTATTAAAGTTTATGACTGAAGGTACCAAGAATTTGTGCATCACTTAATAACAATTAATAGGAAGCAGCATATCATGTTAGAGAGGTGAGATAGTTCTAATGATTAATCTTCTTCTACGTAGCTGAAAATTGCAGTTGGTGTTCCGATTCACTTTTCCACCGTTAAAGACGAAATTTACTTCTGCTTCACGGATCGTAATCAAGCCCAATGTTTGTGAAAAACAGAACGAATAATAACTTTCATATCAACCAATTCTCGGTAATTCGTCGATCTTCAGGCAGTTACGAGTGCTTAGGTGTTTTGTCACGCATTATTTTACAGTCTTATTAACACGTCAGATTATTACAACAATAAAACGTAATCAACATTTATAAATGCAGGGGCTATTATTACCTGCACATCCATTCGACAAAAAGATCATAAGTAAGGACTGAGTGTACACAGGAATAGTACGAAACCTACGTGTCACTTGCTCTTAGAAACTGATGATAGTTCTTGAACTCATACTCGGGAGGGCGGATATTCAAATCCGATTTGACTTCTCCCTGATATCCCCGAATCGCATGAGGCAAATGTCAACTTGGCTCTTACGAAAGGGCACGGCCCGTTTCCTTCCCCGTCATTCCCCAATCTGAGCCTGTTCTCCGTCTCTAATGACCACGTCCTCGACGAGTCGGTACAGCCTAAGGTTCCTTTTTCTTTTCTAAGTGCGCGAGAAGATGGTAACATTCTTTTTGCTACCAACTTCGTGTATTCATTTCACTTCAACTGACAGTCAACATTCGTCCCTGAAACTTTCTATTTGTTACACATTCGACGGAAATATCTTTTACATTCAGTCTGACAATTTCATTTTCCTGTTAAAACTGAAAAATCATGCCTTTTTGTTTTGTTAATAGTGTACGGTCTTTTATTGATCGTTCAACAACTGGAAACATCCCTGAGGGTTTCATTTGCTTTCTGTACCAGAAGTAGCTGGGTTTTGTCTATAACTGCAATGCTGCTATCATCGGGAAAAGATAATAATTCCACGTGCTTAAGGTCGTCTGGGAAGTAGTTTATCTATTTCAAGAATAACAGTAACCCTAAAGCCCTGTATTAATCTGTTTTGAATCTGATAAATACATATATACATTTTGCTTCTTTCATTCCAGTACTATCTCACACCCATCAGTCCGTTTTCTACAGATTTTTGGAATAATCCATTTGCTACTCTTATTCCTAATGATCCAGCTTGTCCCATCGAATTCTATGGTCAGTAGCATTAGAGTGCTTAGACGCATCTAAAAATAAGCGTGTTATGCACTTGTAACTGTCTACTGCATTAAGTACTGTACCACTTCTGTAAATTTCATTGGGAGTGACTGTACACTACCAGTCAAAAGTTTTCGATCACCCATGATAAAAACTATATATATTATTTACATGTGTGAACGTTTCATAGAAACTAAATAGAACAAGAAAAATATTTTCTTGTCCCCATCATGAAGTACAATATAATATGGCCAGATTTTACCGTCTTCAGAGTATTCCTCCTTTTTCCTCAGAGCAATTGCAAGAATTTTTATTCTATTGGTAACATTTTACAATATTTGTACAGATATTGCATTCCAGCATGCTGTAGACGTCCTCAGTTTCCTGACGTCCCTGTCAAGTTCAACCCATAACAGTTCAACGGGATTTAAGTCAAGCTACTAAGTTAGCCAAATCATTATTTTCGGTTACCCACATTTCCCTAGTCTACTGACATACTCTCTGCACAATTTAGAATCACTGATCTGCTTCAGAACAAACCTACGACCAGCAAGTTTCTTGCCAGGTGGAACTGCATGGTATATCGGCATCCCGTGATATCCGGTTCCATTAATTCTCACTAGATCACCGACTTTGTCATCTGCAAATCGTTCCCAAACGATGAACGACCATGCCGTATCCGCCGCCGGTGGCATCACCCACTGACGTTTCATACGTTCTTCACGAAGTGGATGAGCAAACATTCGACGATTGCTTTAAAATACTTCAAACCTAGATTCATCCCTGAATAACACTTTGGACTATTGCTGCACTCTCCAGTTTTTATGTTGCTTTGCCCACTGCAATATTTTCAGTTTATTTTGTTTGTATAATAACGGTTTTTTGGCCTTCTACCTTCGCCTTGTTCACGATTGCAGCGTTGCACTGTTGAGATACAGACTGCAGAAGCTTGCATACCATTTACTTTCTCGCGAATTTCAGGAGCAGTACGAGTCCTCTGACGTTTGCTCTGTACACATGCGAACTGATCTTCCCTGTGTGATGTTAGTGGAGGGGGAGCGGGCGGGTCTTCCAGATCTCGAAACACTTGCGTGGGGACAAGTTTACTTTAACCGCTGTAGTGTGTATTTCGCATTGAGCCACGGTAAATTTTGCAGCTATTGGCCGCGTGAGAGGCCGCGTGGTTTGAGGCGCAATGTCACGGATTGCGTGTCCCCTCCCGCCGGAGGTTCGAGTCCTCCCCCGGGCATGGGTGTGTAAGTTGTTCTTAGCATAAGTTTAAGTAGTGTGTAAGTCTAGGGACCGATGACCTCAGCAGTTTGGTCCCTTAAGAATTCACACACATTTGAACATTTTTTTTGTTTCTATTGTCCTATTAGCGAAGCTTTCCTGGTACGCAACTATAGTTGCAGTTCATTTTTCGGTTCAAATCTACTCTTTCCGTCTCATTGCGAGAGAATATGATCCTAATCAGGCATACCAACATCGTGCTAGATGACACAATGTACTGTAAACTAATGCGAACTGGTTGCTACACAGCTGAAGCAATGAGGCCTATTCGAATAGAACCCTCTTAGGTAAACGTTGTCAGTGTTGTCGTGGATACTCATCACCCCCCCCCCCCCCCCCCCCCCCCGTGTGCGAACGATCAGTTCAGTCACAGATCAACAACGTTTGACCGTTAGTGCACTTCTATCACTTCAGAAAGCAAATTTACTAAGGTGCGAAAGTTCTACATATTTGTTCGGGTTGTTCATCTGTCTGTTAATTTAGAGAAGAAATTGCCTCTTCAATGCTGCACTAGGCAGTATATATAAACGTAGGTAACAATAGAGTATGGGGAAAAATAAGTGAAAATTGAATATTCATAATCCTTGATGAACATACTTCTAAGGTCTTAAATTGTAAATCACATATGACAGTTCAGGAACGTTGGCTCTTCACATCATTGCTGCTGAAAGATGCAATAGGTCGGCTTGATTTTTATACAACCATATGTTACGTCATTATGGATTAATTTTACGGCGCAGTTCAATACATGTAAAGAAATTTGTCATTGCCAGAAACTTGCTATGATAAGATCGTTTCTGTTGTCCAGACTCGAACCTCAGGTAGCCACCAGTATAGAAAAACAGTCATTCTAACAATAAGTAATATGTTTACTGTGTAGTTTGTTTGAAAATAATAGCATCGTTTACAATTATAACACAAGCAACAACAAAAAAGCGTCCATTATCCGCAACAAAAACGTACTATGGTACTCAGACACAAAATATTTGGCCTCGTCCCTTGTGACTTACGGGTGCTACCAGACAATGAAAACAATTTTAAAACGAACTTTGAACTATTTCTGTTTGGCAACTCCTAATCCTTACGTAAAGTTCTGAATAGATAATGTAAGGTTGTAGCTACATTACCTTTTTATTAAGTTTGTGTATAGAATAAGAAAGTAAAAATAAAATTATGTAAACTGTATAGCCAAACCTAACCTGAAGGGTTTTGCTCTTTAACGACGTATGGTGTATGACACCAATATGTTCATGCTAGGCTCAGTGTATGGCGCGAGTGTAGACACCATATTTGAGCATTACAGACAGGTGTGTAGTAAACGGGGCGGCACTTCACAGTTTTTACCGGTAAGTGACTTTGAACGTGGGATGATAATCTGTGGAACACGCGTGGACTACAGCACATCAGAGATTACGAGAGAATTTGGATTTCTGTGTTCACTTATGTCTGCGGTGTATTGTAGAGAAAGTGTTTCCACTCGTCTAAACAGCCGCACAAAAGGATGCGAACCGTCGGGCCTAATGAAGCAAACTCGGCACGGGTATCACTGTGGGTCGCTAGGAAACTATTTGTAGTGGGTCTGTACGGAGACTGCATAGGCTTCAATAGCCGACTATCGACATCACATCTGGTGCTTTAATACGAATTCCCCACTTCGTGTAAACCAGTAAATCGCCGATTCTCTAAAGAATATATTTCCCATGTGTAAAACAGCCTCAGACGTCTGGTTACTTTACAAATGGGTAATATGTTAAATATTTGACGTTAAGCATGTAAGCGAGAAAAAGTAAAAAAAAATTGTAATTATGCTGAAAGTAGCATTGGATTAATATAGTCTGGTTAATTTGCGCTTAATTTTAAGCAAGAGCAAGTTTTTCAAGACTCGCAATGTTTATGACGCCATGTTCTCTGTACTAGGTGTCATAAAATGTAATTTTGCAGGAACATTCAGTGGTATATGCAGATGCCGTCTGCAAGTTGTGTTGTGAATAGAGTTGGAGGTGATTCTGAAATTCTACTGTATGAACAGAGAAAATATAGTAAGCGATAAACTTTTCCCCTTTCAACATTTTGTAGACGGTGTCAGCAAGAAAACGTTTCGTAACGGTTTGAAAGTACTGGAAGAACAAATTTCGGGTATTTGCGAGCCAACAGTTACGCTGCCTTAAGAAAAAACAGTTTCTAACAGTAACACTTGTTTTACTGTGCTACACTATTAAAATCAGATACCTCTTAATGAATTGATTGCGATAACATCTGAAATTTTTAAATTTACTCAAGAATCGCCGAAATACTGAAACTAATATTTTGCCCCTGAAATCCGTTAGATAGGGAACCAAACCTAGTAATTGATTCCAGGGTAGTCAGTAATATAGATGCTCATCATATAGACATAACGTACTCAATAATGTGTAATTGTTATATAATTATTGTCACTAGGAGGAGTGTGATGAGATAACGTGTTGTGTTGCAGGGTGGTGGTAAAAGAAGTGTTCCTACCGCCGCCCCCACCTGCGTGGCCACCGAAGATCATCGAGATTATAGAGGTGCCGGCGCCCGTGAAGGCTCTGCCCTGGTGGTGAACATCAGAACTGCACAGGTCGTGCACCTCTTGTTATGTATACAGACTGTTGTTAATAAAATGCTTTAAAAACTTATTTCACGTCTCAGTCTTACCTACAATAGATCATTCCTTCCATAAATTACGAATTGACACCTTGAGCCTACAGTGACTGAAATCCCTGAACACAGGGACAAGGAAAGCATGAAAGGGCGAACCCAGAATAGCAGTGTCATTTGTTGTTTGAATGTTTGCATTTATTTAACCACAACATAGTAGCATGAATAACAAATGGTTTTACCTCAACAAGCCACTAAACACAGTACTATAATAAGTATAAAACACTACCTTTTTAGTCACACAGGCCCTTAACACACAAAAGGGCAAACAGACTGCTAAAATCAGTATAAAATCTACTACAAATTATTAAGTACGAAAATAGGAAAAGCCTATGGCTGAGTTATGAAATATTTTTCTTCGTTAAATGATGATTCTATTAATCAGAAGATACTTGTAGATAGATACTTTTAGTTTATCTGCCAGATGACATATATGAATGAATACGTAAAATTTGTGTAAAAAGTGGTCTTTAACTTACAATAACACAATTTTAGGAACTTCTTCAATTTCACCATGAACTTCTAGCGACAGAGTAAGTAACAAACAACAACCATTCTTTAGATCTCCTGGAAATAGCATGGGAACTGACTCCATTTCCGACTACGAAGCAGGCAGTTTCTCTAAGTGCAGACGTCAAATTTATGAACATTAAGACGTTAAAGTGGATGGTTGATTTGAAGAGCACAGTAATATTTGACGGGTTTTGACATTTCTGTAGGCTTTAAACGAGGAATACGATGAAATCCGAGTGTTTTCGATATTTTTATAATATTGTTGGTTTGAAGATTACCCTCATTTAAAAGAAAGCTGTCCTGATTATGGAGCTAGTTCATATAAATAGCTGAAGCATTAGGGACTTGTAAATCATAAAACCATGAACCACTTCGGTTTTGATATAGGTTTCACAGACAATAATATCTATGTAACCGCTACTCTGACAATTGATTTACAGCCCGTAAAATCTTTAGCTGAAAGATATTCATTATGAAATATAGTACCGGGTTCTATTTTGTTAGAAATCCAGTCACGGACAATAAATAAATATAAACCACGTTTGTGACCAGTAACTGGATTTATAATAAAATAAACTTCCTGGATCGCTGGAATACCTTCAAGTGTTCTGATTTCATGTAAAATCTGACGAGCTCCCAGCTTGTCTGGTTGTTTCCATGAATATTATCTTTCGGTGGATAATGGGATAACATTAACTGTGGCTATGCAGAGAACACAACGTTAAGGAAAGATGCCACGTATAACTTTTTTCAAATATCAGGGTACCCCCCATGGACAAATATGTTTCTAAACTGAATAAAAATTTATGTAATGGTTTCCAGTAGCTAATATTCATTGTACCCGTGGAAAGACACGTTCCGTTGAGAAGTGCACTGAACACCACGAAACGAAATATACGAAAATCTTATGGTCACAAGAAGGGAAAAAAATAATGGAATGGCAAAGATTATTAACTGAACTACACAGCTTGACAAAAAAGTGAAGCACCTAGAAGACGTAGTCGAATGCAAAGTAACTTCGCAGTCGTACACACCATCGGCGAGTGTGTAAATCATGAGAGTCGCAATGCTTTGTGACAGATGGAATAGCCTCAAGGTCCCCTAATGTTGCTCGTGTTCAGTGTCTTTCTAAGGCCTGGTAGGGCATACAACCGTGAGATGTTCAGTGATCACTAAAGGACACGGAGATAACGCCTACTCGTATGAGACAGCATTATCAGCACCTCACACGGTTTCAAAGGGGCCTCATTGCGGGTCTCCATCTAGCAACTGGTCGAATCGTACAGTATGGAGATTTCTGGTACATTCTGATGAGACAGTGGTCTGATACTGGACTGTATGGGAACTTGAGGACAGCCATACTCTTCGTCAAAGTTCCAGTCGCCATGTCTGACCATTACCAGACAGGATCGTCGTAGCGTGCACCAAGTACACATCGTAACTCCTTCACACCTGCGCCTGCTATCCATGGACAAGTAAAAGACTCCCTGCGACATAAATGAAGGTTTGTAGCACCTATTACATACTTTGTAACGGTGGACAGAGCCACGCACGTTGATTCGAGCCAGTAAGCACATCTCTGCAGACACCGCCGTCGCCCTCAGGTAGCCCCATGTGGTCGGATGCAAGTCGAGGTGCGGTGGTCCCCATTTATCGGAGGCTAACAGTAGCCGGACTAAATTATCGTCCTATGCGTAGGTTTCCGTTATCACCACGGCAGCATTTGGAGTGGAGCCGTAACTGGGAAGTATGGACTGCTGATAAATGACGTCGCATTCTGTTTTGCGATGAATCGCGGTTCTCCACTATCCTGGATGACTGTCGTCGGCGATTATGGTGGCGTTACTCCTAGCTTCATGTTGTGCGGAGCTATCGGATACGAATTCATGTCACGGCTGCTGGTGAATCGGGATACCCTGACGGCACAATGGAACATCACATACATCCTGCGTCCTCATGTATTATCTCCAATGCGACTGTTTTCAACAGGATCATCTTTGTTTATACATGGTACGTGTTTCTATGAACTGGCTGCTTAGTACTGACAAGGGAACCTCCCCATCGCACCCCACTCAGATTTAGTTATAAGTTGGCACAGTGGATAGGCCTTGAAAAACTGAACACAGATCAATCGAGAAAACAGGAAGAAGTTGTGTGGAACTATGAAAAAAAAAATAAGCAAAATATACATAGTCCATGCAAAAGATGGGCAACATCAAGAATGTTCTTGGCCCAGTAGCACCGTGGTCCCGTGGTTAGCGTGAGCAGACGCGGAACGAAAGGTTCTTGGTTCAGATCTTCCCTCGAGTGAAAAGTTTTATCTTTTATTTTGAGACAATTATCAAAGTTCAGGTACTCACACATAATCAACTTCGCTCTCCAAAATTCCAGGACATGTTCAGATTTGCTTGCAGGATTTGATAGTCTACACATGGAAAAATTTGAAAACGTTAAAAACATATGTTTTGACAGAGCACAAGGGAAAACTGTGCGACTGTGAAACTGTTGCATTTATTTGTTGCAGTTTATGTGACAAACTCTTATGTTTTCATCACGTTTTTGGGAGTGATTATGACATCCACAAGAAAACCTAAATCGGGCAAGGTAGAAGAATCTTTTCACCCATTCGCCAAGTGTACAAGTTAGGTGGGTCGACAACATATTCCTGTCATGCGACGCACATGCCGTCACCAGTGTCGTATAGAATATACCAGAGGTGTTTTCCTGTGGAGGAATCGGTTGACCTATGACCTTGAGATCAAATGTTTTCGGTTCCCATGGAGAGGCACGTCCTTTCGTCTACTAATCGCATGGTTTTGCGGTGCGGTCGCAAAACACGGACACTAAACTTATTACAGTGAACAGAGACGTCAATGAACAAACGGACAGATCATAACTTTGCGAAAATAAAGAAAGTAAAAATTCTCACTCGAGGGAAGACTTGAACGAAGGACCTTTCGCTCCGAAGCTGCTCACGCTAACCACGGGACCACGGCGCTACTGAGATCATAGTTTCCTTTCTGTTGCCTATCTTGCGCATGGACTACTCAGTTTGTAAATTTTGCTTATTTTTTTCATAGTTCCACACAACTTCTTCCTGTTTTCTCGATTGATCTGTGTTCAGTTTCTCAGGCCTATCCACTGTGCCAACTTATAACTAAATCTGAGGAGGGTGCGATGGGGAGGTTCCCTTGTGAGACACTCCCATGGCTCAAGATCATCCCGTATGTCCCCGACTGAACATGTATGTAACCAGCACGGAGGTCAACTACATCCCAGTCCCAGTAACTAGGATATCAAAGACCCACAGTTGCGGGGAAGGAGGAGATACAACGCTTTCATGACACCAATCCCAGTCGAATAGTTGCAAGAATTCAGGTCAGAGGGAGCGCAACGTCGTGTTGATAAGTGTGCTCATACTGCCAGGTACATTACAAATTTGACTATTTTTTACCTACTGAAATAACATCACGTAACGTCTCAACCTGAGACGTTCATTTAATTTCCTCCTCCCCTTGGGTGCTTAATATTTTTGTCAGGCGTTATATGTCGTTTGGACTGCAAAAGGTACAAAGGCATCGACATTAAATGAACTCGCTCTGCGAAAAGTAAGAAATGCGCAGGAGTCACCTGATAGCAATTAATATTTGTCCTTTTTTTGTAGTACAAGGACACACATTTCTGTTACGACTGCGGTTATAGCGCCTGCTGCTTCCAGCCACTAAAGAATACTGAGACTTGTGGCAGGACTAACTAATTGAGGAACGGTGAAGTATGCTTGAAAGTAAATATTTTGCTTTAAAATGACGAGAACATTGAATTACTGTACCTCCTAAGGCACTGTTGTGATCGGTCAAAATTGTTTCAGACTCCAGATAGTAGCTTGTATCTGAAGGACGCCGGCGGAAGGAGCAATTAAGGCTTCTGTTTTTATCTTGGCAACACAATGGCGCACCTTGGAGACACAGGCTTTGCGTGCCGTTGTGTCTACCACCGCACATCGACTTACATCCGACCGGATGAGGCTCTCTAAGGACGACGGCGGTGTCTGCGGAGAGGTACTTACTGGCTGGAAACAAGGGAGAAGTTGCCTCAAAATACATCACCTCGTCAGAGAGTCATTAACAAAAATACACGAGAAGATTTCAAGGTAAATACACTAGCCGTGAAAATAAACCTTCGACAAATTAACGACCAAAGGGTATATGGCAGAAATAGGGAGGATTCTACACAACGTCAAAGTTATTCTCCTCCTGATACAGCTGATACTTGTCATCCGTCACTAATACTGCGTCTCGGAGACACACTGCTCTTCCTTTTGTCAGATTGCTTGCTTACCTTACGAGCATCTTACCGCATGTCGCCCATTCATCATACTTCCTTCTCTTAACAAAATCCTCTGAAAACTTTGTCCTTTCGCGAAATCCGGTTTCAAGGAAAGTTTCACTATGCTTCACTATTAATTCCTTTACCCTCCCGAGTCCCTACATTAAAATCTCACTCTCTGTGCATTCACGGACAGGTTCAAAAATGGCTCTGAGTACTATGGGACTTGATATCTGGCGTCATCAGTCCCCTAGAACTTAGAACTACTTAAACCTAACTAACCTAAGGACATCACACACATCCATGCCCGAGGCAGAATTCGAACCTGCGACCGTAGCGGTCGCGCGGTTCCAGACTGAAGCGCCCAGAACCGCTCGGTCACATTGGCCAGCGAAGTGAATCAGAAGAGGGCTATTTTTGGTCCCCTTAAAAAGGCTCTGAGGAGCAAACGATTCATCTCTGACGACGACGTCCAGCTGTACGTGCGTAACTGGTTAACATCGCAGCCGCGGGAATTTTATGAGACAGCCATTCACCGCCTTGTGTCACAATGGGACAAGTGTGTCAACAGCCAGGGTCAATACTTCTAACATACAGGTACTCGTTTCTGCAATTATGCCTCCGGCTCGTTTCTTCTTGAACAACCCTTATATCTTAAGTGATTAATTGTATCGAGAATTTTTTTTTATATAGAGAAGAAATTTTAATCGTAGCAACCGAATTATGAACCGGCATTTATATGTGGCCTGGGAAGAATCATCGAGAGGACCTCTGTGATATAGCGTACGTTGAACTTTGCCAAACAGTAACAACAGAACTTCGTCACACCTGTTGTCCCACCTCCAGGGGAAGTGTTCCACTAGGGTTTGCCCTGCTGTACCAAACAAAACAGCTACGACCACTTCCCACTGCGAGACTGAATGCCTCTTGGTGGCTTTACGGGCATGTGACGAGATAAGAAGAGTAAATCAGCGGTGTAGACACGATTGGGGAATCATTCTAGTGACGACACTGACCGCAAATGGAGAAATCCACTGACTTACGCATGCTTGAATAAGGGGGAATTCTTACGGCTTGGCGCATGACAACGAGCATCTCGGAAACGGGTATGCTGGTCAGCTGTTACGGACGATGAAACCACGAGTAGGCGGCAAGGTGTTGGATGGACGTCACAGAACTTGGAGACTGGAGTTGTCGGACGTCCAAGTTACAGAATTTGGAAACTGGAGGCTTGCCTGCTCTGTAGATCCAGACAGGCAGCGATCTATGGAAAACCTGATGACACCGTGCAAGACTGGTGCTGGCAAATGTGTTTCGGAGCACGCTGTTCAAAGCAAATTGTTGAGCGTTGGGCTCCGCACGAGACGACCCCAATGTGTCAATACGCTGACGCAATAAAATTGTCAGTTACTACTGCAGCGGAAAAGAGATCGTCGAGATTGGTCTATGGATCAACAGAAACGTGTTGACTGGTCGGATGAGTCGCTGCTCCTGCCACACTAACTCATTGGTCAAGTCAGTTTACGCTGTCATCCAAGTGACCTCAAAACATCCACCGCATCAAGGGCGCAGTCAAGTGTTATGCTATGGGAGATATTCACATGAGCTTCCATGGGACCTATGGTAATAAGTGAAGGCACAGTAACAGTAATGAACTACAGGAACAATATGGCGAACCACCTGTACCCTTCATCTTCTGTCACCGAGATAGTATCTTCCAGCAATATAACTGACCATGCCACAAAGCATCTCGCAGTGGTTTGATGAGTAAGGTATGAACTCACTTTGAGGTTCTGGCCACCAAATTCGCCCGATCTGTACGTCGATGGTACACATCTGAGGCGCTGTAACGTATGTCAAAGTAAAGTAAATGTCTCGTTTACCATTGGAAATGCGCCCTGTATGACTTATCCGGCTGTTGTATTTCACTTTAAACAGTGAGTCTCTCGGTCTGCTAGGTGGATAGATTAGTAGGGTCGTATTTGTGATGAGCTGAATTCAAATCCCGATCTGAAAATCCGTGTTCAGATGAAGCGAATAGTGGGATGATTCGTTAAGAGTAGACTCTACCGATTTGTATCCCCATGCCTGTTCAGTATAGGACTGTACGCCATCTTCAATGACCCCGGCTTTTACAGAACATCAGATTTTAAATTTCTTCTGGCCATTGGTTCTCTGGTCGGAGGGAGACGTTAATAAGTTCAGTCAGGTACCATGATGTTCATGCAAATTTCCGCTTCGATTGTTTTTTCTATCTTCGTATTGTCCAAAATGATCGACTTTCGCTTTCCCATTAGGTGTGATGTTTAATGAATTTTGAGAAGGTCTCATTACTTCTCAGTTTTAACTGACAGTTTTATTTAGTACAAAGTGTGCTTCATATTTTCCTTCTTTATGCTTTTCAATGAGCTACCACGTTATAAACAGTTCAAATTCTTGGAGAGTGATCAATCTTCTGCCTCTCCACACGCAAACTTGAAATAGGGGAGAAAGTGAGAGAGGAAGTTATGGCTAATTAAAAGTCGCAAGGATTCTTGTGGCAAATACTCAGACGCCATCTAAGGGAATAGTCATTACACAGGACTATTCACTTGATGCTTTCTCTCGTCAAACTGAGAGACTTCCGCGTAATAGATTTCTGCACTATACGGGTGCCAGTGGCCTCGCCCTCGTAGGCGGCGATGCACGTAAATCCCTTCCCATCACTTTATGGCTGACTGTATCTGAAGTAATCACGACGTTGTAGCACTTTGTTCACACGCATTTGTTATACGCAGTTCGTGATTTATAACTGGGTGTTTCATCTATGGCCATGCTTTCAATCATCTTCTTATCCATCTGCCTAGAAGACAGTGAATGCAACCGCATTGGTGTTGCACGTTGCCAAATATTCATGCAGAAAGTCTTTGTAGATGAGTCGCAAGTAGGATTTCATGCACAAAGTTGTACTATTGTATGACTGGTGATTTCTGAAGAAAACTGTAAATGAAAAACTAGTGATGTTGCTTGATCTGAAATTATAACCGTCATTCCATTTTCATACTTATATTACTTCTGGTAAATATGGTGCTTGCGCGATATTACATTACTTTCAGCGGCTATAAAATCTGATATAAGTTTCCTTGATGACACTCGAAGAGCTAAATCAGAACAACAATAAGTTGACCGTTCACTGACTGACAGAGAAACCGAGAACATAAGCAACTTAAATGACGTACAACGAAGAAAAGAAGAAAGATGAATGTTTTACATTCACTAATGTGATAAACTTGTTAATCATTTAATTTCACTCATGAAAATCAGTGATTTAAAACTAGCAGATGTTTGATTAATGATCTAAATAATGAAACACTGTAGCAGTTACGGTTTTTAATCCGTAGCACGACCAGTTTCAGGAATTTATAGCCATAATCAAATGGTACTATTTACATTGATATTTTATGTTATTTCTGCGTTTGCGTTGTTCTGCCTCTCTTACCCAGCCTTCTATAGCCTTAAGGTTTTGTGCCTCTTTCATTGTGTAGAAATTTACATACAAGCAAACCATCACTCACAATGTTTGTGTTGTGGTTGTTGGAGTGATGTTAGAAAAAAAACGTAACTGGGGCAGTGTTTTTTAAATTGAATCATGTTAGTCGTTGCTTTGAAGCGGAGGAGCATTTCGTGAAAAAATAATCTGTTGTGAGTTATATACAAGAGAGTTTTACATTCAAAATAAAATTATCTTCACATTCTCCCTTTTGGCATACTATGCAACGAATGTTCAAGGCCGGCCAGTGTGGCCGAGCGGTTCTAGGCGCTTCAGTCCTGAATCGCGCTGCTGATACGGTCGCAGCTTCGAATCCTGCCTCGGGTATGGATGTGGGTGATGTCCTTAGGTTAGTTAGGTTTAAGTAGTTCTAAGTTCTAGGGGACTGATGACCCTAGATGTTAAGTACCATAGTGCTCAGAGCCATTTGAACCATTTTTTGAATGCTCAAGTGGAGACAGACACCGTCTTCAGTAGCAAAACGAAATAATGTCATTCCTGAATGTAGAACGTTGTGATGTTCATATTACCCCAGAGAACTTCATACAAATGAGCCGGTTCCTGGACACGTATACAGGGTGTTACAAAAAGGTACGGCCAAACTTTCAGGAAACATTCCTCACACAGAAAGAAAGAAAATATGTTACGTGGACATGTGTCCGGAAACGCTTACTTTCCACGTTGGAGCTCATTTTATTACTTCTCTTCAAATCACATTAATCATGGAATGGAAACACACAGCAACAGAACGTACCAGCGTGACTTCAAACACTTTGTTACGGGAAATGTTCAAAATGTCCTCCGTTAGCGAGGATACAGGCAGCCACCCTCCGTCGCATGGAATCCCTGATTCGCTGACGCAACCCTGGAGAATGGCGTATTGTATCACAGCAGTCCACAATACGAGCACGAACATTTGGTACCGGGGTTGCGTAGACAAGAGCTTTCAAATGTCCCCATAAATGAAAGTCAAGAGGATTGAGGTCAGGAGAGCGTGGAGGCCATGGAATTGGTCCGCCTCTACGAATCCATCGGTCACCGAATCTGTTGTTGAGAAGCGTACGAACACTTCGACTGAAATGTGCAGGAGCTCCATCGTGCATGAACCACATGTTGGGTCGTACTTGTAAAGGCACATGTTCTAGCAGCACAGGTAGAGTATCCCGTATGAAATCATGATAACGTGCTCCATTGAGCGTAGGTGGAAGAAATTAAAATGAGCTCTAACATGGAAATTTAGCGTTTCTGGACACATGTCCATATAACACCTTTACTTTATTTGTGTGTGAGGAATGTTTCCTGAAAGTTTGGCCGTACCTTTTTGTAACACCCTGTATACACTGAGGTGACAAAAGTCATGGGGTAGCAATACACAGGTTGTGCTGGTATAGCATTGCGTACAAAAGGTATAAAATTGCAGTGGAGCCGTCATTCGTACTCAGGTGATTCATGTGGAAAAGTGTCCGATGTGATTGTGGGCGCACAACAGGACTCTGAACTCGGAATGGTAGTTGCGGCTAAACGTAAGGGGCGTGCCATTTCGGAAATCGTCAGGGAATTCAATGTTCCGAGATCCACAATGTCGAGAGTGTGCCGAGAATACCAAATTTCAGGCACTACCTCTCACCACGAACAACGCCGTGGCCGGCGGCTACCACATAACGACCGAGGGCCGCGGCGTTTGCATAGAGTTGTGAGTGCTAACAAACGCGCAACACTGCGTGAAATAATCGTAGAAATCAATGTGGGACCGTGCGACAAACGCTTCCGTTGGGACACTGCGTCGGAATTTGTCGTTAACGAGGATGGCAGTAGACGGATGCGAGTGTCTTTGCTAACAGTATGATATAGCCTGCAGCGCTTTTCTTGAGCTCGTGGCCATATCGCTTGGGCGCTAGACGACTGGAAAACTGTGGCCTGTCCTGGAAAGTCCCAATTTCATTTGGTAAAAGCTGATAGTAGGATTCGGGCGTGGCTCAGACCTACGAATCCATGAATCTAAGTTGTCAACAAGGCACTGAGCAAGCTGCTGGTGGCTCCATGATGGTGTGGGCTGCGTTTATAAGGAACTGAACTGGGTCCTGCGGTTGGAGACCATTTTCAGCCCTTCATGGACTTAATGTTCCCAAACATCGGATGGACTTTTTTATGCATCCCAATGCGCCGTGTCACCAGGCCAGAATTGTTCACGATTGGTTTGAAGAACATTCTGGATAGTTCGAGCGGATAATTTGGCCATGCATCAGACATTTATGGGACACAATGGAGAGATTAGTTCGTGCACGCAATTTTGCACCAGCAACACTTTCGCAGTTAAGATCGGCTGTAGAGGCAGCGTGAAACAGCGTTTCTGCAGTGGACTTGTTGAGTCCATGTTACGTTGAGTTGCTGCAGTACGCAGGGCAAAATGAAGTCCGATACGATGTTAGGAGGTATCCTAGGCCATTTTGCACCTCATTGTATACCTCCGGCAAAAAATTGGAGAGATTGCCATTCAAGACGGAAATAATAAAGATAGGATTGATGAGAATGGTAAATCAACCCTCGGACAGGATTAGGTCTTCCGGTATAGGACATACAATATCGAGGCAAATTGCATCAAAACACCAACAGTGTCCTCGTATTATTAACCTTGATGTATAATTGGATTATTGAGAACGTAACTTTCGCACCCACGAAGGAAATGATGATATTGACCAATGTAAAAATGATAACTGCTTACGAAGTTAACTCAACGCCTTGAGAAAAAATCAAAGCGAAATTGAGCAGAACACCTTACAAGGAGAGTGAATGACGTGCATTCCGATCGATGCAAGAGACTCCGCTAAGGTGACGTACTAATGACTAAGAACAGCAGCACTTATCGCCTGAATGTAGTGAAAGAGCGATATCGTACAAACCGTGACTCTGCTGTAAGCTATAAGTTACCTACACACAGTTTCAAAACAGCGCGTCGGGCACAAGAATCTTATGAAGTACCAACAGTACCACCCCAACTGCATAGCGCCGACAACACCACAAAAAGAAGTCGTCTTGACTTAGTAACATATAATAAACGTTCGTATATGATACGCAAGAGAACAAAAAGATAAGTCAATATTAAGGCACAAGAGCAACAAGATGTTGGTGGCAGGGGTCACCATGGACTATCCTTGATTGTAAGAGACGACAGACAGATCGCTGTGTGAATGCCGCCTGACAATTTAATACCGGACGACAAGGGGAAATAGGACTCATAGCTGATGATGAAAGTACTAAAATCAATCCTAATGGACAATGTTCAGCTCTTGAAAGAGCAGTAATATTTTCCTGAAAATTAATAACGCTCTCTGCAGGTGGACGGTTACGGAACTTAGATAAAACATAAAATAAGCAATGCTGGATTGTAAGAGGACTGACCTCATCACGGAATATAATAACTGCACATTACTCAACAACAGAATATTAAAATTTTTTAGGTACAACTCACATGTTACACAGTTTCTTGAACGTCTAAGCTCTTCTACTGTTACATTACAGATAATATCAGATTGTGGAGACGAAAACGTCAAAAAGCTGTCGTACTGCTCTTATTCCCATCCACTACGATCTTGTGCCATAATATTCTGCGGCGCCTCGCCATTGAGGAAGAAAGTATTTGTTTTACAAAAGCTGTAATAAGGATATCAGGAGGTGTTCACTCTAGAACTTCTGGTAGGGTAATTCTGAAATAGTTACGCAAAATGACAACTGTCGCACAGTAAATTAACTCCCTTACTATCGTTATACAGTACTAGTCAATTCTGTGGAAACCCTCAGTTAAAATGGACTCCAAACCATGGCGCTACACGGCACCTTTTCCATATTAACAGACATTGAGAGAGACGAAAGAAGTAATATGCAACAGATAAAAAATCCGAGACTGACCAAGGATCGAGCCCAGGTATTTGGAGGTGTAGTCTGGCATTTAAACACTTTTTTTATTGTTGTAGAACTGCTGACCGTTACGTCCTTCAGGCTTGTTGTTCAGACGTTCATTTCATTCTGTTGTGTTCGTCATCCGATACGATTGCGTGCTCCTTTTCGTTTTCTGTGTCCTGTTCAATAGACGTGACGGCTTCTATGATATTTGTTTGTGTTCCTACATGCTCATTTACGATTTCCTCCTTTGGTTCACAAATTTCCATGTTTATTTCCTTATTACATGTTTGGTCATTGCGGACCATTTCTGGTAGTATTCTTCACAACTGTATCTTTAGTGACTACCACCTCATAGATTAAGCGTAGTATTGGGCACGTCGTAGTGTGATGAATACTACGTTAAACCTATACACTGGTGTGAACATTAGCTGAACACAGGCAGTACTAGACGTATAGGATAGTGTATTACCACTACATCTTCATAAGAGATCTTTGCAGATTCTTCTAGTTTTCGGTATCATCACTGTTCGTACAGAGTTTCGTTTCAAGAAAATTTTAATATATCGTTCCTACTCAGTTGCGACAGTATCACAGGATTGTCGTAAACAGTCAGAAAAACTCGTAAGGATGTTGCATGTGCTGACAAATAATTGTTAAGAAAAATATTCGATACGTTGCAGCGTCTTCCAAGTTAATTAGCCAATGAGGCCGTGTGTGCACAAATTCAGGCGCCCCGCCATGTACACACGTCAAAAAATTTTTTGCATCACCTCGGTTCATAGAGTTCCGGAACCTGAACAGAAAATTGGAATAGAGGTCAACATAAACATCATTTCCGCCCTTTTTATTGCTCATGAATACCACACATTGCATGCTGTACCATCATACAGCGAGACCTTCAGAGGTGGTGGTCCAGATTGCTGTACACACCGGCACATCTAATACCCAGTAGCACATCCTCTTGCATTGATGCATGCCTGTATTCGTCGTGGCGTACTATCTACAAATTCATCAAGGCTCTGTTGGTCCAGATTGTCCCACTCCTCAACGGAGATTCGGCATAGACCCTCAGAGTGGTAGATGGGTAACGTCGTCCATAAAGAGCTCTTTTCAATCTATCCCAGGCATGTTCGATAGGGTTCATGTCTGGAGAACATACTGGCCACTCTACTCGAGCAGTGTCGTTACCCTGAAGGAAGTCATTAACAAGATGTGCACGATGGGAGCGCGAACAGTCGTCCATGAAGACGAATGCCTTGCCAGTAAACTGCCGAAATGGTTAGTCGGAGGATGGCATTCACGTATCGTGCAGCCGTTACGGTGCCTTCCATGACCACCAACGTCGCCGGTCGGAGTGACCGAGTGGTTCTAGGCGCTACAGTCTGGAACTGCGCGACCGCTACGGTCGCAGGTTCGAATCCTGCCTCGGACATGGATGTGTGTGATGTCCTTAGGTTAGTTAGGTTTAAGTAGTTCTAAGTTCTAGGGGACTGATGACCTCAGAATTTAAGTCCCATAGTGCTCAGAGCCATTTGAACCATTTGAACCACCAGCGGCGTACGTCGGCCCCACATAATGCCACTCCAAAATAGCAGGGAACCTCCGCTTTGCTGCATTTGCTGGACTGTGTGTCTAAGGCGTTCAGCCTGACCGGGTTGCCTCCAGACACGTCTCCGACGATTGTCTAGTTGAAGGCATATGCTACACTCATCGGTGAACAGAACGTGATGCCAATCCTGAGCGGTCATTCGATATGTTGTTGGGCCCATCTGTACCGCGCTGCACGGTGTCGTGGTTGGAAAGATGGATCTCGGCATGGAAGTCAGGAATGAAGTTGCGCATCATACAGACTATTGCGCACCCCGAGCACGGGGTCCCGGGTTCGATTCCCGGCGGGGTCAGGGATTTTCTCTGCCTCGACTGGGTGTTGTGTGTTCTTCATCATGATTTCATCATAATTGACTCGCAAGTCGCCGAAGTGGCGTCAACTAAAAAGGACTTGCAATACGGCGGCCGAAGTTCCCCGCTTGGGGTCTCCCGGCCAACAATTCCTTACGATCATTTCATTACATTTCAGTTTAAGTCGTGACCCGACGTCCTGTGGCTGCACGAAAAGCATTACTCAACATGGTGGCGTTGCTGTCAGGGTTCCTCCGAGCCATAATCCGTAGGTAGCGATCATCCACTGCAGCAGTAGGTAGCCCTTGGGCGGCCTGTGAGAGGCATATCATCGTCAGTTCCTATCTCTCTGTATCTCCTCCATGTCCGAACAACGTCGCTTTAGTTCACTCCGAGACGCCTGGACACTTCCCTTGTTGGTAGCTCTTTCTGGCACAAAGTAAAAATGCGGACGCGATCGAACCGCGGTATTGACCGTCTAGGCATAGTTGAACTACAGACAACACGAGCCGTGTACCTCCTTCCTGGTGGAATGACTGCAACTGCTCGAATGTTGGACCCCTCCATCTAATTGGTGCTGCTCATGCGTGCTTGTTTACATCTTTGGACGGGTTTAGTGACATCTCTGTACAGTCAAACGGACTGTGTCTGTGATACAATATCCACAGTCAACGTTTATCTTCAGGAGTTCTGGGAACCAGGGTGAAGCAAAATTTTTTTTTGGTGTGTGTACAATTAGTGTCAGTTGTTCTCATAGCGTAGATGATAGTGCGCGGGACTGCTCAGCGTTTGGCTCGGGTCCGGTCCTCACTATCATTCCATGACCAATTTTTACATTTCCGTCTAGTTCGGTTTTAGGAAACCAAACGAAGAACATGTTTGGCGACACCGTCTCCGGTGGGCTGCTTGAATTTGCGTACGCATGACCTAATTCACATACTTCAACGCTAATTGACTCGTAGACGTTGCACAATATTCAATAGTTCTCTTTACAGTTATTTATCAGCGCAACCTACCCTGCAACAGCCTTACAAACTTTTAAGACTGTTTGTGACGACCTTGTAAACTGCATCTCTGAACCTCAGTTCCTCCGAGTGCGACACAGCAGAGCTCCGTGCGTTGATGTCTTAAGTCGATGCCATAGAACCGCCGAACAATACATTCGAATTGAGGGTAATTCGCTGTATGGAGAATGGTACGTTAAGACAGTCTACATCTACATACATAGTCCACAAGCCACCGCACGGTGCGTGGCGGAGTGTACACCGAACCACCATTTCCCTTCCTGTTCCACTCGTTAACAAAGCGAGCTAAATACGAATGTTTATTTACCTTCGTATGAGCCCTAATTTCTCTTATATTACCTTTGATCCCTAGGAGAAATATATTTTGGCGGCAGCAGAACCGTTCTGCAGTTAGCTTCAAATGCCGTTCCTCGAAAGAAGTATCGCCTCCCCTCCATTTGAGTTACCGAAGCATCTCCGTAACACATGCGTGTTACTCGAACATACTTGAAATCCCTGGGCTAGCAGGACAGAGCGGATGAGGTTATATTTGTGAAAGGGGCCAAAATAAGTTACTGTCAGTTGCACTCAACATATAAACTTTATTGTTAAAACACGCAATCACACAAGCAAGAATCAAAAACTCTCAAGGTTTTAACGAAAGACCTCCTTTGATTTAATTTAGACCGGCTGAAGGCCACATCGAAAATCCAAGGCATAAGGCCTAAGCAAGGAATTGAGGTACAGGAGTTCTTCTGGAGGTTTCACGTCTTTAGATAAAATACTTTTTATCTTCAATACAATAGGCTGGAAGCCTTAGCTTAAATTTTTCCCACTGAACTCGGCTGAAGGCCACACATTAATCAAAAACAGTGTTATGGCTGAAGGCCGAGACAAAGATTTTCAAAGTTTGATCTAAATAATCTGAAACTCGGTTGAAGGCCGCATATCAACAAAACAATTTAACGGCTTAAGGCCTTGGAAGAAGAGCTTTCAATTTGAAAAGGCTGAAGGCCTTATCTTAAAATATTTCGCGTAAAACTCGGCTGAAGGCCTCATACTAAAGAATAACAATCTTATGACTTAAGGGCAAGACAAGGATTTTGAGTTTTTAATGTAAGAGAGATTAAAACTCACATACCATGCAGAAAACAATTTTACAGCTTAAGGCCTAAAGGGAAGAGCTTCTAAATTTCAACTAAAATAGGCTAAAGGCTTTATCCTAAAATGTTTCACATAAAACTTGGCTGAAGGCTACATACGAAACCCAAACAATGTCACGGCTTAAAGCCCAGGCAAAAAAATTTCAAATTTTTAATTTAAGCTAAGAAACTCGGCTGAAGGCCACATACATACTAAAAAATATTTCTCACGGCTTAAGGCCTAGACAAAATTTTTCAACTATTGATTTGAAAAGGTTGAAAACTCGGCTGAAGGGCACATACCA
Organism: Schistocerca serialis cubense; assembly: GCF_023864345.2. Lineage (NCBI taxonomy): Eukaryota > Metazoa > Arthropoda > Insecta > Orthoptera > Acrididae > Schistocerca > Schistocerca serialis. The sequence goes on from NC_064642.1 coordinate 461,076,490, forward strand.
ACTTGAAACGAATTTATAGCTTAAGGCCCAGGCACAAGGAATTTTCAATTTTAATTTTGAAAGGCTGAATCTTGGCTGAAGGCCACTTACCAAACAAGAAACATTTTTTCTTTTTTACGGCTTAAGGACTAAGAAGAAAATCCTTGCAATTTTAATAGGCTAAAACCCGGCTGAAGGCCACACAATAAATCGCTATGTAAAACACAAGGAGCGGCACTCAGAAAGTTCCAAGGGTCGGCCTGGGAAATAACACTAACGCACGTTTAGTGAGACAGGCAACCAGATTGACAACCTCTTAATCGGAAGGCCACCCAACCGAAAGCCAGCCGACGAACCAACCAACAAGATCAGTTCTGCTCCACCTGCCCAGGAAAACGACAACGAGATGTCAATAGTACAACGTTCTGGATACTGGTGCCCAATCCAGCCAAGTCAAGATAAACACCCAAAACTACCAACAACACCTCAGCTGTCGAACTACACGCTGTGCTGGACAGCATCAACACGACGAGAAAAATACACTGCCAAAAACTGTCAATGCCCAGGCAGGTAACCGGAACGTCAACGGCCACAAGGCAGAAGATACCCCTGGTACACTTCATTAATGAAGGAATGAATTAAATTAAATCAAACACCACACAGGAAGACAGCTGCTATTCTAACCGACTTCAATACACATACGTTGTTGCTTGCAGGAATCTCCCAGAAAGTGACAACCAGGATCAAACGAAGAGATGTGATAGCGGGTGAGGCTTGATAGTAGGTTAAGTGAACACTCAACTTTAGTGTCCAGAATCGGTGGGCAATGAACTTCGTAAACCTCGCAAGGAGCGCCTCACAACTCCAACCGCGTGTGCATGCCACCAGCGGCTCCGGCCTGACCACGCGCCACGGAGACTTCCTCGCTACTCTGCCCCAACCGACCGACTGCCACACACAGCACACTCCGAAAATACACTCCTGGAAATGGAAAAAAGAACACATTGACACCGGTGTGTCAGACCCACCATACTTGCTCCGGACACTGCGAGAGGGCTGTACAAGCAATGATCTCACGCACGGCACAGCGGACACACCAGGAACCGCGGTGTTGGCCGTCGAATGGCGCTAGCTGCGCAGCATTTGTGCACCGCCGCCGTCAGTGTCAGCCAGTTTGCCGTGGCATACGGAGCTCCATCGCAGTCTTTAACACTGGTAGCATGCCGCGACAGCGTGGACGTGAACCGTATGTGTAGTTGACGGACTTTGAGCGAGGGCGTATAGTGGGCATGCGGGAGGCCGGGTGGACGTACCGCCGAATTGCTCAACACGTGGGGCGTGAGGTCTCCACAGTACATCGATGTTGTCGCCAGTGGTCGGCGGAAGTTGCACGTGCCCGTCGACCTGGGACCGGACCGCAGCGACGCACGGATGCACGCCAAGACCGTAGGATCCTACGCAGTGTCGTAGGGGACCGCACCGCCACTTCCCAGCAAATTAGGGACACTGTTGCTCCTGGGGTATCGGCGAGGACCATTCGCAACCGTCTCCATGAAGCTGGGCTACGGTCCCGCACACCGTTAGGCCGTCTTCCGCTCACGCCCCAACATCGTGCAGCCCGCCTCCAGTGGTGTCGCGACAGGCGTGAATGGAGGGACGAATGGAGACGTGTCGTCTTCAGCGATGAGAGTCGCTTCTGTCTTGGTGCCAATGATGGTCGTATGCGTGTTTGGCGCCGTGCAGGTGAGCGCCACGATCAGGACTGCATACGACCGAGGCACACAGGGCCAACACCCGGCATCATGGTGTGGGGAGCGATCTCCTACACTGGCCGTACACCACTGGTGATCGTCGAGGGGACACTGAATAGTGCACGGTACATCCAAACCGTCATCGAACCCATCGTTCTACCATTCCTAGATCGGCAAGGGAACTTGCTGTTCCAACAGGACAATGCACGTCCGCATGTATCCCGTGCCACCCAACGTGCTCTAGAAGATGTAAGTCAACTACCCTGGCCAGCAAGATCTCCGCATCTGTCCCCCATTGAGCATGTTTGGGACTGGATGAAGCGTCGTCTCACGCGGTCTGCACGTCCAGCACGAACGCTGGTCCAACTGAGGCGCCAGGTGGAAATGGCATGGCAAGCCGTTCCACAGGACTACATCCAGCATCTCTACGATCGTCTCCATGGGAGAATAGCAGCCTGCATTGCTGCGAAAGGTGGATATACACTGTACTAGTGCCGACATTGTGCATGCTCTGTTGCCTGTGTCTATGTGCCTGTGGTTCTGTCAGTGTGATCATGTGATGTATCTGACCCCAGGAATGTGTCAATAAAGTTTCCCCTTCCTGGGACAATGAATTCACGGTGTTCTTATTTCAATTTCCAGGAGTGTATATCCGCAACACCAAAGATAGTACAGCAGTACTTGTATCGATATACGCTGCTGCTGCTACTCACAGAGAGAAGACAGCAACGTTATGGCAGTAACCGAAGAAGAAATAAGACACCACTGGAGTGCAACTAATGATAAAAAACAAGGCATGACGCGAGCCAGCCACGGGCCAATACTGATAACAAATCCAGCAGCAAGTCTGAATTGCTTCGATTTCTTCCTTTAGTCCGACATGGTACGGATCCCAAACATTCGAACAGTAATAAAAAATAGGTAGCACTAGCGTCGTATGTGCTGTCTCCTTTATAGATGAACCACACTTTCCCACAATTCTCACAATAAACCAATGTCGTCCATTCGCCTTTCCTACCACAGTCCCCAGACGCTCGATCCATTTTATATCGCTTTACAAGGCTACCCCCAGTTATTTAAACAACGTGACTGTGTTATACAGGACGCTACTAATACCATATCCGAACACTACAGACTTTTTTTTCCTACTCATCAGTTTTAACTTGCATTTGTCTACATTCAGTATCACCTGCCACTAATCACACCAAATAGAACTATCGTCGAAATCATCTTGTATGCTCCTGTACTCTCTCACCTTCGACACTGCACCGTACACCTCATGTTCCGGCCCAAGCTGTCCACCATATCATTTACTTATATAGAAAATAATAGCGGTCGTACACAATTCTCTGGGGCACTCCAGAAGATACCATTGTCCATGATGAACACTCGCCGTCGGGGACAACGTACCGGTTTCTATTATTTAAGAAGTCTTCGAGCTTCTCACATATCTAGAACCTATTCCATATGCTCTTACGTTTGTTAACAGTCTGCAGTGGGGCACTATGTCAAATGGTTTCGGGAAACCTAGACATAGGGTGTCTGCCTGTCGGCCTGCATCCATAGTTCACAGTATGTCATGCGAGAAAACTGCAAGCTGAGTTTGGCACAATCTTTTTAAAACCGTGCTGATCCGTGAACGTAAATTTCTCGGTTCCAGAAAATTTAGTCTTTTCGAACTGAGATTATTTTCAAGGGTCAGCAGCAGCCCGATGTTGGTCTTTAATTTTGCGGGTTCGTTCTTTTACCCTTCTTGTATAGGGAGTCACCTGCACTTTTTTCCTATCGCTTGGGACTTTGCACTGGCCGAGAGATTAGCGATAAATCAAAGCTAAGTAAGGGACCAGTGTCGTAGACGACTCTTTGTGAAACTGAACTGGGATTCCATCTGATCATGGTGATTTACTTGTTTTCAACTCTCTCAGTTGTTTCTCTACGGCAGGGATGCTTCTTACTATGTCGTCCAATGCAGGAGACTGATCAATGTGCAAACCACGTTACATTTGTGTAATTCACCTGTGTGAACGATTTTTTACACGTAAAATTTAAAATTTCAGATTTCGTTTTGCTGTCTTCAACTGTCACGCCGGACTAGTCAACGGATGATTGTATGGAGGCCTTTTACACAGGACCACAATTTTCTCTGGTTCTCGGCCAGACATTTTGCTGAGGTGTGACAGTGGTAGGTGTTTTAAGCTTTGCGTATAAATCTTGTCACCAGTCCACGAATCTCTACAAAACTTTGCCTGCCTTCATTTGTGCGTTCTCTTTTGAGTCGAGAGTGCAACAGCCTTTGCTTCCTCAGCATTTGCCGAATTTCGTTATTAAACCATTGTCCGCAATCCACATACTAGGCGCATAGTTTCTCAGACCACGATTTACAGTCAGTTTAAGCATTGTCAATAATTCCTATACGTCCAACTTCCTGTAACTATGTGATGTTAATTCACTGTCTACGTGAGATACTAACAATTGCTTATCTTTTTTTTCTATCAGAAAGATTCTCCTAGCCTTCTTCACTGATTTTTAACTTTCATAACCATACTTTCTACAATGGCATCACACAACCGAACCGTGTCTCTATAGTGACGCTATCGATAGTGTCCGGCATGTTTGTAGCTACAAGGACCAAAGTTTTTCACCATGCGTGGGCTGCCGAACTCGCTGCGCCAGTTAGTTTTCGGAAAACTGTGTTCAAAAGTACTTCGCAAGACTGTGTGACTACCTCCCGCAAGGAATCGAGTGTTCCGTACGATGGCTATTGACCCAGTATCGAGGCATACTTATTTAAACGATGGTGTGGCACCTGTGGCCTATATTTTTCATCATACAAAGCCACAAACCAAACATGAAGTCACATAAGAGCCAACACGCCTATCAAAAAGTTTCATTTTCAAAGAAATGCAGCTAGACGCGGCAAGGAAGTTGTTTGTTTGGTAAAAGATGACGACGCCATTCGGTTGGATGAAGATGACGCGGAAACATCGAAAGTTCCTAACAGTATCCAAATCAAGAACGAAGCGACGGCTGTGACAATAAGGAAGGGTTCAGAGTCCTTGGACACGAGATGATTAAATTTTGTACAGTTCTTTCGATTCCCATATTTTGTAAATTTTATAAATCGTTTGATTTATTCCTGACTTACATTAAAAACATTTTCTGCAGAAACACATAAATAATTTTGGAAGCGATGTTTTAATTGTATAATTTTTTAATTTAAAACTGCAAATTTTTGTTACGTCACAGCAGGGGAAGAGGGTCACACACGTGACCACCTGCGGGTGGCTCCAAAAATCGTGAAATTGGTATGACGCAATTTATGGATGGCCCTTGGGAGACCTCAGACGATCACCTTCACCAAGCCAGTCCAGCACATCGTTGTTCCCCACTGGGTAAAAATGTTTTGAGGAGCTTTCCAAGAAAAAAAAATGTCGTGTGACTAGGGCCTCCCGTCGGGTAGACCGCTCGCCGTGTGTAAGTCTTTCGATTTGACGCCACTTCGGCGACTTGCGTGTCGATGGGGATGAAATGATGATGATTAGGACAACACGACACTCAGTTCCTGAGCGGAGAAAATCTCCGACCCAGCAGGGAATCGAACCCGGCCCTTAGGATTGATATTCTGTCGCGCTGACCACTCAGCTACCGGGGGCGGACTTTTCAAGAGCATTACGGTACTAATGTGACATCCCAAATCATCTTACCTCAATTCTGCAGAGTATGTTGGTCAAGATGTGGGGAAAGTTCCTACTAATCTTTACGTGCTATGGGCAGGGTATCAGCAGTTATGGATTAGCATAGTTCGCTAATGTTATCGGGTTGAAAGCCATAACACATTGCTGCCACGGGAGGATGCTGAACGGCAGTAGGTGTGTCTGCCGAGCCCCGCGGCGTGGTGATAACGCCTGGACTCCGATTCAGGAGGGTAGAGGTTGAAGTCGTCCTGAGAAAGGCTTGCAGGGAGAAGTCCTAGTAATAATTTTGGCCTATATTGTGAACGGATGTCATAGTCCTATCACCGATTTCCTTCTTCTTCTTCTACTTCTGCACTTCAAGGTCTATTCCCTTGCGTACTTGTCGGTGCTCATACACCAGCAGCGAAATCGCGCTACGTTGGATACAGCTGTAGCAATGCCCTAACAGGGTACTTTCTGATTAACCTTTATAATATTACCCGAGTCTTTCTGGAGGCAGCATCCTGAAATTTCAGTAATAAACCTCTGTGACACACTACGCCTCTCTTGTAGCGTCTAGCAGTGGACTTTGTTATCTCCGTAACGCCATCCTACGATGTAAAAGATTCGTACCGTAACACACCGCTCTTCATTGGATCCTTTCTACCGTTTCTGTTAATCTAACCAGGTATGGAATTCACGCCGCTGAGCATTATTGAAGAATCGGTCGAACAAGTGTTTAGTAAGCCTCTTCTTCCGAGGATGAATTACTTTACGTTAATATTCTTCCACTGAATCGCAGCCTAACATCTCCTTTTCCGAGAGGTTTTTTTATATGGCCATTCCATTTGAGGTCGCTCTGAATTGCTGCTCCTAGGTATTTTATGGTACCAGTAGTTGTTCGACTTCAAAAATTTCCAGTGATTTAACGCCAACAGCGACTGCGGCGTAAATTTTCTAGTGTAGCTGCTGGGTCTGTGAGACTATTTGAAAGTAGTTAGGATGCTAAATGCCATTTATTAGTGATACAGGAACAATGACAGTTTCAGACATAGTGTGTAAAAGTGAGGCTGGTGAACCTTAATTGTGCTGATTAAATATTTCATTTTTGTGTTTTTTCTATTACTATTTTAGTTCCCCACATAGCGGCAGGCAGACAGCCAATAATATCCGTCTTCAGCCAAAGGTTATACATATTTAAAGGATGTTTTAAAAATATTTGAAAACAGATGACAAAAATATTTTTAAATAACCTATTGGGGATTAAATTTATTATTTTAAAATATTCATGGGTGGGGAAGATCAATTGGGATTCCGTAGAAATGTTGGAACACGGGAGGTAATTCTGACCCTACGACTTATCTTAGAAGATAGATTAAGGAAAGGCAAACCTAGGTTTCTAGCATTTGTAGACTTAGAGAAAGCTTTTGACAATGTTGACTGGAATATACTCTTTCAAATTCTGAAGGTGGCAGGGGTCAAATACAAGGAGCGAAAGGCTATTTACAATTTGTACAGAAACCAGATGGCAGTTATAAGGGTCGAGGGGTATGAAAGGGAAGCAGTGGTTGGGGAGTGAGACAGGGTTGTAGTCTATTCACAATGTTATTCAATCTGTATATTGAGCAAGCAGTAAAGGAAACAAAAGAAAAATTGAAGCAGGAATTAAAATCTATAGAGAAGAAATAAAAAACTTTGAGGTTTGCCGAAGACATTGTAATTCTGTCAGAGACAGCAAAGGACCTGGAAGAGCAGTTGAACGGAATGGACAGTGTCTTCAAAGGAGGATATAAGATGAACATTAACAAAAGCAAAACGAGGATAATGGAATGTAGTCGAATTAAGTCGAGTGATGCTGAGGGAATTGGATTATGAAATGAGACACTTAAAGTAGTAGATGAGTTTTGCTATTTGGGGAGCAAAATAACTGATGATGGTCGAAGTAGAGAGGATATAAAATGTAGACTGCCAATGGCAAGGAGAGCGTTTCTGAAAAAGAGAAATTTGTTAACATCGAGTATAGATTTAAGTGTCAGGAAGTCTTTTCTGAAAGTATTTGTATGGAGTGCAGCCATGTAAGGAAGTGAAACATGAACGATAAATGGTTTAGACAAAAAGAAAATAGAGGCTTTCGAAAAGTGATGCTACAGAAGAATGCTGAAGATTAGATAGGCAGATCACATAACTAATGAGGAGATACCGAATAGAATTGGGGAGAAGAGAAATTTGTGGCATAACTTGACTAAGAATTTGACAAGCAAAAGGGATCGGTTGGTATGACATGTTCTAAGACATCAAGGGATCATCAATTTAGTATTGGGGGGCAGCGTGGAGGGTAAAAATGATACAGGAAGACCAAGAGATGAATGCACCAAGCAGATACAGAAGGATGTAGGATGCAGTAGCTACTGGGAAATGAAGAAGCTTGCACAGGATAGAGCAGCATGGAAAGGTGCAACAAACCAGTCTGTGGAGTAAGACCACAATAACACATTTTGTGGAACGCGGCCCTTCAGTTCTGGTGTACGGGCAGTCCGCCGCCTCCCTGCATGTTCTTCTCCCTTAAGGGATGCATAATCACACATACGCCAGAAAAGGACTTGAAGTGTGTGATGTGGTTGGTGCCTGTTAGGGTACTTGTTTGGTATAGCCGTGCTGCCTTTCTAAAGCTTCCATCTGCTTGGCCGGACACAAACATCACTTCAGATTGATCCCGATGGGAATACGGGATCATTCTGCTGCTTACAGTACTTTGGTTCAACCACGCAGCCTCCAGCAAACAAGGAACACACGGGACATGGTCAGAGGACTTTCATCCGCCGTCGCCATTTACCGTGGCAACAAAGCATTTACAGGCACATGTTCATAGGACCTTTTTTCCTCCATTTCCAGTCGGAATCCGTCGCTGCAGTTTGTCGCTGTTATTTATGTTCACCCAGTACATACGACAGTCTCTATGTGCACTGTCAACGAAAATGAATCTGTAATGTGGATCATACGTCACAAAAAGTTTTGCATCACCCCGGTTCCCAGAACGCCTGATAATAGACGTTGACTATGGATATTGTATCACAGACACAGTCCCTTTGACTGTTCAGAGATGTCACTGATTCCGCCCAAAGATGCAAACATACATGCATGAGCAGCGCCTATTAGATTGGGGGGGGGGGGGGGGGCGGTCCGAAAGGAAGTAGATACACGGCTCGTGTTGTCTGTAGTTCTACCACGCCTAGATGGTCAATACCGCGATTCGATCGCGTCCGCGTTGGTACTTTCTGCCAGGAAGGGCTCTCAACAAGGGAACTGTCCAGGCGTCTCGGAGTGAACCAGAGCGATGTTGTGCGGACATGGAAGAGATGCAGAGGGACTGGCCGCCCAAGGGCTATTACTGCAGTGGATGGCCGTTACCTAAGGATTATGGCTTTGAGGAACACTGACAGCAACGCCATCATGATGAATAATGCTTTTCGTGCAGCCAAAGGACGTCGTGTTACGACTTAAACTGTGCTCAGTAGGTTGCATGATGCGCAACTTCATTCTTGACTTCCATGGCGAGGTCCATCTTTTCAACCACGACACAATGCAGCGCGTTACAGATGGGCCCAACAACACGCCGAATGGTCCGCTCAGGATTGGCATCACGTTTTCTTCACCGATGAGTGTCGCATATGCCTTCAACCAGACAATCGTCGGAGACGTCTTTGGAGGCAACCCGGTCAGGCTGAACGCCTTAGACACACTGTCCAGTGAGTGCAGCAAGGTGGGGTTCCCTGCTGTCTTGGGGTGGCGTTATGTGGGGCCGACGTCCGCCACTGGTGGTCATGGAAGGTGCCGTAACGTCTGTACGATAAGTGGTTGCCATCCTCCGACCGATAATGCAACCATATCGGCAGCATTTTGGCAATGCATTCGTCTTCATGGACGACAGTTCCATGGGAGCCCATCGTGCACATCTTGTGAATGGCTTCCTTCAGGATAACGACATCGCTCGACTAGAATGGCCAGCATGTTCTCCAGACATGAACCTTATCGAACATGCCTGGGATGGATCAAAAAGGCTGTTTATGGACGTCGTGACCCACCAACCACTTTGAGGGATCTGCGCCGAATCGCCGTTGAGGAGCGGGACAACATGGACCAACAGTACCTTGATGAACTTGTGGATAGTATGCCACTACCAATACAGGAATGCAGCAATGCAAGAGGACGTGCTACTGAGTATTACAGGTACCGGTGTGTAGACCAATCTGTACCACCACCTCTGAAGGTCTCGCTGTATGGCGGTGTAGCATGCAATGGGTGGTTTTCATGAGCAATAAAAATGGCGGAAATGATGTTTATGTTGATCTCTATTCCAATTTTCTGTACAGGTTCCGGAACTGTCGGAACCGAGGTGATGGAAAACTTTTTGATGTGTATACCTGGCTAGGAATAGTATGGGGAGAAAATAGTGTTGCATTTGTAATAAAACTGTCAGCTGCTTTGTTCATACAAGTGTGTTTACTATCTATAGCCGCCATACAAGGTGTACTGTCCTCCCAAAAGATACGTTTTATTGACTTACTGTTAGCGGTGGGAGGTTTCAAGTGCTACTACGTCACCATAAAAGTTTTCAAGGAAATAAATGTACCTAATTGGCGTCAGTTAAACTTTGCTAACAAGGGAAGGTCGCCAATCGGGACACACCGATTTCGCCCAAATTGAGTGTGTCGAAGGAGGTGGGTCTCCACATCACATACCTTAAATATTTCGTCTGAGTGGGCCTTAAGAAATGACAAAATGTTTTCCAAAGTTTTTCCAATAGCAGTATATACCGTATTCAGCGTTCCGTTCGCCGGTAACGGCGTAGCGTAATGGTAAAGCGCATAGCTTATGAGAGTGGCGACCTGCGATTAGTCCCAGGTACTTCCTGGTTCTTTTTCCATGTTAATATTACTTCGTTCCTTCCGATTGTTCAACTATTTACCGTAGAAATTAAACACATTCAAGCAGTATATTTATATAATTAGGTGAAAGCGTTAATGAAAATAAAGTTTCCAAAGATTCTTGTGATAATGTGCGCTACTTTTTATTCATTATCACAGTATAAGGTTTGCAATTTTTATGGTGACAGCTACAATAGAAACATGTGAAATATATGTATGTTTTACACCGGGAACATTTTATGAAGGCGTTGTTTGAGCAGTTACATTTTGCCGAAACATGCGCCATCGGAAAGGACACTTCATTCAAGTTTTGAAGCGACGTTTTGTCCGCTACCAGTTTGGATGCAAACCAAGCGTACTGGATCATAGGGGTGAACACAGGAGCACTGAATTGATGCTGCACGATCGAATGTATTTTAACTGCTTCTTCTCTTGGTGATGTCTCCCGCTGTTGTCGGAGCAATATAGTGCCACTTTGTAGTCTTTTAATTAGAATTTGGCTTGGCGATAGAAATATACATCACACGGTTGAACCAGCGGTGTCCATTTTAGTGGAATGACCTTCATGATACACAGTGCCTCGCCTAGCTCATTCGTAAATATCTCATCATACAATGATGAATCTGTTTGGCCGCTCCAAGAATCCACCAACAGAAGAAATTTATTGTCTGCGACGTATGGCTTCAATGTTGTTTCCAAGATTGGTGCATAAAGCTCTTTTGTTAGTTTCCCTGACATGGAACAGGTAACAACAACATTTTCGTACTCGTTGTTTGTTGTTGTTGTTGTCTTCAGTCCTGAGACTCGTTTGATGCAGCTCTCCATGCTACTCTATCCTGTGCAAGCTTCTTCATCTCCCAGTACTTACTGCAACCTACATCCTTCTGAATCTGCTTAGTGTATTCATCTCTTGGTCTCCCTCTATGATTTTTACCCTCCACGCTTCCCTCAAATGCTAAATTTGTGATCCCTTGATGCCTCAGAACAGAACCAACCGGTCCCTTCTTCTTGTCAAGTTGTGCCACAAACTCCTCCCCAATTCTATTCAATACCTCCTCATTAGTTATGTGATCTACCCATCTAATCTTCAGCATTCTTCTGTAGCATCACATTTCGAAAGCTTCTATTCTCTTCTTATCCAAACTATTTATCGTCTATGTTTCACTTCCATACATGGCTACACTCCATACAAATACTTTCAGAAACGAGTTCCTGACACTTAAATCTATACTCAATGTTAACAAATTTCTCTTTTTCAGAAACGCTTTCCTTGCCATTGCCAGTCTACATTTTATATCCTCTCTACTTCGACCATCATCAGTAATTTTGCTCCCCAAATAGCGAAACTCATCTACTACTTTAAGTGTCTCATTTCCTAATCTAATTCCCTCAGCATCACCCGACTTAATTCAACTACATTCCATTATCCTCGTTTTGCTTTTGTTGATGTTCATCTTATACCCTGCTTTCAAGACACTGTCCATTCCGTTCAGCTGCACTTCCAAGTCCTTTGCTGTCTCTGACAGAATTACAATGTCATCGGCGAACCTCAAAGTTTTTTATTTCTTCTCCATAGATTTTAATTCCTACTTCAATTTTTCTTTCGTTTCCTTTACTGCTGCTCAATATACAGATTGAATGACATCGGGGACAGGCTACAACCCTGTCTCACTCCCTTCCCAACCACTGCTTCCCTTTCATACCCCTTGACCCTTGTAACTGCCATCTGGTTTCTGTACAAATTGTAAATAGCCTTTCGCTCCTTGTATTTGACCCCTGCCACCTTCAGAATTTGAAAGAGTATATTCCAGTCAACATTGTCAAAAGCTTTCTCTAAGTCTACAAATGCTAGAAATGTAGGTTTGCCTTTCCTTAATGTATTTTCTAAGATAAGTCGTAGGGTTAGTATTGCCTCACGTGTTCCAACATTTCTACAGAATCCAAACTGATCTTCGCCGAGGTCCGCTTCTACCAGTTTTTCCATTTGTCTGTAAAGAATTCGCGTTAATATTTGGCAGCTATGACTTATTACACTGGTAGTTCTGTAATTTTCACATCTGTCAACACCTGCTTTCTTTGGGATTGGAATTATTATATTCTTCTTGAAGTCTGAGGGTATTTCGCCTGTCTCATACATCTTGCTCACCAGATGGTAGAGTTTTGTCAGGACTGGCTCTCCCAAGGCCGTCAGTAGTTCCAATGGAATGTTGTCTACTCCCGGGGCCTTGTTTCGACTCAGGTCTTTCAGTGCTCTGTCAAACTCTTTACGCTGTATCGTATCTCCCATTTCATCTTCATCTACATATTCTTCCATTTCCATAATATTGTCCTCAAGTACATCGCCCTTGTATAGACCCTATATATACTCCTTCCACCTTTCGGCTTTCCCTTCTTTGCTTAGAACTGGGTTTCCATCTGAGCTCTTGATATTCATACAAGTGGCTCTCTTTTCTCCAAAGGTGTCTTTAACTTTCCTGTAGGCAGTATCTATCTTACCCCTAGAGAGATAAGCCTCTACATCCTTACATTTGTCCTCTAGCTATCCCTTATTAGCCATTTTGCACATCCTGTCGATCTCATTTTTGAGACGTTTGTATTCCCTTTTGCCTGCTTCATTTACTGCTTTTTTATATTTTCTCTTCATCAATTAAATTCAATATTTCTTCTGTTACCCAAAGATTTCTACTAGCCCTCGTCTTTTTTACCTACTTGATCCTCTGCTGCCTTCACTACTTCATCCCTCAGAGCTACCCATTCTTCTTCTACTGTATTTCTTTCCCCCATTCCTGTCAATTGTTCCCTTATGCTCTCCCTGAAACTCTGTACAACCTCTGGTTTAGTCAGTTTATCCAGGTCCCATCACCTTCAATTCCCACCTTTTTCCAGTATCTTCAGTTTTAATCTACAGTTCATAACCAATAGATTGTGGTCAGAGTCCACATCTGCCCCTGGAAATGTCTTACAATTTAAAACCTGGTTCCTAAATCTTTGTCGTACCATTATATAATCTATCTGATATCTTCTAGTATCTCCAGGGTTCTTCCATGTATACAACCTTCTTTTATGATTCTTTAACCAAATGTTAGCTAAGATTAAGTTATGCTCTGTGCAAAATTCTACCAGACGGCTTCCTCTTTCATTTCCCGCGTCCAATTCATATTCACCCACTGTATTTCCTTCTCTCCCTTTTCCTACTCTCGAATTCCAGTCACCCATGACTATTATATTTTCGTCTCCCTTCACTACCTGAATAGTTTCATTTATCTCATCATACATTTCATCAATTTCTTCATCATCTGCAGAGCTAGTTGGCATATAAAATTTTCTAACCTACCTGCCCGATTAAGGGATCTGACATTCCACGCTCCGATCCGTAGAACGCCAGTTTTCTTTCTCCTGATAACGACGTCCTCTTGAGTATTCCCCGCCCGGAGATCCGAATGGGTGACTATTTTACCTCCGGAATATTTTACCCAAGAGGACGCCATCATCATTTAACCATACAGTAAAGCTGCACGCTCCCAGGAAAAATTACAGCTGTAGTTTCCCCTTGCTTTCAGCCGTTCGCAGTACCAGCACAGCAAGGCCGTGTTGGTTAGTGTTGCAAGGCCAGATCAGTCAATTATCCAGACTGTTGCCCCTGCAACTACTGAAACGGCTTCCGCCCCTCTTCGGGAACCACACGTTTGTCTGGCCTCTCAACAGATACCCCTCCGTTGTGGTTGCACCTACGGTACGGCCATCTGTATCGCTGAGGCACGCAAGCCTCCCCACCAACCTTGGTCCATGGTTCATGGGGGTAGGTTCGTACTCGTCTTCTAATTTTTTGACGGTGGTGGCAACCCGAGGACCAAATTTATTCGCAGGCTCTTGCAAACATAAAAACAAAGGGGTAAAGGTTTCCTTGAAGCGGTTAAACTGTGACTCATACTGGCATCGGGTCTGGTCGATATTAATTATACAGTCGATGATGAAATGTGGCATTAAATGTCTCATCTGCATACGAAACTTCTCTGGTGCTGCCACAGTTTCGACCAAAGTTGCGGCATGATTTTTGCTAACGAATTTCGTGATTTTTCGATGCCTTATCGAATATTTTTTGTTCAAGGATTTTGCCCAAGTATTAGAAGCACGGAAGTGAAAACTCTCCGACAAATGCGGGAATGCAGCTGTCATTGCCCATTGCTGTAGGGTTCTAGTCGTCACCTGTTCATAGTAGCACCGTGAACTTTGAAATTTTTCCCATGCTTCCGACTCAATTAAGGACAACTTTTCAAGTCTGGTGCCACCTTGGTGTACTTCTTTCCTCCAAATTTTAAGATAATCCCTTTTCTTCAGGATTGGGAATCTGGACTGCAAAGTTGCAAATTTCCATTTCGGATGAGCATCAGCAAATTCCAGGACCTTTTTCTTGTCAGCCAATGTTGCTGATGTACGTGAGGAACTCGTGGAGAAATCTTCAAGAGTATAATCCTCATCTGTACTTGAAGAAGTCACCTGTGCCAGATAAAAAGAGACTGCGTATGATAAACGTGTGTGTGTGTGTGTGTGTGTGTGTGTGTGTGTGTGTGTGTGTGTGTGTGAGGGAGAGAGAGAGAGAGAGAGAGAGAGAAAATGAGATGTTCCACTTACCTCTTCATAAATATTTTCTTCATTAGGCTGTGTGCATAGTATCAGATCATCTTCGTGCTCTACGAAATGCGTATTCATAGCATCGATAACTGCCTCTGCAATTACTTCACCTATGGATATTACTGTAGGACTGAAGGACATAGGAGGATTGTCAGTGATCATCCCTTTTTCTTTATAAATTGAAAAAGCGTAGGAAAGAGCACTGGTGAAGTTTGTTTTGAAATCTTCATCAAACGTTTCGAGATCATCATTCACTTTTTGTTGGGTTGCCATGTTTGATTTTGGCGCGACGATACTCACAGCTCCAAGAATTGCGAACTGACAACAGAAGCACAGTCTAATACATACAGCCGCGACACTCATTGGTGAGAAGTCCGTTACCGTCTGATAGCTGACGCGACGCTTGCGATTCCAGCGGTCAGCTAGGGTAACGTCTGTTAGCATCATATACATATTACGAATAATATTTTATTTTCTAACCTTTTTGTACGTCATTTGCGATATGATTGTTTTATATTTGATTAGAAAGCATGAATGTATTTGAATTCTATGGTAAATAGTTGAACAATCTGAAGAAATGAAGTAAAATAACAGTGATAAAAAAAAGAAAGAAAGATAGGAAGCACCTCGGATTAACAGGTCGCCTGTTTCGTAAAAAATGCTCTTGACCATTACGCTAGCCGTTAACGCCGAACAGAGCGCTGAATAAGGTATTTAGTGCCATCGGAAAAAATTTCGAGAGCATTTTCTCCTTTCCTAAGGCCCACTCAGGCGAAATATTGAAGGCACGTGATATGGAGACCCACCTCCATCTACACACGCAGTTTGGGCGAAATTGGCGTGTCCCTATTGGCTACCTCTCCTTGTAAGTCCGTTACTTTTGTGTAACACTACCGTTCAGCTAGTTAACGGTCCCATCGTCTTTCGTAACATTTTTTTCATACGACCACCCGTACCCCCACTATATCGCAAAATTCGACGAAAAAACTTGACAGTTATGCAGAGGCGCAATCCCACGCACGGTACTGCACATGCGAAATCTTTCACCTTTCCGGTAGTGTTCTAATCACTTCATTCGTGAATGAGGGTCATGGCTTTTGACTTCGCAGCTATTCAGACATCTCACCTTGATTAAGCTGACGTGTTCATTACATACGCACGTACATGAGCTATACGAGTATAATTATCTCTGTATCCAGTGATAGTATATGCCAAAAACACATTTAGATCCCTAAAATCTACCGATATCCTAGGCTGTAACAACAACCGCAAGATCCGCGACATCATTCTGTGCTCGAAACGAGAGGGGTCATAGAACTTATGAAGCTGGTAAGCTTTATGATTTGTGTAATATTCAGGTATAGATGATTGCAGAGTATTATTAAAGATACTGGCAAAGGCTCTAGAGAGGCGACTGAATTACAGAAGCTCTAAGAGATTTGGTTTTACTATGCTGCGTGATTAAGGTCAGTGTCTAAGAGTAATAAAGACAGGCAAAATTGCTAGAGTGGATCTTTCGCGCAACAGCAAAGTGTTTAGTGTTTTGATACTTCCTGGGAGATTAAAATATTTCACATCGGGACTCGATTTCGGAATATTTCCTTTTGTGAACGATGCGGTCCGCAGCTCGTGGTCGTCCGGTAGCGTTCTCGCTTCCCACGCCCGGGTTCCCGGGTTCAATTCCCGGCGGGGTCAGGGATTTTCTCTGCCTCGTGATGACTGGGTGTTGTGTGATGTCCTTAGGTTATTTAGGTTTAAGTAGTTCTAAGTTCTAGGGGACTGATGACCATAGATGTTAAGTCCCATAGTGCTCAGAGACATTTGAACCATTTGAACGATGCTCTTACCGACTGAGTTTCCGTGCACGGTTCACGACCATCGCCCACAGCTTCAGAGAGAGATTGTTTCGAAAATTTCATTTATCTGCGACGCCCTGTCTTGCAGGATTGCTAGTGCAGAAAGCTTTGCAGGAGAACTACGCTCAAATCTTAAAGTAAAGGGAGAGGGGTTGTCTGAATTTATGAAAGCAGGTCTTGTGTCACGCCTGAGTTGTCGTCAAGAGCCTTGCGCGAAAATATACTGTTGTCTTTTTCTTTCAGCACTCCCCCTCATACGTACGGAATTCGTTTCGGTAGCGCAGAGAAATTTATTAGTTCTTGTTTGTGCATATATAGCCCTCGAAGGCGACAGCAATTTGCTGCAGCAGCATCAGAGAAAGCTAAAGAAGCGTAAGTGCGTGCGTTCCTGCACACAGGTTGCGTACCCGCTGCAGGTAACAAAGGTCAAGTGCCGCAGACATCTTCCTCTTGACCAAACTGAGCGGTAGTTTCTTGTTTAGACTGCACGCGGAAAGTGGCATCCTGGCTGCGCGGCGAAAGCTGATGCTCGCCGGCGCTGGTACACACACACACACACAAACACACACACACACACATGCGCACCTGTAAACGCCACCTGCGTGCCTGATATCACAGACGGCTGAGCCGTCATGGTGACGCAGTGATTTTACGATGTTGTACACATCAACAGAGAGAGTTACAAGCCCTTCTGTCTTACAAAAATGTGCTAAATGTTATCAATACACGCACCTGCCTACCGGAAAACGACTGCTTTATGTTACGAAATGTCCTGAGAGTAACTAGGATTGAATCTTTACGTAGGTTCTACCGTTTTATGCATCAAAATGACTATCGCCTTACGCAGATCATCTTGATTTCACACACTAATGAAGAGTTACGTCGC
This sequence comes from Schistocerca serialis cubense, assembly GCF_023864345.2. Taxonomy (NCBI): domain Eukaryota; kingdom Metazoa; phylum Arthropoda; class Insecta; order Orthoptera; family Acrididae; genus Schistocerca; species Schistocerca serialis. The sequence continues at coordinate 461,094,193 of NC_064642.1, forward strand.
GGTGATAAAGAAGAAAACGGAATGTTAGCACCTACAGTATGCTGGTACAAAAGGGTGGAATAGATTTGTACTTGATTTATTTACTCGTATTTACACGTCAAGTTCCGCAGGTCCAAATTGAGGAGCAAATGTTTCAGATGGCCCTGAGCACTAAGGGACTTAACATCTGAGGTCATCAGATGCTGTTTTTAATGGGCTACTGTAACCTGATTGTGACTGGTTCTAACATTTTCATGTAATTCCCACTCTTTTCTACATGCTATCCTTATCCTACTAGTCAACCACCAGGACTGCCTTTTACTGCTAGTACCCCGTTCAGAACGCTCTAATGGAAATAAACTCTCAAAGAGCATGAGAAATATGGTAAGGAAAGCATTATATTTATCATCTATGTTATCGGCGCTATAAACATCCTGCCACTATTGTTCTTTGACGAGATTAAAAAAAAGTTATTGCTGTTGGATTAACTTTCCTACATAGTTTGTAATTATATGTGACACATGTTTGAGTAGAAAAGCCTTTTAGTGTTAAAATTTGCGCATCATGATCTGAAAGGCCATTCACTCTTTTACTAACACAATGCCCATCTAGTAATCAAGAATGAATAAAAGTATTGTCTATGGCTGTGCTACTGTTCCCCTGCACCCTAGTTGGAACAAGCATGGTCTGCATCAGATCATATGAATTTAGGAGATCTGTTGATTATTTTGTATTTTTAATTAGGTGTACCCGGCCACGCTATACTGTGGCTCAGTCTGGTTAAATGGGAAAGGAAGAAAAGAGAAAGTACATGTGTATAATACCTATGGGAATTAGATATAAGTCCTAACCTCCTTCTCCCCCCCCCCCCCCCCCACCGGTTTCTGCCCATATCCTTGTCCCCCTCTGATTCTACATCTCCTCCTTCTTCCCCAACCATAATCTGTCCAAAATCTGCTCCTCTCTTTCTCTATCCCTCTCTTCGCCCCCCCCCCCCTTTCTATGCGTCTGTTTCCTCCGACCCCATTATCCATCTTATGTTCGGCTGCTCCCTTTCTCACCTTCAGCCTTATTTATTATCATTGCAAATTCGTATTCTGTAGTACTATTCTACTCACACGCCAACAATCCCAAAATACAACTTTCGTGTTTTCTGTGACAACCTTCTGTGAGGAGGAAAACAAAGCAACACCTTGTTGAGTACACAGTTTATGTTTATATATAATGTGGAAACTAGAGGACTTATCCGCATGGCAGAATATTCACAAAGTAATTAAAGACATTTGGACAAAAGGAATCATACCCAGTGACTGGAAACAAGCATTGATCCATCCTCTCCATAAAAAAAGGAGATGAAACAGAAACCAACAGCTACAGGGGTATATCCTTGTTCCCATAAAACACAAAATACAGTTTAAAGCACTTTTAAATAGAATAGAGCAACAAGGAGGACCTAATATAGGAGATTATCAAGCAGAATTTAGAAAAGGTAGATCATGTTGAGAACAGATTCTTACTTCAAAAACAATTTTGAGAGTGAGAGCTATACAAAATGAAAATACAGTAGTTACTTTCGTAGACTTCAAGAAGGCCTACGACTCGGTTGACAGACAAACACTAGTCCAGATACATTATGAATAAGGGATAGACGAAAACACCAGAAGACTTTTTGAACAAACTCTCACAGATACAACATCAAGGATTACGTTTCAAGGCGAAATATCCAAACCATTAAAAATCAAAACAGGAGTTCGACAAGGAGATGGACTGTCCCCAATTCTCTTTAACTTAGTTTTAGATAAAATAAAAAAAACATGGGAAAGCGCATGAAAAAACAGAGGCACAAGGGGTATAAGCATGGGCCAAGGAAAGAACAATTTTGATGTGAAACGTTTAGCCTTTGCAGATGATATGGCAATGATAACTGAAAACCGGACAGACGCAATAGTTATGCTAGACTTGTTACACGAGATTGCTGAAATGCCTGGGCTAAAAATATCCTATGAAAGAACAGAGTATATAGAACACAAACATAATACAGAAAAGTCTATGAAAACGAAGTGTGGAAAAATTAAAAGAGTTGATGAATTCAAACAGCTGGGGGAGTGGATCCAAGCCAATAGACTGGATAACACAACAAATAAAGAAAGAATAAAAAAGTTAGAATCTGCATATAAATTAACACAAAACTACTACAATAAGAAATCAGTATCCATACAAGCGAAGATTAGACATTATAATTCAGTCATTTGGACACAAGCAACATATGGGTCGGACTGCCTAACATTGAATACGAAAGGCGAATTAAGAGAACTAGAACAAAGAGAGAGAAAAATACTATGAAAAATTCTAGGTCCTGAGAGAAGCAATGAAAATAGGTGGATTAAAAGGAGAAATGAAGATTTATACAAAAATACAGGAAAAATCACAGATGCAATGAGGAAGAGACGGCTAAAATTTTATGGACATTTAAAACGAATGGAAGAAACACGGATTTCAAAGAAAATTTTTAATTGCGTTAGTAAGCTGAAAAAAACTGTAGGATGGATAGAAGCTGTAAAGGAAGATGCCAACAAAACAGGTGTAACAGAAGAAATAATACGTCGCAGGAATCACTTCAGCTACTGATAAAAAACGTAAACTGTGAAGATGTGCCAAAACCCCAACCCACAAGAGTGTGGACAGATGAGCAGAGACGAGCAGCTGGAGAGAAAATGAACTAGTACTGGGAAGAAATGAAGGAAAAGAAACACCATAAGGCTTAAGTTGTATGCGGTTCATAGCAGGCCTAATTCATAAATACAAAAAATAATGAGGAAGAATATATGAGGAAGAAACAATTTGCCTAGTGGTATAAATATCCCTCTGTAATAGTTAAATAAAATTTGAAGCGAAAAGGTAAAGTACGTTTTCGTAAGTTTACCCCTTTACATATTCAGTAGAGTATCTTGTAAAATCTTAAGTCAAACTGTTAAGATCACAACGAGATTTTTGGTAACAATGTTTCTCCTTTGCATATATATATATATATATATATATATATATATATATATATATATATATATATAAACAAATACGTAATCAGTGCCGTTTGTTGCATTGTAAAATGTTAATTACATCCGGAGATATTGTAACCTAAAGTTGACGCTTGAGTACCACTCCTCTGCTGCTCGATCGTGTGTATCGGAGAGCACCGAATTACGTAGGGATCCAAAGGGAACGGTGATGGACCTTAGGTACAGAAGAGAGTGGAACAGCACATTACGTCCACATGCTAACACATTTTTATTGGTCTTTTTCACTGACGCACATGTACATTACCATGAGGGGTGAGGTACACGTACACACGTGGTTTCCGTTTTCAATTACGGAGTGGAATAGAGTGTGTCCCGACATGTCAGGCCGATAGATGTTCAATGTGGTGGCCATCATTTGATGCACACAATTGCAATCTCTGGCGTAATGAATGTCGTACACGCCGCAGTACATCTGGTGTAACGTTGCCGCAGGCTGCCACAATACGTTGTTTCATATACTCTGGGGTTGGAGGCACATCACGGTACACATTCTCCTTTAACGTACCCCACAGAAAGAAGTCCAGAGGTGTAAGATCAGGAGAACGGGCTGACCAATTTATGCGTCCTCCACGTCCTATGAAACGCCCGTCGAACATCCTGTCAAGGGTCAGCCTAGTGTTAATTGCGGAATGTGCAGGTGCACCATCATGCTGATACCACATACGTCGACGCGTTTCCAGTGGGACATTTTCGAGCAACGTTGGCAGATCATTCTGAAGAAACGCGATGTATGTTGCAGCTGTTTGGGCCCCTGCAATGAAGTGAGGACCAATGAGGTGGTCGCCAATGATTTCGCACCATACATTTACAGTCCACGGTCGCTGTCGCTCTTCCTGTCTGAGCCAGCGAGGATTGTCCACGGACCAGTAATGCATGTTCCGTAGATTCACTGCCCCGTGGTTTGTGAAACCCGCTTCATCGGTAAACAGGTAGAACTGCAACGCATTCTCTGTTAATGCCCACTGACAGAATTTCAATCGATGATTAAAGTCACCATCATGTAATTGCTGATGTAGCGACACATGAAATGGGTGAAAGCGGTGACGATGCAGTATGCGCATGACACTACTTTGACTCAGTCCACCGGCTCTCGCAATGTCCCGTGTACTCATGTGTGGGTTCATGGCAACAGCAGCTAACACACCAACTGCACCCGCTTCTCCTGTGACGGGCCTGTTACGGACCCGTTTGCGTGCTACGACCATACCTGTTGCATACAGTTGGCGGTAGATGTTTTGCAATGTGCGGCACGTTGGATGCTCTCTGTCCGGGTACCGTTCTGCATACACCCTGCAGGCTTCAGCTGCATTTCGTCGACACTCGCCGTAGATGAGTATCATCTTCGCCTTTTCAGAGTTCGAATACACCATGGTCACAGTTCCTACAACACTACACTATCACAGACGTCTGGTAACACGGTGTACTACAGTTGGTCTGCGTGCGGAGACGAATGCAGAATAACAATAGCAGCAAGCGCTACATGCGGACACTGCGACAGCTAGACCAAACCACAGCGGTGCACTACAGCCACACTCGTAAACACGGTCGTCATCGTAAACATGTTCCTGCAGATGCTGCTCGCCGACCGTGGCCCGTGTTTGTTACAACACGCAACTGAATTCGGAGGTTTCAAGCGTCAAATTTAGGTTACAATATCTCCCGGTGTAATTAACATTTTATAATGCAACAAACGGCACTGATTACGTATTTGTTTATATGTTCAGATGTGCTAACAAAACTAACGTGGTTCCATTTAAAGAAACGTAAGTTTGTGTTAAAAACATACTTCCGTGCATTTTTGTATGGTTTCTATTAAACAATTACACTAGCCCCTCTCCTCACGTTCGGTCTATGGAATCGGTTCGTCAGTATTTGATGTGGTTTACGAAATGTATCTAGCGGTAACGTTAGGTGACTCACCCTGTATATAGACAAAAGTTGTGGAATACACCGTAATATCGTGTCAGACCTCCTTATTCCCGGTGTAGTGCAGAAACATTACGTTCCATGGACTCAACAAGTCCGCTGCAGAAATAATGAGCTGAGCCAAGCTGCCTCTACAGCCGCCATACGGCCGAAAGTGTTTCCGGGGCAGGATTATGTCCCATAAATGTTAGATGGGCTTCATGTCAAGCGGTCTGGGTGGCCAAATCATTCGATCGAATTGTCCAGAATGAGGTTCAAACCAAACGCAAACAATTGCGGACTGGTGACATGGCGCACTGTCACCCATTAAAATTCCATCGTCTTTTGGGAACATGAATTTCATGAACGAAAGCAAATGGTCTCCAAGCAGCCGAACATAATCATTTCCAGTCAATGATCGGTTCAGTTGGGCCAAAGGGCCCAGTGCATTCCAAGTAAACACAGCCCACACCATTATGGAGCCATCACCAGCTTGCACAGTGCCTTGTTGACAACTTGGGTCCATGGCCTCGTGCGGGCTGCGCCTCACTCGGACCGTATCATCAGTTCTTACCAAGTGATATCGGGACTCATCTGACCAGGTCACGGTTTTTCAGTTGTCCAGGTTCCAACAGATATGGTCACAAGCGCAGGAGAGGCGCTGCAGACGACGTCTGCATCTACATCTAGGTATATACTCCGCCAGCCACAAAGCGGTGTGTGGCGGAGGGCACAATTCACGCCAAAGTCATATCCCCCCCCCCTCTCTCTGTTCCACTCGCGGATCGCGCGAGGGAAAGACTGAACGCCTCAGTACGAGCTCTTATTTCCCTTATCTTTGAATTGTGATCATTGCGCGATATGAAAGTTGGTGGTAATAATATATGCTCTACATCCTCGGCGAACATCGGATTTCGGAATTTAGTGAGCAGCCCCTTCTGTTTAGCGCGCCGTTTATCTGCAAGTGTGTCCCACTTCATACTTTCTATGAGATTTGTAACGCTCTCGCGATGGCTAAATGTACCAGTCTCTAATCTTGCCGCTCTTCTTTGGACCTTGTCAATCTCTTGAATCAGACCCAACTGGTAAGGGTCCTATACAGACGAGCAATACTCCAAGACTGGACGAACTAACGTATTGTAAGCTATTTCCTTTGTTGAAGGACCGCACCGCTTCGGGATTCTACCAATAAACCACAATCTAGAGTTCGCCTTACCCGTTACTTTTGTAATCTGATCATTCCATTTGAGATCATTTCGAATAGTGCTGTTGGCAAAGGCATTCGCGTCAGTTGCCTGCTGCCATGATCCTTTAACGCAAAATTTCGCCGCTCTGTCCTAACGGATACGTTCGTCGTACGTCCGACATTGATTTCTGTGCATTGTTGCTTATCTGTCAGCACTGACAACACTACGCAAACACCGCTGCTCTTTGTCGTTAAGTGAAGGCCGTCTGCCACTGCGTTGTCCGTAGTGAGAGGTAATGCCTGGAATTTGGTATTCTCGGCAGACTGTTGATATTGCGGATATCGGGATATTGAACCCCCTACCGATTTCCGATATGGAATGTCCCATTCCTTGTCAAAGTCTGTTAGTCCCCGTCGTGTGGCCATAATTACGTCGGAGAACTGTTCACATGAGTCATCTGAGTGCAAAAGACAGCTCCGCCAATACATTTCCCTTAAATTTCACGTGACCCAGATAATAGACATGTTTTTTAGGTATTAGGCTTCCAGTTTCAGAATTAGCACACAAACGCAAATGTATCATTGCACCTCGTAGGAAGAGGACACGAAAATAGTATCTAAGCTGATAACGGTGACATTGTTGGTAAATCAAGGATTCCGTCTGTGGCTTATCTTATCCAAGAGGACGCTCAAAAGGAAGAAACGAAAGTCAAGGTTTAACGTTCTGTCGACGTGAAGGTCATTAGGGACAGAGTTTAAGCCGCAATGACGAAGGATAAGGAAGTAATCGCCTCAAGCGATTTAGGAAAATCATGCGAAACCTAAATCTTGGCGGATGGACGGGCAATTGAACTCGGCTCTTACGAATACGATTCTTCTGCCTTAAAACCGCGTCGATATTGTTATAGGTGATCTGTTACACCGGCACAAGTTGCTCTGATGCAAACACAAGTGCTACATCTATTTCATTTTTAGAATTAATCACATTAAATTCAGGGCATACGTGACAGGGAGCACACAGGTACCTTGGAGTGGTAAGGTGACAAGCCATGAATAAGCACAATTCTTAACCATGACATTTGCAGAAACAATTTTACTGACGTAACTTACCTTGATTTTATCCAAAATAACGAAATTTCTCAACACAGACTATGTTAAAACAATATTTTCCTTGAAAACATATCTCAGCATTTACTCAATGAACACAACAGCATTTGTTAGACAATATTTGTAAAATTAATAAGCAATGAAAGGCTCAAGATGACTGGCTGAATTAATTAAATAACTGCCACCACGCGGGAATAGCCGAGCGGTCTAGGGCGCTGCAGTCATGGACTGTGCGGCTGGTCCCGGCGGAGGTTCGAGTCCTCCCTCGGGCATGGGTGTGTGTGTTTGTCCTTAGGATCATTTAGGTTAAGTAGTGTGTAAGGTTAGGGACTGATGACCTTAGCAGTTAAGTCCCATAATATTTCACACACATTTGAACATTTTTTTCAAATAACTGCCACTGCAGACGATTCATAATTAAAGAAATATAATACCGTTAATACTTTAATACAACTTTCTTATCCGGCCGTTGTAGCCGAGCGGTTCTAGGCGCTTTAGTCCGGAACCGCGCTGCTGCTACGTTCGCAATTTCAAATCCTGCCTCGGGCATGGATGTGTGCGATGTCCTTAGGTTAGTTAGGTTTAAGTAGTTCTCAGCCTAGGGGACAGATGACCTCAGATGTTAAGTCCCATAGTGCTTAGAGCCATTTGAAGCATCTTTGAAAACAGTCTTTGCCACAAGCGTTAAACGAGGCACCATGATAATACGGTGCTTGTTCACAATTCAGCTGGAGCCTTGGAATAGCAGTCTTTACATTAATCAGGGTACCAAGTGATCCAGACTTATAATAGAGCGAAACACAATTAAAAAGGATATTTAAGTCGTTAAGACGCCAACTAGTAACATCTGGCTGAAAAAAGCATTTTTTGGGGGGGGGGGGGGGAGGGGGGGAGCGGTGTGCGAATATTCAACCACTTGAATCCGACTCAGAAGTGGACAAGTCGTAATGTCGGTAAAATGTCATCACTCACATAAAATTTAAATAATGTTGATAAACACGTAAGTAAGATATTAAACAATACAAGGAGAAAGGTAAACTTTCAGTGCCAATAAGTGGTTGAGGTCCGACTCGACGACAGAAAGAAGTTTAACGTTAAACTCTGACCGGGTAATTATCCTCTGTGATCGTCCTGGAGTAGCGGAATCGCAGCCTTGGAAATAAGGCGCCGGGCTAAAACTACGTAAGCTAACTTCCATCTCAATGCGCTTAACGAATTTAACAGCCAGGCCTGGACTGCAGGAAACTCACGAGAAGTGGAAACGTGCCAGGAAGACCTTTCTTGCTCGGCCACGACTTAGAGTAATGTGGCACTGTACCACGCCTAGCCTATCACCGGTCATGTCACAGCCCACTCCAGAAAACGACTCTGACGGCGACCTCGCGCCATCCGCTTCAGTCGGCGCAGCGCCGACTGCCACCTAGAAGCGCAGAACGTAAACACTTTTCGCCAGTTAATATACGCTGATACATACTATCGATCGCGTACATTACCAGCGGTCAATATGGTCATTATGTATTCTATGTTCTGCGTCTTTGGTAAATGGAAAGTTTATCTGTTGTTATTGCAGGTGCGTGACTTTACGTTGGAAGGCGAAATAGTAAGTTTATTTCTGGCTAATATATACTGATTTCACAGACACATCTGTAATGCAGGCAAAAGCAGAACCATGTTCTCAGTGCAATCATTTCAAACTTAGTCCGTCAGAGGATTGTTACTTCACGACAAGAAGGCTTGTCAGCATAGGAATTTGTCTCCCTTATTGGCGCCCACCTTCGAGACCTATCATGACACACGACTAACTTTTAGGAGTGCCAGAAAGAGAAGAGAGAACAGAAGAGAACTGATGATTATACAGTGAATATATGAAGTCTCTGTACTCCATGTTCCAGCTAGGGATACGGTCGCAGGTTCGAATCATGCCTCGGGCATGGATGTGTGTGATGTCCTTAGGTTAGTTAGGTTTAAGTAGTTCTAAGTTCTAGGGGACTGATGACCAAAGATGTTAAGTCCCATAGTGCTCAGAGCCATTTGAACCATTTGAACCAGGTAGGGAGGGGGGGGGGGGAGGGTAGAAGAGCCACTTGCTCCTCCTCTCCCTCCCTCCCCCCACCCCTTCAACCTGGATTACAGAAAGTTCATACATTCACTGCATAATCATCAGTTCTGTTCTCCTCTCTTTCTGAAATCCATAAAAATTAGGTCGTGGGCATAACATGTCTCGAAGCTGACCAACAAATTTACGAGGGTTATTCGGAAAGCAGGGAACGATCGGCCTCGAAATGGAAACTACAGTGAAAATCTGATGAAGCTTTGCACACATGCGTTTGGCACTGTGTCTAGTACGACCGTCGATTGCATCAGGTCGCTCTTTTCAGTTCTGAGCTCACAGTGAGAACGCAAAGATGTCTAGAAATTAGCGTCTCCCGCCAAGTATGAGGGCCTGGCGAGAGATTTCACCTGAAGCTGTGCAATCCACATAACATAACTGCCATGTTGTTCGTTCTACATCACAATTCTCGGCCGCACTCTGCAGGGGCAATGAAGATGCTCCTGTACCGTTTTCAATGGGACGTGTTTGATCACCCACAATACAGCTCGCAATTGGCTACCCCTGAGTTTCATCTCTGCTCAAATGAAACGCTGGCTACGAAGACAATATTTTGACACAGACAACGAACTGCAGTCCAGAGTAGAAAATTGTCGAAAAGCACTGGGGGCTGTCTTCTATAACGAGGGAACTGAAAAGTTGGTACGACGCTGAGACAGATGTCTAAGTCTGACCGGCGACTGGGTAGAGAAGTAGCTGGAAGGTGTAGCTAGCCGTTGCAAAGAAAACAGTTTTTATTTTCACTGTGGTTTCCATTTCACGACCTATCGTTCCTTACTTTCCGAATAGCCCTCGTACATCAAACATAGATCTCATATTACACTCCTTCATCTTCACGAGATGGCATTGGTCGTCTGGTAAGATAGTTTATCAAACGAGGGCACTGTTAATTGCCTCCTCTGACGCCATTTTCAAGGCTTCAAACTTTCATATTTTTTAATATTTTTCTCTATAGAAACTAGCCACTTGTGCCTTCATTTAACACAGTTCTTTTCCTTACTGCCTCGTACTATGAAACATGTAGGAGATTGTCCAAATTAGAGATTATATAGTATTTTTTACTCTCTTATTTTCTCTTTTATCACTCTATTCACGTTATACTGTTTTATTTGGTAGGAACTTAGATCATTATTTTGTATGTTTCAGAGGTATGTTACAGTAGGAAATGTTATATAACTGAGCGTATATCACGGCATCAGTCACTGACATGGTGGCACGCTCTACGCTAGCACTGCAGCCAGCTGCTACGTGCTTAATTCGACGTTTGCCTGCTCAGCAGCAGCACCTGTTTTATTTGTTTTAATGGATTTTAACCATACTGTCTGTATGTAATTTGAGCGCCTTAGCTAATGACAGCCGTAACAGGTTTTGCGTGATTTAGTCGAAGTAAGCAATAGATTTTATTTTCCAGTTTTATACGTAATCGCTATATATTCACAACTAGAACCAAGATATCACTTGCTGTTACTGAATAAAATGTTTTAGGTATCTACCTGTTCTTTTGAAGAAGATAACCTTAGCGGTATTGAAATCATGGTCTAATCTAAAAGTAAAGTTATTTGTTTGTTGTCATTAATTGGAAAATAACCCACAGTTGCCACAAATGGTTCAATGGTTCAAATGGCTCTGAGAACTATGCGACTTAACTTCTGAGGTCATCAGTCGTCTAGAACTTAGAACTAATTAAACCTAACAAACCTAAGGACATCACACACATCCATGCCCGAGGCAGGATTCGAACCTGCAACCGTAGCGGTCGCCCGGTTCCAGACTGTAGCGCCTAGAACGGCAAGGCCACTTCGGCCGGCACAGTTGCCACGTTCAGGATTGTGAAAAATGACAATCTGAGGGTCTTGCACCAATTGGAAAAATTTCTAGAATTGCCCGCGCCTGCAGTTAACAGCCGTTGATTGCTGCTACCTCCTACAATAGTTAAGCTTCTCAGTAAGGTGTAATGAGAAACCGAGTGCAGCGGGAACTAACTTGATTACATCACTGGGTACAGTCAAATTTCAATTAAAAGTAGAGCTTGCTGTTCCCTTGTGGCGCGAGCGTGGAAAATTACCACGAAAAGCGGTGGCTGAAATACCTTCGCGCGAAAACGCGACGATTTGCTGCTAACGCCATTAAGTTTACTGATAATGAGAACGAGAAACGTGTGTTAATGCCGACGGAGAAGGAGACAGAAGATGTTAACAAATGTTGACAAGCAGAAGTTGCGTAAGTCAATGATGTGCAAATTACAGATAGAGGGACACGAGCCGGCCGGTGTGGCCGAGCGGCTCTAGGCGCTACAGTCTGTAACCGCGCAACTGCTACGCCGCAGGTTCGAATCCTGCCCCAGACATGGATGTGTGTGATGTCCTTAGTTAGGTTAAAGTAGTTCGAAGTTCAAGGGGCCTGATGACCTCAGAAGTTAAGTCCCATAGTGCTCAGAGCCACTTGAACCATTTTTTTGAGGGACACGAAGTCAACGACACCAGGACTGGAGTTCCTGCCTCAAAGCAGAATAATTATAATGTACACGAAAGATGGTTCATGGATGATGTTTACCAGTGTGGCAGGAGAAAGTAGTTCCTGCGGTGTTACGAACAATACGTAGAAAACCGTCTTCCAAATGGTTCAAACGGCTCTGAACACTATGGGACTTAACATCTGAGGTCATCAGTCCCCTAGAACTTAGAACTACTTAAACCTAACTAACCTAAGGACACCACACAAATCCATGCCCGAGGCAGGATTCGAACCTGCGACCGTAGCGGTCGCTCGGTTCCGGGCTGAAGCGCCTAGAACCGCTTGGCCACCGCGGCCGGCAAAACCGTCTTTGCACAACCTTCACAGCTTTTGTCAGACAGAACTGGACTTCCCGACAAACAAATAAACTGAGAGAAAGTTTTCTCTCTATGAGATCGATTTTAAAAGGTGCCAGAATAAACGAGTCATTGTATGCGGACGAGAGAACATAGTTTTATAATAAATTAGATTCTTTTATGAGCGAATGAGACACCAGAAATAAGCGGCTAGAATTAACTTTGTTTTAATCCACATTACACTGTAGCCGCGAGGGATTAGCCGAGCGGTCTTGGGCGCTGCAGTCATGGACTGTGCGGCTGGTCCCGGCGGAGGTTCGAGTCTTCCCTCGGGCATGGGTGTGTGTGTTTGTCCTTCGGATAATTTAGGTTAAGTAGTGTGTAAGCTTAGGGACTGATGACCTTAGCAGTTAAGTCCCATGAGATTTCACACCCATTTTTGAACATTACACTGTAAATAAATGTTGCAACGTTTCATTGTGAGTGCAGAGTTTCATTTCGTGGTCGCTTTCCCTCTGTGGCTGTAACTGGAAACCTTCAGACTGAAAGAAAAAATAAAAAATACTTACAGACAAGAGAAATCGAAATTTGGCCTTAATTAAGGGGCACCAACCTGTTCTTCTGTATGTCACTGACAAAAACTTGCTAGAAAAGGTTCCCTACCTAGTGCCGCTATTTCATCTAGACGTCATCCCGTATTACTGATCTATAAGCTTGCAAAGAATAATATCTGTATTTGTGATTCGAAAAAATAGCGGTTGATGCTTCTGCTGCTAGTAAAATACGCCACCCAGCTGGGTGCAAGCCTTTTGACGTACAGATACTTCGGCGACATGTGCGTCGTTTTCGCTGCTTTTTCTTTTTTCACTCTAGTATCGTGGTCTAGGGCAAGCGCTCTGATTTGCAATCAAAACGTCGGGTTCGAACCCCGCTACCGCTTAAATTTTGAATAAAAATCATCAGCAATGGCGGTCGAGGACTTCCGGCATAAGAAGTCACCGCTATTATGCCAACGTTCTTGTCATAAACGGCGGACAGAGGATCAGGGCACTCTCTTGCCCTTGGGGTGGGAAACAGGCTCTTAAGGAAGAATCAGCAATGATCAACCGCTTGAGAATGCAGAAGGCAATGGAAAACATCGCATTAAAGACATATAATGTATATCCACAGGACATGTGATCTGTAATTGAAAAAATGTCATGATGCTCTCTCCATTGGCAGAAGTTCCGGAGTAGTCCCTCATTAGGGTCTCCGGGAGGTGACTGCAAAAGGGGAGGTGACCATGAGAAAAATACCGAATAACCAACTAAAGGATAACGTTCTACGAGTCAGGGCGTGGAATTTCAGAAGTGTTATGGGGGAGTATGGGCTTGGTACTGGGAATAACTGAGGAGAAAAGCAAATTGAGTTTTGCAATAAATTTCAGCTAGTAACAGCGAATACTATGTTCAAGTATCACAAGAGGAGGAGGTATACTTTGAACGGGCAGGGAGATAGGGGAAGATTTCAGTTGGAACACATCATGGTCAGATAGAGATTCCGAAATCGGATACTGGATTGTAAGGCGTACCCAGAAGCAGATACGGACTCAGATTACAATTTAGTAATGGAGAAAAGTAGGCTAAAGTTTAAGGGATTAGTCATGAAAAATCAATACGCAATGAAGTGGGATACGGAAGTACTAAGTAATGAAGAGATACGCTTCGAATTCTCTAAGGCCATAGATACTGAACAAAGAAACAGCTCGGTAGGCAGTTCAGTTAAAGAGGAATGGGCATCTCTGAAAAGGGCAACTACAGAAACTGGAAAGAAAACATAGGTGCACAGAAAGTAACTGCGAAGGAGCCATGAGGAACAGTTGATCTATGAAAGAAGGGATTCAGGAATACAGTAATACAAGTTACTTAGGAATGAAATAACGAGGAAGTGTAGGGAACTTAAGGCGCATTGGCTGCATAAGAAATGTGAGGAAATCGAAAATGAAACGACTGTCGAAAGGACTCACTTGGCATATGGAAAAATAAAAAAAATCTGAGGTTAAAATAAAATCAATGGTAATGACATTAAGAGTACAATGGGAATTCCAGTTGTAAGTAGCCTGTTTGTATGTTGGCAGCGCTATCGACTGTTGTAATATCGCTGGCAGCGCTCTGCGACCTCGGCAAGAGATTCTGTGGTTGGACAGACTAGGAGATAGCGACTGGATAGATAAGTGTATGGACATGTTTTTTCTTACTGGAGACTCTATGTTGGTACGACATGCATTGTAAAGTGAGATGTAAGGAAGAAGTATGTTTGATTGGTAATGTTTGGGCAGTGGGATTATTGACAATTGGATGTCACATGAATAAGGTAAAATTTTCTAAATACACTGTTTGCTCTTCAACAAAATCTTTCTTTTGCTAACCAGATGCCTCCTAGTAGTTAGAGGCTACAGTAGTTAGTATCTTTTTATTTAGCTGGCTTTAGTTCCTGCTTGCTGTAATAGCTGTAGTTCGAGTTATGAATATTTTCTGTGAGGTAAGTGACTTATAAAATAAAAAATGCTGTTTCCAATATCTGGATTCGGTGACTGAAGTGAGTTTAGGCAATTAACAGAGTTAGAGGTAGTTTCATATTTTTTTAAATTCATATTTTTTGAATTTTTATTATTGTCAGGACTTATTGCAATTGAGTGCCATTCTTTTGTGTCAATTATTGGAAGTCATGTTGTCACTGTATAGCAGTCAGATTGCCTTGGGTGTGTATATTGTGGGTAATAATTAAAGATATAGTTTCACTAGCCGACCCTTAGCCGAGGATACTTCACTGGAACCTTCTGATTTCCTTGTAGTTTGAATAATTAGCGCATGATTAGAAATCAGTTATTGTTTACTACTAGCGCGTACTTGTATGCATGGAATTTCACTATTAGTTGTAGTTTCTTATTTTTGTACTGTATTGTTATGAGCAAAGTAGTTATGCCAAGCATGTGGATTTGAACTAAGTATCTCGCAGTCGCTTTTGCAACTAATTAGATATTTATTATTTTCAGTGGTTTCTCAGTGTGTACGCTTAATTATTGCTTTCCAAGTTGTTTTTTGTGTGTAATTGTGTAAAACAGTGTGACAATCATGGTGAGTGAAAAGCATAACATAAGGCTGCCAAGCAATTTGAGAAATGACACTGAAGACTTGTATGTATGGAATTTCCCTATTAGTTGTAGTTTCTTATTTTTGTACTGTATTGTTATGAGCAAAGTAGCTTTCCAAATTGTTTTTTGTGTGTAATTGTGTAAAACAGTGTGACAATCATGGTGAGTGAAAAGCATAATATAAGGCTGCCAAGCAATTTGAGAAATGACACTGAAGACGAACGTAGTTTGTTAGTGCCACCTAGTAACGAACTGACAAATGTTTCCGTTTCGAAGTGATGAACCCCGGTTCATCATGTTGTTGTTGTGGTCTTCAGTCCTGAGACTGGTTTGATGCAGCTCTCCATGCTACTCTATCCTGTGAAGCTTCTTCATCTCCCATTACCTACTGCAACCTACATCCTTCTGAATCTGCTTAGTGTATTCATCTCTTGGTCTCCCTCTACGATTTTTACCCTCCACGCTGCCCTCCAATACTAAATTGGTGATCCCTTGATGCCTCAGAACATGTCCTACGAACAGATCCCTTCTTCTGGACAAGTTGTGCCACAAACTTCTCTTCTCCCCAATCCTATTCAATACTTCCTCATTAGTTACGTGAGCTACCCATCTAATCTTCAGCATTCTTCTGTAGCACCACATTTCGAAAGCTTCTATTCTCTTCTTGTCCAAACTATTTATCGTCCATGTTTCACTTCCATACATGGCTACACTCCATACAAATATTTTCAGAATTACTTCCTGACACTTAAATCTATACTCAATGTTAACAAATTTCTCTTCTTCAGAAACGCTTTCCTTGCCATTGCTAGTCTACATTTTATATCCTCTCTACTTCGACCATCATCAGTTATTTTGCTCCCCAAATAGCAAAACTCCTTTACTACTTTAAGTGTCTCATTTCCTAATCCAATTCCCTCAGCATCACCCGACTTAATTCGACTACATTCCATTATCCTTGTTTTTCTTTTGTTGATGTTCATCTTATATCCTCCTTTCAAGACACTATCCATTCCGTTCAACTGCTCTTCCAAGTCCTTTGCTGTCTCTGACAGAATTACAATGTCATCGGCGAACCTCAAAGTTTTTATTTCTTCTCCATGGATTTTAATACCTACTCCGAATTTTTCTTTTGTTTCCCTTGCTGCTTGCTCAATATACAGATTGAATAACATCGGGGAGAGGCTACAACCCTGTCTTACTCCCTTCCCAACAACTGCTTCCCTTTCATGTCCCTTGACTCTTATAACTGCCATCTGGTTTCTGTACAAATTATAAATAGCCTTTCGCTCCCTGTATTTTACCCCTGCCTCCTTTAGAATTTGAAAGAGAGTATTCCAGTCAACATTGTCAAAAGCTTTTTCTAAGTCTACAAATGCTAGAAACGTAGGTTTGCCTTTCCTTAATCTTTCTTCTAAGATAAGTCGTAAGGTCAGTATTGCCTCACGTGTTCCAGTATTTCTACGGAATCCAAACTGATCTTCCCCGAGGTCGGCTTCTACTAGTTTTTCAATTCGTCTGTAAAGAATTCGTGTTAGTATTTTGCAGCTGTGGCTTATTAAATTGATTGTTCGGTAATTTTCACATCTGTCAACACCTGCTTTTTTTGGGATTGGAATTATTATATTCTTCTTGAAGTCTGAGGGTATTTCGCCTGTTTCATACATTTTGCTCACCAGATGGTAGAGTTTTGTCAGGACTGGCTCTCCCAAGGCCGTCAGTAGTTCCAATGGAATGTTGTCTACTCCGGGGGCCTTGTTTCGACTCAGGTCTTTCAGTGCTCTGTCAAACTCTTCACGCAGTATCGTATCTCCCAATTCATCTTCATCTACATCCTCTTCCATTTCCATAATATTCTCCTCAAGTACATCGCCCTTGTATAGACCCTCTATATACTCCTTCCACCGTTCTGCTTTCCCTTCTTTTCTTAGAACTGGGTTTCCATCTGAGCTCTTTATGTTCATATAAGTGGTTCTCTTATCTCCAAAGGTCTCTTTACTTTTCCTGTAGACAGTATCTATCTTACCCTGAGTGAGATAAGCCTCTACATCCTTACATTTGTCCTCTAGCCATCCCTGCTTAGCCATTTTGCACTTCCTGTCGATCTCATTTTTGAGACGTTTGTGTTCCTTTTTGCCTGCTTTATTTACTGCATTTTTATATTTGCACCTTTCATCAATTAAATTCAATATTTCTTCTGTTACCCAAGGATTTGTACTAGCCCTCGTCTTTTTACCTACTTGATCCTCTGCTGCCTTCACTACTTCATCCCTCAAAGCTACCCATTCTTCTTCTACTGTATTTCTTTCCCCCATTCATGTCAATTGTTCCCTTATGCTCTCCCTGAAACTCTGTACAACCTCTGGTTCTTTCAGTTTATCCAGGTCCCATCTCCTTAAATTCCCACCTTTTTGCAGTTTCTTCAGTTTTAATCTGCAGGTCATAACCAATAGATTGTGGTCAGAGTCCACATCTGCCCCTGGAAATGTCTTACAATTTAAAACCTGGTTCCTAAATCTCTGTCTTACCATTATATAATCTATCTGATACCTTTTAGTATCTCCAGGGTTCTTCCATGTATACAACCTTCTTTCATGATTCTTAAACCAAGTGTTTGCTATGATTAAGTTGTGCTCTGAGCAAAATTCTACCAGGCGGCTTCCTCTTTCATTTCTTAGCCCCAATCCATATTCACCTACTACGTATCCTTCTCTCCCTTTTCCTGCTACCGAATTCCAGTCATCCATGACTATTAAATTTTCGTCTCCCTTCACTATCTGAATAATTTCTTTTATTTCACCATACATTTCTTCAATTTCTTCGTCATCTGCAGAGCTAGTTGGCATATAAACTTGTACTACTGTAGTAGGTGTGGGCTTCGTATCTATCTTGGCCACAATAATGCGTTCACTATGCTGTTTGTAGTAGCTTATCCGCATTCCTATTTTCCTATACATTATTAAACCTACTCCTGCATTACCCCTATTTGATTTTTTATTTATAACCCTGTAGGCACCTGACCAGAAGTCTTGTTCCTCCTGCCACCGAACTTCACTAAATCCCACTATATCTAACTTTAACCTATCCATTTCCGTTTTTAAATTTTCTAACCCACCTGACCGGTTAAGTGATCTGACATTCCACGCTCCGACCGGTAGAACGCCAGTTTTCTTTTTCCTGATAACGACATCCTCTTGAGTGGTCCCCACCCGGAGATCCGAATGGGGGACTATTTTAGCTCCGGAATATTTTACCCAAGAGGACGCCATCATCATTTAATCATACAGTAAAGCTGCATGCCCTCGGGAAAAATTACGGTCACAGTTTCCCCTTGCTTTCAGCCGTTCGCAGTGCCAGCACAGCAAGGCCGTTTTGGTTATTGTTACAAGGCCAGGTCAGTCAACCATCCAGACTGTTGCCCTTGCAACTACTGAAAAGGCTGCTGCCCCTCTTCAGGAACCACACGTTTGTCTGACCTCTCAACAGATACCCCTCCGTTGTGGTTGCACCTACGGTACAGCTATCTGTATCGCTGAGGCACACAAGCCTCCCCACCAACGGCAAGATCCATGGTTCATGGGGGGAAGCCGGTTCATCATGTGTGACGATTTTCAACAAAAATTGTCAAGATCAGCCTTGTAGCGTCCGGGCAGTTCTCGTTGCTCTTATCGTCTTGTGTTATGTGGCGAATAACCAAGGTGGCGCATACCTCTGAGTACAATAGTGGATTACTTTCCTATACACCGAAGGAAGTGCAGCAGTGGTTATCACACTGGACTCGCATTCGGGAGGACAACAGTTCAGTCCGGCGTCCGGCCATCCTGGCTTATGTTGTCAGTGAGTTCCCGAAATCGGTTTAGGCAAATGCCGGGATGGGTCCTTTGAAAGGGCACGGCCGATTTCCTTCGCCATCCTTCTCACATCCGATGGGACCGATGACCTCGCTGTTTTGCCCCAAATCAACCGCCCAGTTAACCTTTCCTATATATTCGCACGTTCCAACATTGCAGGAGTCACAGATGCGTACGCCCGGCCGGCACGCCGGCGATCGGACAGGTTTCCGAGACCTTGTCGCGACGAAGACAGACGCGTCACCCAAAGATTCATCGTATTTTAGTTCAGTGTCTGGTCTCCGCAGACAATCTGCTAAGTACCTAAGTATATGTGCGATGCTTTGTTTTTCCGTCAAAGCAAGTCAATGACAGCTCTCTGGAACGCACCTCCGTTACGTTACAGACGCCATTTTAAATGCTGCATAGTGTGTCGCCACCTATCGGAACTTTTGAAAGTATAGTCGCTGAAGCAGGACTATTCGACGATGTCCCACAGCAAATTCCGCATTTTTTCAACCAAAAGTGGCCGAGAAAAGATATGTTGCAGTACTTATTGAACGCCGCTCGTTATAATTGATCACAAAGCGATTTAAAAAATAAATACTTGTAAGTACATGAGATGTCATATTACATACAGTTATCAAGAATTGAAACTGCGAGAATTTCAGTAGTTGGTAAAAACTGTAAATCGAGTTCTCCTCCTCCCCCCCCCCACGAGTCCTTCCTCATCCCCCTCCTTCTCGCGTCTGCCCAGCCCGCCCCACTCTAAAGTGTCCTCGTCCTCCCCCCTCCCCCCCCCATACTTTGTTTTTCCTCTCCTTCCCCCCCCCCCCCCTTTTCTTTCTCATCATCTGTCGAGGTTCCCCCGTATGCCCTCGGCTTTGGTGTGTCATATTTGTGCCAACTTTTTAATGCAGTGTTCAAGTGAGTGTTCAGTGTTGTGCGTCTTTCCAAAGTGTTGCGAACAGAAGTCATGCTGTCGGTGGGTGTGATTTTTATATATCTTGACAGAAACCAGAATGTAGCCGTTTTTTTAAATTGTCTATCATTTTACCTGTCTGCTTCCTGTGTATTTTATTAGCATCACCAACCCTTTGTTTTATGTTTTAAGTTCCACAATTTTCCGCCATTTTACTATTTAAGTCACCGATTTTATCGTCTGCTTTTATTATTTATTATATTCATTTTTTTAAACAAATTCTGTAGGCTGTAGAGCGGCGTACTAAGCTGCTGGCAGCCCGCCCCCTTCGTGAGGAATCGAAACTCAATAAAGGAAAAAAAAATGTAAATCGAGATCTCCTCCAGACAGTTAGGAAATAAACAGAACTAAAATTTTATGATGTGATGGAACTACCATTTGCAGCGGATGGGCCGGCCGCGGTGGTCTAGCGGTTCTAGGCGCTCCGTCCGGAGCCGCGCGACTGCTACGGTCGCAGGTTCGAATCCTGCCTCTGGCATGGATGTGTGTGATGTCCTTAGCTTAGTTAGGTTTAAGTATTTCTAAGTTCTAGGGGACTGATGACCATAGATGTTAAGTCCCATAGTGCTCAGAGCCATTTGAAGCATTTGAACAGCGGATGGGTCAGTGACTTTTCCTCTAACCGCCAATCAGTGGAAGAGGACAGAAGCAGCAGAGGTGTATTCCTAAGACCATTAGCAGGTTACAAATTCATAGACCGAAAAACAATTGTGAAATTAAAAATGTACTGGGCGTCCAAAGGACACTTCAGAAAATGGAGTACAGAAAGTCATACCACGAACTCATTCAAAGGATGTCAGATGGACAAGCACCCAATTTAATACAGCAATATACATCTCAAGGGAAAATAAATATTTGGGGTCGTAAGAAAAGATAAAATGATCAGTTGCATTCATTTGAAACTGACGCATCCAAGGATGCCCAAACCAAAACTCAAATTTGCTTTGTGACGAGACATCGTAGACCGTGGGTGTCTAATACCAAAATACCCAAACAAATATCCATGTACAGTCTCCGAAATTTTGTCGCTGGAGTTTGTCTTCACCCCACATTTTCCCTTTCCTTTATTACAGTAAATCGTCATTGACTTTTTAGAATAAGATGTATTGAAAGTTTCATCAATAGCGAAGTAATAACAAAAGGAAAGCTTCATGTCAAACAAAGCTTTCAGTTTTGCTACAACTTTGCTTTAACTCGTGCAACTACTATTTGAAAACTTTTTGCAAAAACTTAAGGTGCGACATGGAGTCGCACAGGAGGCTTAGGTCCATGACGTAAGTTGAGGAGACTTTCACCACTGCTGAATACATCAGTCACTTGCTGTTCAAAAACCATTATTTACTGAGCCGTTTAGAGCGCAGTCCATCATCAGAACATCTTGCAAGGAAAAATGGAAAGCCATAAACACAAGCGTAAATGACGAAAGTCAGTTAGAGTAAATTTAGTAAAGTTGTTACGAAGAGCCGGCCGCGGTGGTCTAGCGGTTCTAGGCGCGCAGTCCGGAACCGCGCGACTGCTACGGTCGCAGGTTCGAATCCTGCCTCGGGCGTGGATGTGTGTAATGTCCTTAGGTTAGTTAGGTTTAAGTAGTTCTAAGTTCTAGGGGACTGATGACCACAGTAGTTAACTCCCATAGTGCTCAGAGCCATTTGCACCATTTTTGTTACGAAGAATTCTTGAAGTGGAAACATACCAAAAGGAAAAGTTTGCATACAGAGTATGGAGACACATGCATCATCCGTCAGAATCAGACAGATGTAAGGACGACGCTACAAAAAGTAACTAACAGAACTTGCCTCCAGGTGGTGTGAATGCACCACGAACAGTGGCGCTATATTGAGGCCACAAAAATCACTAGATACTGAAATCAAAAAGTGCAAAGCAGGAATAAAGACCAGAGTAATGGCCTAAATAAGAACCTAAAAACATAAAAATAAGATTATGTACAACAGTGTACAAAGCGTACAAGATTCGATTAATTAGAGGCTTCAGAAAACTTAGCTAACAAGAACTGCCACCAAGCTGCGAGACTGAATCGGTGCAGTGACGCTGTATGCGACCACATCAGTAAATGAACGAACTGATAATGAAATTAAAATAAAAGAGAAGTAGGGAAGGACACCTAACGCTGTACGTAAATACACATAATGAAAACAATAGTTTCACGCCGGCCGAAGTGGCCGTGCGGTTAAAGGCGCTGCAGTCTGGAACCGCACGACCGCTACGGTCGCAGGTTCGAATCCTGCCTCGGGCGTGGATGTTTGTGATGTTCTTAGGTTAGTTAGGTTTAACTAGTTCTAAGTTCTAGGGGACTAATGACCTCAGCAGTTGAGTCCCATAGTGCTCAGAGCCATTTGAACCATTTTATAGTTTAACAACAGTACATAAATCATACAAGATACAACAGGAACCGGAAAGGAAAGGGAAGAAAGAATACAGGGAAGACAAAGAAGGGAAGGAAGAAAAGCCATAAAATTCCAGAGCACTCACAGTGCAATATTCATACAAAAAACCAAACATAAAGCAAAATTATTAGTCTAAGTGACAATTTACAGCCACAAGAAATAGGGCAGTAGATAGGGAAAACTGGGACGAAGAGAGACACCTTTATTGTGCACACCGATTGAATATTAAAAACACGGGTCAATTTTATAGTAATCAGTGGCTTAAAAGCCAGTGTATGCATTTACAATTCATGCAGAACATCGTTACAATTCAAATTGCAAGTACAGTAAAGTACATGAGAGCAATGACGAAGAAGTTAAAAGAGGCCAAATGACTCTAAAAAATTCCTATGCAAGGCGTCGCGCTGAGGACTGTAGGATTCGCAAGGAACAGTTAATGTGACAGTAAGGTGCTGGCACAGTAACGTGAGTAAAGCTAACAAAGTTGTAAGATCAATAAAGAAACTTTCAAAAACTAAAAGTATTTCTTTAGAAATAAGTAACTTTTTAAAAAACCTAAATATGATTCGCTTAAAAAATGACATTGTAATAAAAAGCACAACACCTGATATTTATCGGAATGGCAAAAAAAAAAATCCCTTCTGTATAAAACAAGCACATCTGTATTTTAGAGTCTGAGCTGAACCAAGCAAGTGTTTGATGTATGGTCTACACTCAAGACGCTAACCTCGCCTTTCTTATTCAGCTCCCTTCTATCAGCGCTGTGAGTCTTAGTTAAGCATTTTTTTTTTTTTTTTGCTTTGGGGCGATTTAAAATTTTTATTCTTTTAATCAATTTAAACAATTACCATAGTTAATTTTTGTTTGCTACCTACAAGTGTTTTAATTTCAATAGCGGCAATTTTAGACCTGCATTAAAATTTTCTTGCGATCGACTTTTAAAACCGTAAGAAATGCTTGAGATTTATACTTTTGATGCATTGTCTTTTAAATGTACATTTTCTTAAATGTTTCTGAATTTTCCATCCTTTGATTTTTAAAGTGTTGCACATGACAAAAATTCTTTCTAATGATTGTAGTCTTGAACACATCCGGCGCAAGTTAAAAATAAAAATAATAATAAACGTATGGAATGTTAGTCTTACGCGTCCAACAGCTCATCACTCCAAGATCCAAGTTCCCTGCCATTTCAAAATCAGGGCTAGTGGAAGGTAATGTTGCAATGAACTTAGGCTGTGGGGAGCATATATATATATATATATATATATATATATATATATATATATATATATATATGTGTGTGTGTGTGTGTATGTGTGTGTGTGTGTGTGTGTTTTATGTGATTTGATTTTCAAATATTTCCTTTAGAGCAAAGAACGGGTTCCATTATATAGTACTGTTTATTCATTCATCACTTGTTTTCCTTCAGCCGGCCGCTGTGGCAGAGCGGTTCTAGTCGTTTCAGTCCGGAACCGCGCTGCTGCTACGGTCGCAGGTTCGAATCCTGCCTCGGGCATGGATGTGTGTGATGTCCTTAAGTTAGGTTTAAGTAGTTCTAAGTCTAGGGGACTGATGACCTCAGATGTTAAGTCCCATAGTGCTTAGAGCCGTTTGAACCATTTGGTTTCCTTCCACTATTGCTTTTTGTCTGCTCCTTATTACATATTGGCAAGAGATAGTTTCCAAGGAAGGAACTTCGACCAAAAAGTGACTAACTACGTTTCTTAGTAGGCCAGTTCTTGAACACAGCAGGGCACTTACAAACGTCTTCAGAGAGCAGTAGATGTCGACAGTTTGCTCAAAGACGCCTAGTTGACGTACACACTCCGATCCTCCTGGATGCTGGTGCATAAACAGGGTGCCCGGAGCGCGCCAGCCCCTGCTCCTGCATCTGGTTCCTTCCGTCCACTTGCTGCTGGCTGCGGTGTGCAGGGATTCCCCGCAGGAGGCTGCCCCGCTCTCTCCACGAAGGTCGCGACCTCTGCGCTGCGCCGCAGCTACGTAGCGATGCGATCATACCCACTGGACTTCCGTTGCAGAGAAAGTGGAAGTGAACCGCAACCCCGGCTCGGCTTTCTTCCGGTCCACGCTGCGCCGCACCTCAAGAGAGCAGCTGTGTTTGAAACCTCAAGGAGGAGAGTACGGAGGAAGTAGATCTACGGGCTGAGGGAAAGCTTACCAGCTAGTTTCGGCCTCAGTTGATCTGCCACACGCGTCCATAATTAATAAAATATTCCGGGCTATTATGACATGGTCGAAGGGATTTCACTTTAAGACCCGACGTTTCGTCCTCATCTGCAGAGGACTTTTTCAAAGGGGATCGTAGCTTTGTTGAATGTCCGATTCACACCCTGGCTCGCTAATGACTACAGCGAAATTCAGCTTCCCCTCAGTGTCGTGACGTCACATGTTTTGAATTCTCGAGCGCAACTGACCGTTGTCCACTGCCATCGTCCGCTGTTACTGTCATAAATTCCAGCTTTTTCCAGCGGTTGGCGAACATTCTTGGCAGGTTTTAGGTGAGCTTATATCTTCCGTGTGGCTGTGTAAATTACCGCGATGTTCCGCTTCCTGAAGATTTTTCCTGTACGGTAAGTCACGTCCTTGATGGACGGCTGGGAAACTATCGATTTCACCGATGATTGAGTTGTTGTTGTTGTGGTCCTCAGTCCTGAGACTGTTTTGATGCAGCTCTCCATGCTACTCTATCCTGTGCAAGCTTCTTCATCTCCCAGTACTTACTGCAACCTTCTCCTTTTGAATCTGCTTAGTGTATTCATCACTTGGTCTCCCTCTATTATTTTTACCTTCCACACTGCCCTCCAAGGCTAAATTTGTGATCCCTTGATGCCTCAGAACATGTCCTACCAACCGGTGCCTTCTTCTTGTCAAGTTGTGCCACAAACTCCTCTTCTCCCAATTCTACTAAATACCTCCTCATTAGTTACGTGATCTCCCACCTGATCTTCAGCATTCCCCTGTAGCACCACAGTTCGAAAGCTTCTATTCTCTTCTTGTCCAAACTATTTATCGTCCATGTTTCATTTCCACACATGGCTACACTCCATACAAACACTTTCAGAAACGACTTAAAAAAATGATTCAAATGGTTCTGAGCACTATGGGACTTAACTTCTTTGGTCATCAGTCCCCTAGAACTTAGAACTACTTAAACTTAACTAACCTAAGGACATCACACACATCCATGCCCGAGGCAGGATTCGAACCTGCGATCTTAGCGGTCGCGCGGTTCCAGACTGTAGCGCCTAGAACCGCTCGGCCACTCCGGCCGGCGAAACGAGTTCCTGACACTTAAATCTATACTCGATGTTAACAAATTTCTCTTCTTCAGAAACGCTTTTCTTGCCATTGCCAGTCTACATTTTGTATCCTCTCTACTTCGACCATCATCAGTTATTTTGCTCCCCAAATAGTAAAACTCCTTTACTACTTTAAGTGTCTCATTTCCTAATCTAATTCCCTCAGCATCACCCGACTTAATTCGACTACATTCCATTATCCTCGTTTTGCTTTTGTTGATGTTCATCTTATATCCTCCTTTCAAGGCACTGTCCATTCCATTCAACTGCTCTTCCAAGTCCTTTGCTGTCTGACAGAATTACAATGTCATCGGCGAACCTCAAAGTCTTGAGCATCACTATAATATGTATGCGCTGGACTTAACGCTCTTTTCACTTCAGCGAACGAATAACTATTCTTGAGCAATGCATTGGTGAGATTATTTAATTCTGTATCAAGCAGCTCTGGTTCGCAGATTTGTCTTGCTCTGTCCGCCAATATTTTTATGATGCCTTGCTTTTGTTGTGGGTGGTGGTTCGAATCCCGTTTTAGGTAACTGTGGTGGTATATCGAGAGGTTGTAACAATGGAAAATTGTACTGAAATGCAGGAGGATCTGCAGCGAATTGACGCATGGTGCAGGGAATGGCAATCGAATCTCAATGTAGACAAGTGTAATGTGCTGCGAATACATAGAAAGAAAGAACCCTTATCATTTAGCTACAATATAGCAGGTCAGCAACTGGAAGCAGTTAATTCCATACATTATCTGGGAGTAGGCGTTAGGAGTGATTTAAAATGGAATGATCATATAAAGTTGATCGTCGGTAAAGCACATGCCAGACTGAGATTCATTGGAAGAATCCTAAGGAAATGCAATCCGAAAACAAAGGAAATAGGTTACACTACACTTGTTCGCCCACTGCTTGAATACTGCTCAGCAGTGTGGGATCCGTACGAGGTAGGGTGGATAGAAGAGATAGAGAAGGTCCAACGGAGAGCAGCGCGCTTCGTTACAGAATCATTTAGTAATCGCGAAAGCGTTACGGAGATGATAAACTCCAGTGGAAGACTCTGCAGGAGAGACGCTCAGTAGCTCGGTACGAGCTTTTGTTGAAGTTTCGAGAACACACCTTTACCGAGGAGTCAAGCAGTATATTGCTCCCTCCTACGTATATCTCGCGAAGAGACCATGAGGATAAAA